>NC_057799.1:609320183-609684583 GCF_018294505.1 Triticum aestivum
ACCTCACGCCCGCTCCGGCGCCGCCCGGTGCTCCTCCCGTCCCGTCCACTCCGGCCACTGGCGGTTGGCCTCGCCGCGGCCGCGGCCTCCCCCCCTCTCTGGCTGTCGCTCGGGTCCGTTCCGCCCGGCCACCACGCCCCCGTCCACGGCCACGCACGGCCAAGCATTCCCCCCTGCTGCGCCCGGCGCTCGCGCCCATCGGGCACCCACGGCCTCGTCCACCTCACGCACCCCACTGGCCGCTCGTCGGCTCCCTGAACCGCCGCCCCTTTTCCATCCCGCGGCGGTCCTGCTGCTGTGCCGCATCGGCGCGCAGCCTCGGCCTCCTGCGCTGCTGCTGCCGCTCGTCGCGGTGGCCGCTGGCGCCCATCGCCGTTTCCCCCTGTCGACCTGGGCGGGTGCCCAGCGCCGCTCCCATCGCCCGTAACCCGTCGCCCGCGCCCTGTATGGCCTCTAGGCCAATGACAAACGGGGCCCACGCCCTGAGAATGAAAATAAAAAAAAGATATAAAAAATATTAATTAATTAATTAACTAAATTAAATAACTTAATTAATTGAGTTTAATTAACCTAATCAATTAACTAAACTAATTAAACCTGCTTAGTTAGTCTTCGACAATGACAGTGGGACCCACATGTCAGTTTGACTAGGTCAACTGACTAGTTGACTGCTGACATCACCCTGACATCATGCTGACGTCATAATTGCATTTTCTAATTAAACTAATTCTGTTAATTCTAAAAATGAATTAAATATTTAAAAATTAATATAAAATAATCCGTAGCTCGGATGAAAATACTTTGCATGAAAGTTGCTCAGAACGACTGGACAAATCCGAATACGTAGTCCGTTTGTCAGCCACACGTCCCTAGCATAGCGAACATGGAACTTTTCCCCTCCGGTCCGTCTGTCCGAAAACGTCAAACACCGGGAATACTTTCTCGGATGTTTGCCCCCTTCGCCGGTATCACCTAGTACCGCGTTTGGGCACACCTAGCATCACACTTTGTCATGTCATGCATTGTTATGCATCTGTTTTTATTGTATTCATTGTTTCGTCCCCCTCTTCTCTCCGGTAGACTACGAGACCGACGCCGCTGCTGGTGCCCCGACCGACTATGGTGTTGACGACCCCTCCTTGTCTAAGCAACCAGGCAAGCCCCCCCCCCTTGATCACCAGATATTGCCTATTCTTCTCTATACTTCTTGCATTAGAAGAGTGTAGCATGTTACTGTTTTCGGTTAATCCTATTCTGCTGCATAGCCTATCATTGTTGCTACAGTTGTTACCTTACCTGCTATCCTACTGCTTAGAATAGGATGCTAGTTTTTTCCATCAGTGGCCCTACATTCTTGTCCGTCTGCCATGCTACTACTGGGCCGTGATCACTGCGGGAGGGGATCACGGGTATATACTATATACTTTATATACATGACACATGTGGTGACTAAAGTCGGGTCGGCTCGTTGAGTACCCGCAAGTGATTCTGATGAGGGGGCTGAAAGGACAGGTGGCTCCATCCCGGTAGAGGTGGGCCTGGGTTCCTGATGGCCCCCGACTGTTACTTTGTGGCGGAGCGATAGGGCAGGTTGAGACCGCCTAGGTGAGAGGTCGGCCTGGCCCTGGACGGCGTCCGCGGTTACTTCAAAATAACACGCTTAACGAGTTCTTGGTATTTGATCTGAGTCTGGCCATTTGGTCTATACGCACTAACCAGCTACACGAGAACAGTTAAGGGCACTCGACGTCGTGGTATCAGCCGAAGCTCTTTTTGACGTCAGCGACTGAGTGGCGCGCGCCGCATTGGACCGTAAGCTCGCGCTTGTATTAAGGGGGCTAGGTCTGCTTCCGGCCGCGTACGCAACGTGCAGGTGTGCAATGGGCGATGGGCCCAGACCCCTGCGCGCATAGGGTTTAGACCGGCATGCTGACCTCTCTGTTGAGCCTAGGTGGGGCTGCGACGTGTTGATCTTACGAGGCCGGGCATGACCCAGGAAAGTGTGTCCGGCCAAATGGGATCGAGCGTGTTGGGTTATCTGGTGCACCCCTGCAGGGAAGTTTATCTATTCGAATAGCCGTGTCCCTCGGTAAAAGGACGACCCGGAGTTGTGCCTTGACCTTATGAGAACTAGAACTGGATACTTAATAAAACACACCCTTCCAAGTGCCAGATACAACCCGGTGATCGCTCTCTAACAGGGCGACGAGGAGGGGATCGCCGGGTAGGATTATGCTATACGATGCTACTTGGAGGACTTCAATCTACTCTCTTCTACATGCTGCAAGATGGAGGCTGCCAGAAGCGTAGTCTTCGACAGGATTAGCTATCCCCCTCTTATTCTGGCATTCTGCAGTTCAGTCCACCGATATGACCCTTTACACATATACCCATGCATATGTAGTGTAGCTCCTTGCTTGCGAGTACTTTGGATGAGTACTCACGGTTGCTTTTCTCCCTCTTTTCCCCTTTCTATACCTGATTGTCGCAACCAGATGCTGGAGTCCAGGAGCTAGAGATCCCGAGGATGATTCTACGTGGAGTTCGGCTTCGAGGAGTAGTTAGGAGGTCCCAGGCAGGAGGCCTTGCCTTTTCGATCGTTGCTACTTTTGTGCTAGCCTTCTTAAGGCAAACTTGTTTAACTTATGTCTGTACTCAGATATTGTTGCTTCTGCTGACTCGTCTATGATCGAGCAATTGTATTCGAGCCCTCGAGGCCCCTGGCTTGTATTATGATGCTTGTATGACTTATTTATGTTGTAGAGTTGTGTTGTGGTATCTTCCCGTGAGTCCCTGATCTTGATCGTACACATTTGCGTGCATGATTAGTGTACGGTCAAATCGGGGGCGTCACAGGAGCTTTCGGAGGCCGGGGCTCGTGAGGAGACCCTGAACAAGGCCCTGGAGGACGAGAAGCGGCTGCGGAGCAATGACGCCGCCGAACACAAGGATTACACGAAGAGCGTAAACCTCTGGATCAGCCGCCTCGTCGATGTTGCAGGGAGGCTCACCACGCAGCTGGCCGTCATGGGCATGCCGAACTTCAAGTACTCCCCGGAGGTGAACGTGAGCCCCAACGCCAGGCTGACCTTGTTCTTCGAGGGCGTCCTTGAGGCCCTGGAGCAGCTCCGCTCCACCCGAGCGACCTCTCTGGCCAATGAGGCTCGGAAGCTTTGCCAGGGCGCCCTGACCAAGGTCCTCACTAAGGTGGCATACTGGAACCCCAACGTCGACTTCACCGACGCGCTGGAGAGCTTGTTGGAGGATGTGAACCTCGCGGCGCTCGGAGAGCGCATCGAGCCCATCATCAGCCGCGTCGATGGAGTCAGGAGGGTGGAGAGCCAGCGCTGAGACTAGGCACCCCATTTCTCATTGCCGCTACGGGTTCATGACCAAGACGATTTTATCTTAAGTTAGAACCGCAGCAACAATTGATGTAATATAATTCTGCAGTACTTTAAAATGAAACATGTTATCTTCCTGTGTTGATCTTTCTTTGTATGTATACACCCTACGCCCAGTGGGATAGGTTTGCCGGCGCGTAAACCCATGCTAAGGCGCTTTGAGGACGGATCCTTAGCAGCCTGCCGGAGGGCGCTTGCTGCCGAGCAAACCACCTTGCCGCTCTCAGCGCGGCTGCTTGAACTGTTGAGCGGACTCGAAACAGAACAAGGGCGTTGCTAATAGCGGGCAGGTCACCTTGCCGTTCTCAGCGCGGCCGCTCGAACTGTTGAGTGGACTCGAAACAGAACAAGGGCGTTGCCAATAGCGGAAGGGTCCGATTGCGTGCAGGTTTTCCATACAAAGAGCAAGATCCTTTGAGGAGAATAACCTTATATTAAGAAGAATTGCTCAAAGTTGTGTGTGACTTAGCTTTTCGGTCGCCACGCAGATGGTTGTTGCGGCTGCGGACAACACCGCCCCTCCTAGCCGATGGCACCAGAGCATGGCTAATCACCGTCGCCTTCCTCTCTCGAGCCATCACGACGAAGAAATCGATGAGCTGACGCCAAAACCGGATTTTCACAGCTTGCGCCCCCTACCTGGCGCGCCAAAGATGTCGGGGGAACGACACCTATGGGATCACGGGGAATCCCTACTACGGTTGATGGGGCGCGAGGCTGTGGAAAGAGCGGGTTTGGGAGATCAACACGGGGGAATTTTTATCCAGGTTCGGGCCGCAAGCGATGCGTAATACCCTACTCCTGCTGGTTTGTGTTTATCTGGTGTTCTTGGACTAGCTACAAAGCGTGCAGGGTCCAAAAAGTCCGAATCCTTCTCCAGTATGCCTCGGGCCTCCTTTTATAGCCAAAGGGGTCGCCACAGTGGCACACAGGAGGTGGAAGTTTATACTGTATACAAGTCTATCGCCTGGCACCGTAGGACAAACGCATTTAATGCGCTACCAACGTGCCCCTCACTTTATCGAGGACGACTAGGAAGCTCGTATCGTCCGTCGCCGCCTCATCTTGCTCTGACGCGCGTCCAGGCTGACTAGGCGTGCAGCGCCACGCTAGCTGGCTGGCTGTTGAGCTGGTGCGGTGGTGGAGTCTTCATGAAGATCTGCATGCCACCACACAGGTGCTTGCTGAGTTGGTCTCGGAATCGCATGTCACCATGCAGGCGCCTGCCTAGTTGGCGGGCTGACTGCTATATTGGAACGGCGGTGGAGCCTCGGCAGGTGTGGGCCTGGCTGCGGCCCCGCAGATGTCCCCGGTAAGGGTCTTGCCGGGGCCCCGGCAAGGGCCTTGCTGGGGTCTCGAAGGTGTCCCCGGCAAGGGTCTTGCTGGGGGTCTTGTGAGCGTTCCCGACAAGGGTCTTGCCGGGGGTCTCCGTCTTCTGGTTCTCATCTAGTCTTGTATGTTCTTGGTCTTCACAAAGATCTGCATGCCACCATGCTGGCGCCTCCCGAGCCTTGGTTCCAATGGCGTCGATGGTGTCGGAACTCTTGGGCTCAAGGGTGGCGGCCTCGCTGGTGTTGGGCAAGTTGCCCCGGCAAGGCTCTTGTCGGGGCTACGTAGGCTCCCCCGGCAAGGCTCTTGCAGGGGAAGGCCCACCTTGCCCCTTTGCTCCGTGCGCCTCTGACTTGGCGTTGTTCTGGTAGTCCTGTGTCTTGCTTCCTCTTCTGCACCGCCAAGCGCGGCCGCAGGCGTGTGGCTGCGACTGCCCACGCACAAGTAAAGGGGTACAAAAGGCCCCTACTTTTGTACACCGACACCCAACCCGTTGGGATGACATATAAAGTACCATTTTTCTAATTTTAGAATAGATTCATAAACATATTACTTATGTCTTGTATTTCGAAATGTTAAGAAAGGACTAAACGGTATTGGCATACCATATCATATCTTATATGGTGTCATTTCAACAGATTTGATGGCGCTCTTTTCAGTGTAAAAGCAACTGTCTCTAAAGAGTCACATTTAAAAAGTATAATGGCAAATTGATTAATGTCATCTTTGATTGCACCATGTCATACATATCTTGATTACATTAACTCAAAACACTCTACTCTTAGCAGCGTTCTGGGAGGTGCATGCTATAAAATACTTTTGACAGCTCATCAGACATCCGCTAAGCTTGTAACTTAAATATTCATTTCTGCAATCCAATTGTGAAAACATAAATGTCTTGCTACAATAATTTCTACTTCAAACTGAAAACCTTTTGAAACATTTCAGAGGATCCAACTCTATGTCTCAATAAATATAAATATGTACTTGAGTCATCCTTGAAGATAGATAAATCCACTGCTTACGAAAACACTTATTCGACTGCGTACATCAGTATGCATATTTCCACGATGATCCCTTGAACAAAAGACCGAAAGCATGCCTCTCTACAGTTTACAAGTGACATGCTTCACGATCAGGCAGTGCTTCGTCGTCCAAAGCTAATCATCACTGGAGAATTAGAGGGAGAAGATTAGAGCCACATGGGGCCTCTAATTATGAGGCTTAGAGAGAACTAGATCTAGCTCTAATTGGATCAACTAGAACTAGAACTATAGAAATAGAGGAGGCTCCAGAACTTGTGTCTTGAAAGGCCAAAATCCTCTCGTATATATAAGTTGAAGGGAGAGGGAGGGGTGGCCGACTAGGCGCGGGGTTTCCCTCCCCTTGTGCTAGCCTAAGGGCTGGTTGAGTCCAACTGCACCTCCCCAATTCGGCCTCCCATTTGGGCGCCTCCACTAATGGGCCTTAGGGCCGATTAACTCTCCCCTAATAGCCCTTTTCTTATCTTATTTAGCCCATTGACTATAAATAAATTCCAGGGGCCTCCTAATTATATTAGAGCCCTTTATAATTTATATTTAAGTCCTCGGAAATAATTTCTTCCTACATATTAATTCCCAGTATTACCCGGTAAACCCCGAAACTCTTTTGGTGACTCCGAAACACTTCCGGTTTCTCTCAAAACTATTTCTAATATTAATAAAACTATTTCATGAATATTTTCTCATAACTTTTACTCCACTAAAACTCAACAAATCGTGATTCCCTTAAGCTTGTGACCTATAGGTTTGGTAAAACGTAGACATGAAAGAAACCCCTTTCGTCCAATGATATATGGTGGAACCATGGACATCCATATTGATCCCTATGAATACATGGATGACATTTGGGTGAACCTTTGGTTATCATGTGCTTCTTCCTTTGCTTCGCGATACCTCACAAAACCTGAGGTGAGATATATCAGTATTCTCTTTGAGTAATTCTCATGCTCACTCTACCGGTCTCCTCGTTACCAGTTTTGTTCTTAATTCTCGTTGACACGTTCTGGCATCCCCGTGACCTAGTCACCCGTGTCTGGCCAGATGATAATGGATGTTGTCATACCGAGAGGGACCTAAGAATATCTATCCATCATCGGAGGAGCAAACGCCACTCTTGAGCTATCTAGTCCCTTGTCAAACATTCTGATGTACCTGAAAATTGTCATTATGATCACCGTGTTATAGATGATGTTTGAGCAACCCCAAAGTCCATCGTATGGTAAGGAATGACTATGATACTCTCATGATCTAAGGAACTAAAGCATATGTTAAATCTCCATGTTATAACGATTAACTTATGATGATAGCATCTCAAAGTATAACAAACAAGTTGGGTCAATTCAATATGATAATTCTTCTAATGTCATATCTCAAAGTTGTTCTAGTACTATCGTTACACTTAACGATATCACAAGATCCAGAAAACATGATAACAAAAAACACTTTAGCTAGTCTTAGAGGCGAGATTAGGAATCAGGTTTTACCGTTTATCATTCCACACATGCATATGAGTTTTGCACTAAATCGCATATTCTAGGATCACAGCAGTTATAGCATTTAATTATAAAAATGGAAATAATAATACTCCCTCCATATCAGTGCATAAGTCATCTTACATTGTGCACCATGACCAAGGTGGAGGGGAAAATGAGAGAACTTAATGTTTATTCGCTAACTAATACCATTGCATGCAATGAACTGACCACTGCATGTCATGTTAGGTAGTCTCAAGTCAATAAAAACATACACGCCCCATGTCTCTTATTGATTGATTCCTTTATTCATGTCAATAAACAAGAAAAACGAGGTGGGAGTTAATGCACCGTGCCTAAGTGTTTTGGGATTATTTGGTTTTCGTAATGTGACTAATGCACTGGCACAGAGGGAGTAAAATATTATTGCCTCTAGGCATATTTTCAATAGTTGGCGGGTCCTTGGCCCGGCCCATGAATGATAGGTCGACGTGGTGTGCACCACTAATCCAGGACACTGTCAGAGGGTGTTGGGAAACATAGTAGAAAACAAAAAAAATCCGCCCTACGATCACCAAGGAACAATTTAAAGATGCATATGGGGTTTGGATCAACGATCGTTACCAACTCCGGAGTGCAGCGGAAGTAGATGAGTCGATGTAGATCGTACTTGGAGTCCCTCATACTGTTGATGACGATCCCTCGAAGCGCCGTCAAATGATCCCTCGGATGGAAGACCGAAAGCACGGCTTCTGTACTTGGTTGCAAGTGTTCCATCTTCACAATATGGCAGTGCTTCGCCGTCCAAAGATAATCGTTGCTAGAGAATTTGAGGAAGGAGATTAGCCCCACACTGGCTTCTAATTATGAGGATTAGGGAACTAGGTCTAGCTCTAATTAGTCAACTAGGACCAACTAGAAATAGAACTAGATGAACTAGAGGAGGCTCCAAAACTTATGTATATCAAAGAGCCCAAAACCTCTAGTACATATAGGTTGGAGGAGGGAAGGGGGGTACCACAAGGGGGGAGAAAACCTCCCCCCTTAGGTCAGCCACGGAGTGGGATTCCTACTCCAATTTGGCCTCCCCTTCGCCTCCAAAAATGCTAATGTGTGGCGCCTCCCCTATTAGGCCCTTGTGGCCCAATTAACATCCCACCACTTGGCCTTTTAAGGCCTGTTGATATTAAATTAAATATAAAGGCCTCCTAACAATTACTAGAGCCTTTTATATGTAATTTATCATCACTGAAAAGATTTTCCACCTATATATTATTTATCTGGAATACCTGGTATTGCCCGATAAACTCTGAAACCCTTTCGGTGACCCTGAAATGCTTCGGTTACTCTTGGAACTATTTCGGATATTAATGAAATAATTCCACAAATAAATCCTCGATACTCTCTTCCTACTAACACTCAACAGATCGTGAATACCTAAGTTTGTGACCTCGTAGGTTCAATAAAACATAGACATGAACGAAACAACTTCGTTCAATGACCGATAGCGGAATCGTGGACGTCCATATCGATCCCTATGATTACACAAATGACATTCGAGTGAACCTTTGGTTATCATGGGATGTTCCCTTTACTTTACAAAACCCGAGGTGTGCCAGTATCCTCTTGAGTCATCCACATGCTCACTATACCATCATTCTCGTTGCTGTTTTGTTCTTCTTTCTCGTTGAAGTGTTTCGACATCCCTGTGATGTAGTCACCTATGTCTGGACAGACGATGATGGATGTCGTCACACTGAGAGGGCCCTAATAATATCTCTCCATAATCAGAGGAGAGAATTCCACTCTCGAACTATCTAGTCCCTTGTCAAACTTTCTGATGAACTTGTAAGTTGTCGTTATGATCACCTAGTTACAGATAACATTTGAGTAACCCCAAAGTCCATCGTACGGTAAGAAGTGACTAAGATAGTATCATGGTCTAAGGAACTAAATCACACGTTAACACTCTGTGTTATAAAAATTGATTTCAGACGATATTATCTCAAAGCATAACAAACAAGTTGGGGTCGATTCACTATGATCGTTCTTATAATGTCATATACTCCCAATGCTGTTTTAGGACTATATCCTAAGATCCGGAAAACATGATCACCAACAACACTTAAGCTGGTATTAGATGTAAGACTAGGAACCTATTCTTTACCGTTTATCATTCCACATGTACATATGAGTTTTCCACTGAATCGCATATTCCAAGATACCATGAAATGTAAACTGTTAATTATGAACACGGAAATATACTAATACAATATTATTGCCTCTAGGGCATATTTCCAACAGGGGACTTCTGCAAAGTCGGTTTGGACCTAAAAGATGAGACCTCCTCGGACTCTAGGGCTAAACGCCACGGATCCTAGCGTTCGCGTAAACGCCACGGACTCCCGCGTCTGGCATAGAGGTAGACGTCGTGAACCCAGGCGTCTAGTGCTACTTGTGAACTGCGTTGGAATTTCCCTGAAGAGGATAGGATGATGCAGTACAGTAGAGATAAGTATTTTCCTCAGTTAAGAACCAAGGTTATCAATCCAGTTGGAGAACCACGCAACACCTCGTTAGCAACACCTGCAAACAAACAAAATATCCTTGCAACCCAACGCGAACAAGGTGTTTTCAATCCCTTGACGGTTACGTGCAAGATTAAATTGTATGGTGTTTGATGGATAGATTGAACAAAAATACAAAATAAAATAAATAAAGTAAAATTGCAGCAAAGTATTTTAGGATTTATATATGATAAACGTAGACCCGGGGCATAGTTTTCACTAGAGACTTCTCTCTTGAAAATAGCATACGGTGGGTAAACAGATTACTGTTGGGCAATTGATATAAAAGCGAATAATAATGACGATATCCAAGGCAATGATCATGTATAAAGGCATCATGTCTGAGACAAGTAGACCGACTCCTGTATGCATCTACTACTATTACTCCACACATCGACCGTTATCCAGCATGCATCTAGAGTACTAAGTTCATAAAGACCGGAGTAACGCCTTAAGCAAGATGACATGATGTAGACAAAGTAAACTCATGCATGAATAAACCCCATCTTTTTATCCTTAATGGCAATGATACAAATACGTGCCATGTCCCTTTCTGTCACTGGGATTAAGCACCGCAAGATCGAACCCATTACAAAGCACCTCTCCCATTGCAAGAAAAATCAATCTAGCTACCCAAACCAAATCAATAGATCGGAGAGAAATATGAAGCTATAAGAATCATGCATTAAAGAGTTCAGAGAAAACTCACATGATATTCATGGATAAATCTGATCATAAACTCAAAATTCATCGGATCCAACAAACACACCACAAAAAGTCATTACATCGGATAGAACTCGAAGAACATCGAGGAGAACATTGTATTGAAGGTCAAAAATAGAGAGAGAGAACCATCTAGCTACTAACTATGGACCCGTAGGTCTGTGGTAAACTACTCCGTGATGGAATCCCCCTCCGGCAGGGTGCCCGAAAAGGCTTCCAGATGGGATCCCGTGCTTCTGGAACTTGCGCCGGTGGAAAAAGTATTTTGGCTGGCTCTCTATTTGTTTCTCGGTTTTACAGAATTTATACAGGCGGAGTTACGTCAAACGGAGCCACGTGGGCCCTGATACGTCTCCAACGTATCTATAATTTATGAAGTATTCATGCTATTATATTATCCATCCTGGATGTTTAATGGGCTTTATTATACAGTTTTATATTATTTTTTGGACTAACCTATTAACCCAGAGCCCAGTGCCAGTTCCTGTTTTTTCCCTTGTTCCAGTGTTTCGCAGAAAAGGAATATCAAACGGAGTCCAAACGGAATGAAACCTTCAGGAAAGTTATTTTTGGAACGGGAGCAATCCAGAAGACTTGGAGTATATGTAAGGAAAGCAATGAGGACGGCACAAGGCAGGGGGGGCGCCCACCCCCCTGGGCGCGCCCTCCACCCTCGTGGGCCCCTCCTGGCTCCCCTGATGTATTTCTTCCGCCTATATATATCCATATACCCTAAAACTTCGGGGAACAGAATAGATCGGGAGTTCCGCCACCGCAAGCCTCTGTAGCCACCAAAAACCAATCGGGACCCTGTTCCGGCACCCTGCCGGAGGGGGAATCCCTCACCGGTGGCCATCTTCATCATCCCGGCGCTCTCCATGACGAGGAGGGAGTAGTTCACCCTCGGGGCTGAGGGTATGTACCAGTAGCTATGTGTTTGATCTCTCTCTCTCTCGTTCTTGAGGTGGTACGATCTTGATGTATCGCGAGCTGTGCTATTATAGTTGGATCTTATGATGTTTCTCCCCCTCTACTCTCTTGTAATGGATTGAGTTTTCCCTTTGAAGTTATCTTATCGGATTGAGTCTTTAAGGATTTGAGAACACTTGATGTATGTATTGCATGTGCTTATCTGTGGTGACAATGGTATATCACGTGATCTACTTGATGTATGTTTTGGTGATCAACTTGCGGGTTCCGCCCATAAACCTATGCATAGAGGTTGGCACACGTTTTCGTCTTGACTCTCCGGTAGAAACTTTGGGGCACTCTTTGTAGTTCTTTGTGTTGGTTGAATAGATGAATCCGAGATTGTGTGATGCATATCGTCTAATCATACCCACGGATACTTGAGGTGACATTGGAGTATCTAGGTGACCTTAGGGTTTTGGTTGATTTATGTCTTAAGGTGTTATTCTATTACGAACTCTATGATAGATTGAACGGAAAGAATAGCTTCATGTTATTTTACTACGGACTCTTGAATAGATCGATCAGAAAGGATAACTTTGAGGTGGTTTCGTACCCTACCATAATCTCTTCGTTTGTTCTCTGCTATTAGTGACTTTGGAGTGACTCTTTGTTGCATGTTGAGGGATAGTTATATGATCCAATTATGTTATTATTGTTGAGAGAACTTGCACTAGTGAAAGTATGAACCCTAGGCCTTGTTTCCTAGCATTGCAATACCATTTACGCTCACTTTTACCACTTGCTACCTTGCTGTTTTATATTTTCAGATTACAAAAACATATATCTACCATCCATATTGCACTTGTATCACCATCTCTTCGCCGAACTAGTGCACCTATACAATTTACCATTGTATTGGGTGTGTTGTGGACACAAGAGACTCTTTGTTATTTGGTTGCAGGGTTGCTTGAGAGAGACCATCTTCATCCTACGCCTCCCACGGATTGATAACCTTAGGTCGTCCACTTGAGGGAAATTTTCTACTGTCCTACAAACCTCTGCACTTGGAGGCCCAACAACGTCTACAAGAAGAAGGTTGTGTAGTAGACATCAAGCAGTTTCTGGCGCCGTTGCCGGGGAGGTTAGTGCTTGAAGGTATATCTTTAGATCTTGCAATCGAATATTTTAGTTTCTTGTTTTATCACTAGTTTAGTCTATAAAAGAACACTACAAAAAAATGGAATTGAGGGTACCTCATATGCTTCATCTTTTTAATGTCTTTCATGAAAATAAGGATTCCGATAATTGTGCCAAAGTGTTAGAAGAAGAATGCATTAAAATGTTTGGCACTAAATCTTTGAATGATGAGCATGATTGCAATATTGTTAGTATGAATTCTTTGAATACCCATGATGCTAATGATATGCAAAGCCACAAGCTTGGGGATGCTATGTTTGATGAATATGATATTTTTAGTCCCCCAAGTTTTGATGTGCAAATTTATTATGATGAAAGCATGCCTCCTATCTATGATGATTATTGTGATGACACGTATGCTATAAAGAATAATGATAACCATGAAACTTGTCATCTTGATCTTAATTTTCAATCACATGATAGTTATTTTGTTGAGTTTTCTCCCACTACTATTGATGAGAATAGATTTGCTTATGTGGAGAGTAATAAAAATTATATGCTGATGCATCATGAAAAGAATGCTTCATGTGATGGTTATATTGTTGAAATTCATTCATTATGCTACTGAAAATTATTATGAGGGAGGAATGTATGCTTGTAGGAATTGCAATCATATCAAGTTTCCTCTCTATGTGCTTAAAATCTTGAAGCTATGCTTGTTTTACCTTCCTTTGCAAGTTGATTCTTGTTCCCATAAGTTGTTTGCTCACAAAATCCCTATGCATAGGAAGTGGGTTAGACTTAAATGTGCGAGTCATATTCTTCATGATGCTCGCTTTATGTTTCAATTCCTATCTTTTATGTGAACATCATTGAAATCATCATGCCTAGCTAGGGGCGTTAAACGATAGCGCTTGTTGGGAGGCAACCCAATTTTATTTTAGTTTTTTGATTTTTAGTTCTGTTTAGTAATAAATAATCCATCTAGCTTCTGTTTAGATGTGGTTTTGTGTTTTAATTAGTGTTTGTGCCAAGTAGAACCTTTGGGAAGACTTGGGTGAAGTCTTTATGATCTTGCTGTAAAAAACAGAAACTTTAGCGCTCACGAGATTAGATAAAACTTTTTACTGGAGAGTGCTATTTAGTTGGTTAATTTTGCAGATGATTATTAGACAAATTCCTCAGGTCCACCAATTTATTTCAGAATTGTTGGAGTTCCAGAAGTATACGTTTGATACAGATTACTACAGACTATTCTGTTTTTGACAGATTCTGTTTTTCGTGCGTTGTTTGCTTATTTTGATGAATCTATGGCTAGTAAAATAGTTTATAAACCATAGAGAAGTTGGAATACAGTAGATTTAACACCAATACAAATAAAGAATTAGTTCATTACAGTACCTAAGTGGTGATTTATTTTCTTATACTAACGGAGTTTACGAGTTTTCTGTTAAGTTTTGTGTTGTGAAGTTTTCAAGTTTTGGGTAAAGATTCGATGGACTATGGAATAAGGAGTGGAAAGAGCCTAAGCTTGGGGATGCCCAAGGCACCCCAAGGTAATATTCAAGGATAACCAAGAGCCTAAGCTTGGGGATGCCCCGGATGGCATCCCCTCTTTCGTCTTCGTTCATCAGTAACTTTACTTGGAGCTATATTTTTATTCACCACATGATATGTGTTTTGCTTGGAGCGTCATTTTATTTTCTTTAGCTTTGCTTGCTGTTTGAATAAAATACTAAGATCTGAAATTATTAAATGGGAGAGTCTTCACATAGCTAAATAATTATTTAACTACTCATTGATCTTCACTTATATCTTTTTGGAGTAGTTTGTCATTTACTCGTGTGCTTCACTTATATCCTATGAGTAAATGGTTGAATGAATTGAATATCATAAATCTGAAATTATATATGTTTCATATGCTTATCCCATGGGGAGTAATGACTTTACATATAAGAAGTAGAGGTGGTAAATTTGTTGAAGGTTAGCAAACATTGTATTGGTCACTTGAACAATTCATGAAAGAATATTGAAGGAAGAGAGATTTCACATATAAATATACTATCTTGGACATCTTTTGTAATTGTGAGCACTCATTAAAATATGACTTGCTAAAAGGTTGATGTTGGACAAGGAAGACAACGTAATGGGTTATGTTTTCTTATATCCGAAATAAAGTATATTGTCATGGATCGCCCAACACATTGAGCTTGCCTTTCCCCCTCATGCTAGCCAAATTCTTTGCACCAAGTAGAGATACTACTTGTGCTTCCAAACATCCCTTAAACCAGTATTGCCATGAGAGTCCACCATACCTACCTATGGATTGAGTAAGATCCTTCAAGTAAGTTGTCATCGGTGCATGCAATAAAAATTGCTCTCTAAATATGTATGATCTTTTAGTGTGGAGAAAATAAGTTTTATACGATCTTGTGATATGGAAGCAATAAAAGCGACGGACTGCATAATAAAGGTCCCTATCACAAGTGGCAATATAAAGTGATGTTCCCTTGCATTAAGATTTTGTGCATCCAACTATAAAAGCGCATGGCAACCTCTGCTTCCCTCTGCGAAGGGCCTATCTTTTACTTTTATGCAAGAGTCATGGTGATCTTCACCTTTCCTTTTAACATTTTATCCTTTGGCAAGCACATTGTGTTGGAAAGATTCTGATATATATATCCAATTGGATGTAGGCATCATGAGCTATTATTGTTGACATTACCCTTGAGGTAAAAGGCTGGGAGGCGAATCTATAAGCCCCTATCTTTCTCTGTGTCTGATTAAAACTTTGAACCCATAAATATCGCGTGAGTGTTAGCAATTGTGAAAGACTAAATGATAGTTGAGTATGTGGAGTTTGCTAAATCAAAGCTCTGACATAGACTCTTCCTGAAAATAAGATGAATTGTAATTGTTTGATGACTAATAACACGGTTTGTTAGTCTTCAAGAAGGTTTATGATCTATACTTTAACATGTGAATTGCTTGTTACTTGATCATGAGAAGCTTTATGAGTTGAGCTATTGTTATGACATATGATGATGCTAGAAAAGGTGATTGAAATTATCATTGATCAAACTTATGCACCTGCTAGCATTCACACTTCATAAATTATTTCTTTTATCATTTACCTACTCGAGGACGAGCAGGAATTAAGCTTGGGGATGCTGATACGTCTCCAACGTATCTATAATTTATGAAGTATTCATGCTATTATATTATCCATCTTGGATATTTAATGGGCTTTATTATACAGTTTTATATTATTTTTTGGGACTAACCTATTAACCCAGAGCCCAATGCCAGTTCCTGTTTTTCCCTTGTTTAAGTGTTTCGCAGAAAAGGAATATCAAACGGAGTCCAAACGGAATGAAACCTTCGGGAAAGTTATTTTTGGAACGGGAGCAATCCAAAAGACTTGGAGTATACGTAAGGGAAGCAACGAGGAAGGCACGAGGCAGGGGGGCGCGTCCACCCCCTTGGGCGCGCCCTCCACCCTCGTGGGCCCCTCGTGGCTCCCCTGATGTACTTCTTCCGCCTATATATATATCCATATACCCTAAAAACTTCGGGAAACAAAATAGATCGGGAGTTCCGCCGCCGCAAGCCTCTGTAGCCACCAAAAACCAATCGGGACCCTGTTCCAGCACCCTGCTGGAGGGGGGATCCCTCACCGGTGGCCATCTTCATCATCCCGGTGCTCTCCATGACGAGGAGGGAGTAGTTCACCCTCGGGGCTGAGGGTATGTACCAGTAGCTATGTGTTTGATCTCTCTCTCTCTCTCTCGTGTTCTTGAGGTGGTATGATCTTGATGTATCGCGAGCTTTGCTATTATAGTTGGATATTATGATGTTTCTCCCCCTCTACTCTCTTGTAATGGATTGATTTTTTCCTTTGAAGTTATCTTATCGGATTGAGTCTTTAAGGATTTGAGAACACTGGATGTATGTCTTGCATGTGCTTATCTGTGGTGACAATGGGATATCACGTGATCTACTTGATGTATGTTTTGGTGATCAACTTGCGGGTAACGCCCATAAACCTATGCATAGGGGTTGGCACACGTTTTCGTCTTGACTCTCCGGTAGAAACTTTGGGGCACTCTTTGAAGTTCTTTGTGTTGGTTGAATAGATGAATCCGAGATTGTGTGATGCATATCGTATAATCATACCCACGGATACTTGAGGTGACATTGGAGTATCTAGGTGACATTAGGGTTTTGGTTGATTTGTGTCTTAAGGTGTTATTCTAGTACGAACTCTATGATAGATTGAACGGAAAGAATAGCTTCATGTTATTTTACTACGGACTCTTGAATAGATCGATCAGAAAGGATAACTTTGAGGTGGTTTCGTACCCTACCATAATCTCTTCGTTTGTTCTTCGCTATTAGTGACTTTGGAGTGACTCTTTGTTGCATGTTAAGGGATAGTTATATGATCCAATTATGTTATTATTGTTGAGAGAACTTGCACTAGTGAAAGTATGAACCCTAGGCCTTGTTTCCTAGCATTGCAATACCATTTACGCTCACTTTTATCGCTTGCTACCTTGCTGTTTTTATATTTTCAGATTACAAAAACCTATATCTACCATCCATATTGCACTTGTATCACCATCTCTTCGCCGAACTAGTGCATCTATACAATTTACCATTGTATTGGGTGTGTTGGGGACACAAGAGACTCTTTGTTATTTGGTTGCAGGGTTGCTTGAGAGAGACCATCTTCATCCTACGCCTCCCACGGATTGATAAACATTAGGTCATCCACTTGAGGGAAATTTGCTACTATCCTACAAACCTCTACACTTGGAGGCCCAACAACGTCTACAAGAATAAGGTTGTGTAGTAGACATGAGGCCCCACAAGCCACCAGGGCGTGCCCTACCCCCTAGGTGCGCCCTGGTGCCTCCTGGGCCACTGCTCCATCTTCTCTTCCCCTCCCGGAGTTTCCAAGGTCTCTTATGTCCAGAAAAAAATCTCTAAAAAATTTCGTCGCATTTTGACTTCGTTTGTACTGATATTCTGAAAAACCATAAATAGGCAAAAAAAAAAGCACCAACTGGCACTGGGCGCTAAGTTAATAGGTAAGTCCCAAAAAATGATATATAATTGCTTGTAAATGTATATAAAACATCCAATATTGATACTATAATAGCATGGAACAAACCAAAATTATAGATACATTGGAGATGTATCATCTAGCCCCTGCCTTCCATGCAACCCCTTTGTGCACCGGCCTAAGGCCTCATGGGCCTTACTCCTTGGCCCAACCAAGGTGTCCTCGCACCAGGGACCCTTTGAATTTATCTGGAAGGTTCCATAACCTTCTGGAAATCACCGAAAGTTCCTAGGACCTTCCCGGGACCTCCTAGAACATTTATGGGAATAACCGAAACTCTTTCGAAGCCCATTCTCTTATTCTCCTTAGTTCTCTAACAAACCACAAAACTTCCTTTCGTTCAATTATCAACAGCGGAACCGTGGACATCCATGTTGACCCCTACACTCACGCAAATGGTGTTCGAGTGAACCTTTGGTTATCATATGTTATTCCCATTGCTTCACGATATGTTACAAAACCTGAGGTGAGATATATCGGTATCCTCTTGAGTCATTCTCATGTTCATTATATAGGTCTCCTAGTTACCAGTTTTGTTCTTCTTTTTCGTTGTCATGTTCCGACATCCCTGTGGCCTAGTCACCCGTGTCAGGCCAGATGATGATGTATGCGGTCACACCGTCAGAGCCCTAATAATATCTCTCCATTGTCGGAGGAGCAAATCCCACTTTTGAGCTATCTAGCCCCTTGTCACACTTCTCGATGAACCTGAGAGGTGTCGCTATGAGCACCATGTTACAGATAACGGTTGAGCAAACCCAAAGTTGATTGTCTGTAATGAAGTGACTACGGTACTCTCATGGTCTAAGGAACTAAAGCATACATTGACTCTCCGTGTTATAACTCATGGACATGTGACGATAACATCTCAAAGTATAACAAAAAAGTTTGGTCAATTCAATATGATTGTTCTACTAACATCATACTCTCAAAGTTGTCTGGCATCCTCGTTACACTTAATAAAATGCCCATGATCAGGAAAACATGATCATCACACAACACTTGAGCTAGTCCTAGATGCTAGACTAGGAATCGGGTTTTACCGTTTATAACTCTACACATGCTTATGGGTTTTCCTCTGAATCACATATTCAAGAATCATACCGGTTATAGCATAGACTATAAACGTCTAATTATAAACATGGAAATAAATAATAAAAATATTATTACCTCTAGAGCATATTTCCAACAGTGCCTACCTTTGTCGCCTATATGGATTATGGGTGTGGAAAGTAAAGGAGGGACCGCAACTGAGAACGAGAGGCATACCAGGGGTATTTATGAAAAAAAACTATTATTTGGCTATAACCCCCGGTGGGTTGCATGTCGATGTGATGATGGTCAACGTGCCACGTGAGTAGGTCACACATGATCTGAACTGTTTACCACATTCGATGAACACCTTACAAACTTTTAGGATTCACATACGCATTTTCTTTTGAAGTTTTAAGACTAGTTTGAATTCCATCTGATAATTATGGTGCCTCGGATGCAACTCACCCCTCGAATTCCATCTGATAATTAGGTCTGCTTTTTTAAGGGCAATACAGTTTTTTCTTGAGAAGATATTGAGTGAGGTCTGCTTTTTCTTTTCCTTTTTAGATCAGGCAAATCTACTAATGGCAGCGTGGGCACACGGTGCTTTGGGGCGAACATGTCCAAAGTTTCCCGAGCGGGGGACAACACCATGAGGTCCATGGTACATGGTCCAATGTCGTAGGGTCGACTGGCCCAAACACACGTTCATGGACTTGTCCTTCCGTTTGTTTCGAGCGGTCCACTGGCATGTCGGCGGTCGGCTGGTGGAGCCATCACCTTTTTTTTTTTTGAAAACGCAGGAGCCATCACCTTCTTTTGCCCGATTCCGCCTGTCTAGACTCGTCATCACGTCTTCTTTACTCACAAGTCACAACAACGACGATAATAACAGCTCATTCATTCGTTCGCGCTCGGCCGCCCCGCCACCGGCGAAAGCAAAGTCACACCACCGAGGCAGCCGAACCACACATCACGCACGCCAACGTCCACGGTGACACACTCGCAGCATCAAGAGACAGGGGCGAGACGTGCTCTCACTTGCGACGAGAGGCGAGACGTCGCGCGCGCCAGGGCGGTCACAGTGGAGGTGTGGAGCTGAGGCTGAGCAGAGCTAGCTAGTCAACGATGGGCTTTAACCTGCTGGTGGCGTTCGTGGCGGCGAGGGGCTTCGTGCAGGTGTTCCACCTGTCGGCGCCGCCGCAGTCGCCACTCAACCTCTGGCTGCCGCTCGCCCGCCAGCTGCCCGAGGCCTGTACTATCCTCTACGGTGCGCTCGCCGCCCACCACGCATGGCTGCGCCGCGCCTATACGCGCGGCGGCACTGTCTGGAGCCGCCGCAGCCGCGACGACGTCGACGTCCTCCGTCAGGCGCTGCTCGACGTCTCCTACTGATCTTTCGACATGCAGCAGAGCGCCGCAGGGTAGTGTTTTGGACATTTGCCACTTTTAATAAGTGGCTTCTCAAAATTGCCACTTTCAAGATTGGCTTCACAAAATTGCCACTCAGCTCGTCGACCACTTGATTACCATGCCATTTCCTTTTCTTTTATCTTTTCTCGTTTATAGGCACCGGACAAGACCGAACTGCCCCTGAGGCTATGTACACGTTGTAAGTATCTGTATCTGTTTATGCATGTGGTATTCTCGTTGGACAGAGAACAAGCCGCACAATTTCTGGTCGTCCGTAGGACCGCCTACTGACGCAGCCCGCCGGCGCCTGGTCGCCGTCGTCGCACGCACCACTCGGCTGCTTGCTTCTCACTCCGCTCGACCACCGTCGCCGCTTGGCCTGTCTGCCCGCGCGCCATAGCCGCTCAGGCCGCTGGACGCCCGCGCCGCCCGTCCCGGTCGCCTGGCCACTCGGCTCGGAACAGGAGGCGCATTCCAGAAGGACGGGAGGAGGCGGAGGGAGATGGGCACGTCAGAAACAGAGATTTCTAAGCAAAGAGAGATTTATCGATGTACAGTCTTAAACTGGGGATCAAATGAACAAGTCAAGGTAAAGGAGAATCATATTGCCCTCCAGAAATATCAAGTTCCATGCGACCTCTGCAGTAGCGAACGATCGATGGCGCACGGCATGCAGGCAATCGGCAGTGCAAGACGCGCGTCCAGCCGGCGGCATGCGGCGTCCAGGCGATCGGCGGCGCAAGACACCAAGAAGAATCGTCGGAGTGCGACATCCAGGTAACCGGTGGTATGGCACAGACGATATTATCGGCAGTCAGCGCGGGCTTTGCGGTTCAGATTCCATACGAGATACGACAGATACATACGTGTAACAGCCACGGGGGTAAGCTAGTCTTTTCACTAGCCTGTTAATGTGAAAAAATAATTAAAACGAATAAAAGAGGAGCTAATGGCATACTAATCAAGGATTCAACGACCTAAGTGGCATTTGTGCGAATCAATTCTCCATAGTGGCAAATCTGCGAAGCTGCACGAACAAAGTGGCAAAAATCCAAATTTCTCGAATTTTGCTACAACAGAGATGAATTCTCCAAAGAACAGTCCAACGTAATGCAAAAAAAAAAAACAATGAAAGGACAAAAGGGTTCACAGGGATCGTACTACACGAAGTTGTTGAAGAATGGGGATGCCTTTGCCTTCTGGGTCTTCTTAGAATTGACTTGCAGCTTCCTTGGTCGTCATCCCCAAGCTTGAATCTCAAATCCTCCAGGGCTAATAACCTTTGATTCTGATGGCATTCCTAATGAACTAAACTATGGTCTAAATACAACTTAAATGAAATTCTCAGTCCCGGTTAGTCCATAAATAATCATAAATTGGTTTGCCTGTTGTAGGTATAGGATGTCAACGTAGTGTAATAGTAGCTACAGTAAAGAACACAATCATATACTCTCTTGATCAAACATATACCGAACAATATGCTATTATGTAGCAAATATAAATCTTGCACAAGAATCTGTCGAAACAGACCGTCCGACAGAGACATAATTATGGATCTTTTTTTTTGTTACTCACAAATTCTCAAAACAATAGCATAGATACTAGACATATGTGGCTCTGTTCAGTAAAAAGCTCGAAAATTTATCATGCTCTTGGAATTCTCACAAATGCTTACAAGAACAGCAAAACTGGAAAACGGAACAACACTACCAACATAGCCTAAACATTCAAGATAATAGTACAAAGTGTCACTTCATTGAAATAAAACAAGGAAAGAACTTTGTTACATTAGCATAGCAAGTTTTACATTATTCAAACAAAAACAAAAGATAATTAACTAATTAGTGCCTCCCACAAGTGTTTTCCTTAATGCCTTTTAGCTAGGCATGGTGTTTTTGGATGATGATCAAGTCTGACCATCTCCACTTCCAATGGAGCCATCAATTCCAAACATGACCTCATAACCATTTTTATTGTTCTTTGGGAAGTGTTCTCATCCTTTACTCATAGAAATTGATATTTTTATAGTTCGCTCCTTCATGTCATGTTAATAACAACCACTAAAGTTCTTAGAAAAGGTCTTTCTGATATAATTGCACATAGGGGATTAGTTCCATATCCATAAAAACAAAATCTAAAGGGACATAATTCATATCAGGAACCACAAGAATGTCTGCAATGGAACCAGAATTGACATTTAGTAGGATGTTTCGAACCAAGTGCTTCATATAATTCTTAGGCATTGTCGACACACTTGCAGCAAGACCAGATAATGCATCACAAGTAAAGTTATTGAGACTAATATTTATAGATGTTTTCCAACCATCTTCCAACTTCCTAGGGATCATGGCTTCTCTATTATAGTTCTCCTCCTTAACATGTAAAATAACTTCAACAATGTATCTAGTGAATTGATTTCTTTGATCTAATGAGATAGGTTCTCTAGACATTTTTTGCAAGACTTTAATAACATCGGAGAGACTGCAATTGTAATCAAATTCAACACCCTCTGAACTAGTGGGATCATAAATACCTAAAGTTTTTACCTCATCAAACTCACTTTTTTGAGAATTTTCCAGATTCACTGGCATCTTTCTCCTAGCCCATCTAGCATGTATCATGTATAGTTTGATTATTTTTATCAATTGTTCATGTATCCTTTTACGAGACTCTTGAGTACCATGTTTAGGTGAAGAACATTTCAACTTTAAAGCTTCTACATCATTGGCCATAGCTTCCGTCTTGTCAAATAAAACTCTCAACTGTTGGGGAACGTAGTAATTTCAAAAAAATTCCTACGCACACACAAGATCATGGTGACGCATAGCAACGAGAGGGGAGAGTGTTGTCCACGTAGCCTCGTAGACCGAAAGCGGAAGCGTTATGACAACGCGGTTGATGTAGTCGTATGTCTTCACGATCGACCGATCCTAGTACCCAACGTACGGCACCTCCGCGATCTGCACACGTTCAGCTCGGTGACATCCCACAAACTCACGATCCAGTAGAGCTTCGAGGGAGAGCTTCGTCAGCACGACGGCGTGATAACGGTGATGATGAAGTTACCGGCGCAGGGCTTCGCCTAAGCACTACGACGATATGACCGAGGTGGATTATGGTGGAGGGGGGCACCGCACACGGCTAAGAGATCAATGATCAACTTGTCTGTTCTAGGATGCCCCCTGCCCCCGTATATAAAGGAGCAACGGGGGAGGCCGGCCGGCCTTGGGGCGCGCCAAGGAGGGGGGGAGTCCTCCTCCTAGTGGGAGTAGGACTCCCCTTTCCTAGTCCAACTAGGAAGGAGGAAGGGGGAAGGAAGGAGAGGGAGAGAGGGAGGAAAGAGGGGGCGCCGCCCCCTCCCCCTCCTTGTCCAATTCGGACTCCCAAGGGGGAGGGGGTGTGGCCAGCCCTAGGCCCTCTCCCCTCTCTCCCACAAGGCCCATGTTGGCCCATTATATCCCCTTGGCGTTCCGATAAGCCCCCGGAACTCGGATAAATATTCGGTGACCCCCGGAACTCATCCGGTGTCCGAATATAGTCGTCCAATATATCAATCTTTATGTCTCGACCATTTAGAGACTCCTCGTCATGTCCGTGATCACATCCGGGACTCCGAACTATCTTCGGTACATCAAAACACATAAACTCATAATACCGATCGTCACCGAATGTTAAGTGTGTGGACCCTACGGGTTCGAGAACTATGTAGACATGACTGAGACTCATCTCCGGTCAATAACCAATAGCGGAACCTGGATGCTCATATTGCTTCCTACATATTCTACGAAGATCTTTATCGGTCAAACCGCATAACATCATACGTTGTTCCCTTTGTCATCGGTATGTTACTAGCCCGAGATTCGATCGTCGGTATCTCAATACCTAGTTCCATCTCGTTACCGGCAAGTCTCTTTACTCGTTCCATAATGCATCATCCCGCAACTAACTCATTAGTTACATTGCTTGCAAGGCTTATAGTGATGTGCATTACCGAGAGGGCCCAGAGATACCTCTCCGATACTCGGAGTGACAAATCCTAATCTCGATCTATGCCAACCCAACAAACACCTTCGGAGACACCTGTAGAGCATCTTTATAATCACCCAGTTATGTTGTGACGTTTGATAGCACACAAGGTGTTCCTCTGGTATTCGGGAGTTGCATAATCTCATAGTCATAGGAACATGTATAAGTCAAGAAGAAAGCAATAGCAACATACTAAACGATCAAGTGCTAAGCTAACAGAATGGGTCAAGTCAATCACATCATTCTCTAATGATGTGATCCCGTTAATCAAATGACAACTTATGTCTATGGCTAGGAAACTTAACCATCTTTGATTCAACGAGCTAGTCAAGTAGAGGCATACTAGTGACACTCTGTTTGTCTATGTATTCACACATGTACTAAGTTTCCGGTTAATACAATTCTAGCATGAATAATAAACATTTATCATGATATAAGGAAATATAAATAACAATTTTATTATTGCCTCTAGGGCATATTTCCTTCAGTCTCTCACTTACACTAGAGTCAATAATCTAGTTCACATCGCCATGTGATTTAACACCAATAGTTCACATCACCATGTGATTAATATCCATAGTTCACATCGCCATGTGGCCAACACTCAAAGGGTTTACTAGAGTCAGTAATCTAGTTCACATCGCCATGTGATTAACACCCAAAGAGTACTAAGGTGTGATCATGTTTTGCTTGTGAGACAAGTTTAGTCAACGGGTCTGCCAAATTCAGATCCGTATATATTTTGCAAATTTCTATGTCTACAATGCTCTGCGCGGAGCTACTTTAGCTAATTGCTCCCACTTTCAATATGTATCCAGATTGAGACTTAGAGTCATCTGGATCAATGTCAAAACTTGCATCGACGTAACCCTTTACGACGAACCTTTTGTGACCTCCATAATCGAGAAACATATCCTTATTCCACTAAGGATAATTTTGATCGCTATTCAGTGACCTACTCCTAGATCACTATTGTACTCCCTTGCCAAACTCAGTGCAGGGTATACAATAGATTTGGTACACAGCATGGCATACTTTATAGAACCTATGGCTGAGGCATAGGGATGACTTTCATTCTCTTTCTATCTTCTGCCGTGGTCGGGCTTTGAGTCTTACTCAATTTCACACCTTGTAACACAGGCAAGAACTCTTTCTTTGACTGTTCCATTTTGAACTACTTCAAAATCTTGTCAAGGTATGTACTCATTGAAAAAAAACTTATCAATCATCTTGATCTATCTCTATAGATCTTGATGCTCAATATGTAAGCAGCTTCACCGAGGACTTTCTTTGAAAAACTCCTTTCAAATACTCCTTGATGCTTTCCAGAAAATTCTACATTATTTCCGATCAACAATATGTCATTCACATATACTTATCAGAAATGATGTAGTGCTCCCACTCACTTTCTTGTAAATACAGGCTTCACCGCAAGTCTGTATAAAACTATATGCTTTGATCAACTCATCAAAGCGTATATTCCTACTCCAAGATGCTTGCACCAGTCCATAGATGGATCGTTGGAGCTTGCACATTTTGTTAGCACCTTTAGGATCGACAAAACCTTCTGGTTGCATCATATACAACTCTTCTTTAAGAAATCCATTAAGAAATGTAGTTTTGACATCCATTTGCCAGATTTCATAAAATGTGGCAATTTGCTAACATGATTCGGACAGACTTAAGCATCGCTATGAGTGAGAAAATCTCATCGTAGTCAACACCTTGAACTTTGTCAAAAACCTTTTTCAACAAGTCTAGCTTTGTAGATAGTAACACTACTATCAGCGTTCGTCTTCCTCTTGAAGATCCATTTATTTTCTATGGCTTGCCCATCATTGGGCAAGTCAACCAAAGTCCACACTTTGTTCTCATACATGGATCCCATCTCAGATTTCATGGCCTCAAGCCATTTCGCGGAATCTGGGCTCATCATCGCTTCCTCATAGTTCGTAGGTTCGTCATGGTCAAGTAACATGACCTCCAGAACAGGATTACCGTACCACTCTGGTGCGGATCTCACTCTAGTTGACCTACGAGGTTCGGTAGTAACTTGATCTGAAGTTACATGATCATCGTCATTAGCTTCCTCACTAATTGGTGTAGGTCACAGGAACAGATTTCTGTGATGAACTACTTTCCAATAAGGGAGCAGGTACAGTTACCTCATCAAGTTCTACTTTCCTCCTACTCACTTCTTTCGAGAGAAACTCCTTCTCTAGAAAGGATCCATTCTTAGCAACGAATGTCTTTCCTTCGGATCTGTGATAGAAGGTGTACCCAACTGTCTCCTTTGGATATCCTATGAAGACACATTTCCCCAATTTGGGTTTGAGCTTATCAGGATGAAACTTTTTCACATAAGCATCGCAACCCCAAACTTTAAGAAACGACAACTTTGGTTTCTTGTCAAACCATAGTTCATATGGTGTCGTCTCAACGAATTTAGATGGTGCCCTATTTAACGTGAATGCAGCTGTCTCTAATGCATAACCCCAAAACGATAGTGGTAAATCAGTAAGAGACATCATAGACTGCTCCATATCTAATAAAGTAGGGTTATGATGTTCGGACACACCATTACGCTGTGGTGTTCCAGGTGGCGTGAGTTGCGAACCTATTCCGCATTGTTTCAAATGAAGACCAAACTCGTAACTCAAATATTCTCCTCCACGATCAGATCGTTGAAACCTTATTTTCTTACTACGATGATTTTCCACTTCACTCTGAAATAATTTGAACTTTTCAAGTGTTTCAGATTTATGTTTCATCAACTAGATATACCCATATCTGCTCAAATCATCTGTGAAGGTCAGAAGATAACGATACCTGCCGCGAGCCTCAACACTCATCAGACTGCATACATCAGTATGCATTATTTCCAACAAGTCTGTTGCTCGCTCCATTGTTCCGGAGAACGGAGTCTAGTCATCTTGCCCATGAGGCATGGTTCGCAAGCATCAACTAATTCATAATCAAGTGATTCCAAAAGCCCATCAGCATGGATTTTCTTCATGCACTTTACACCAATATGACCTAAATGGCAGTGCCAAAAATAAGTTGCACTATCATTATTAACTTTGCATCTTTTGGCTTCAATATTATGAATATGTGTATCACTACGATCGAGATTCAATAAACCATTCACCTTGGGTGTATGAGCATTGAAGGTTTTATTCATGTAAACAGAACAACAATTATTCTCTGACTTTAAATGAATAACCGTATTGCAATAAACATGATCAAATCATATTCATGCTTAACGCAAACACCAAATAACATTTATTTAGGTTCAACACTAATCCCGAAAGTATAGGGAGTGTGCGATGATGATCATATCAATCTTGGAACCACTTCCAACACACATCGTCACTTCACCCTTAACTAGTTTCTGTTCATTCTGCAACTCCCGTTTCGAGTTACTACTCTTAGCAACTGAACTAGTATCAAATGCCGAGGGGTTGCTATAAACACTAGTAAAGTACACATCAATAACATGATATCCAATATACCTTTGATCACTTTGCCATCCTTCTTATCCGCCAAGTTTCTAGGGCATTTCCACTTCCAGTGACCATTTCCTTTGCAGTAGAAGCACTCAGTTTCAGGCTTGGGTCTAGCTTTGGGCTTCTTCACGGGAGCAGCAACTTGCTTGCCATTCTTTTTGAAGTTCCCCTTCTTCCCTTTGCCCTTTTCTTGAAACTAGTGGTCTTGTCAACCATCAACACTTGATGTTTTTCTTGATTTCTACCTTCGTCGATTTCAGCATCACGAAGAGCTTGGGAATCGTTTTCGTTATCCCTTGCATATTATAGTTCATCACGAAGTTCTAGTAACTTGGTGATAGTGACTAGAGAACTCTGTTAATCACTATCTTATCTGGAAGATTAACTCCCACTTGATTCAAGTGATTGTAGTACTTAGACATTCTGAGCACATGCTCACTAGCTGAGCTATTCTCCTCCATCTTGTAGGCAAAGTACTTGTCAAAGGTCTCATACCTTTCGACATGGGCATGAGTCTGAAATACTAATTTCAACTCTTGGAACATCTCATATGCTCCGTGGCGTTTCAAAAACGTCTTTGAAGCCCCGATTCTAAGCCGTAAAGCATGGTGCACTAAACTATCAAGTAGTCATCATATCGAGCTTGCCAAACGTTCATAACGTCTGCATTTGCTCCTGCAATCGGTCTGTCACCTAGCGGTGCATCAAGGACATAATTCTTCTGTGCAGCAATGAGGATAATCCTCAGATCACGGATCCAATCCGCATCATTGCTACTAACATCTTTCAACTTAGTTTTCTCTAGGAACATATCAAAAATAAAATAGGGGAGCTAAACGCGAGCTATTGATCTACAACATAGATATGCTAATACTACCAGGACTAAGTTCATGATAAATTAAAGTTCAATTAATCATATTACTTAAGAACTCCCACTTAGATAGACATCCCTCTAATCATCTAAGTGATCACGTGATCCATATCAACTAAACCATGTCCGATCATCATGTGACATGGAGTAGTTTTCAATGGTGAACATCACTATGTTGATCATATCTTCTATATGATTCACGCTCGACCTTTCGGTCTCCAGTGTTTCGAGGCCATATCTGCATATGCTAGGCTCGTCAAGTTTAACTCGAGTATTCTGCGTGTGCAAAACTGGCTTGCACCCGTTGTATTTGAACGTAGAGCTTATCACACCCGATCATCACGTGGTCTCGGCACGACGAACTATCGCAACGGTGCATAGTCAGGGAGAACACTTATACCTTGAAATTTAGTGAGAGATCATCTTATAATGCTACCGTTGATCTAAGCAAAATAATATGCATAAAGGATAAACATCACATGCAATCAATATAAGTGATATGATATGGCCATCATCATCTTGTGCCTTTGATCTCCATCTCCAAAGCACCGTCATGATCACCATCGTCACCGGCGCGACACCTTGATCTCCATCGTAGCATCGTTGTCGTCTCGCCAACTATTGCTTCTACGACTATCGCTACCGCTTAGTGATAAAGTAAAGCAATTACATGGCGATTGCATTTTATACAATAAAGCGAACACCATATGGCTCCTGCCAGTTGCCGAAAACTTTGTTACAAAACATGATCATCTCATACAATAAAATTTAGCATCATGTCTTGACCATATCACATCACACATACCCTGCAAAAACAGGTTAGACGTCCTCTACTTTGTTGTTGCAAGTTTTACGTGGCTGCTACAGGCTGAGCAAGAACCGTTCTTACCTACGCATCAAAACCACAATGATATTTCGTCAAGTATGTGTTGTTTTAACCTTCAACAAGGACCGGGCGTAGCCACACTCGATTCAACTAAAGTTGGAGAAACTGACACCCGCCAGCCACCTGTGTGCGAAACACGTCGGTAGAACTAGTCTCGCGTAAGCGTACGCGTAATGTCGGTCCGGGCCGCTTCATCCAACAATACCGCCGAATCAAAGTATGGCATGCTGGTAAGCAGTATGACTAGTATCGCCCACAACTGACTTGTGTTCTACTCGTGCATATAACATCTACGCATAAACCTGGCTCGGATGCCACTGTTGGGGAACTTAGTAATTTCAAAATAATTCCTACGCACACGCAAGATCATGGTGATGCATAGCAACGAGAGGGGAGAGTGTTGTTCATGTACCCTCGTAGACCGAAAGCGGAAGCGTTATGACAACGCGGTTGATGTAGTCGTACGTCTTCACGATCGACCGATCCTAGTACCGAACGTACGGCACCTCCCCGATCTGCACAAGTTCAGCTCGGTGACGTCCCACGAACTCACGATCCAGTAGAGCTTCGAGGGAGAGCTTCGTCAGCACGACGGCGTGATAACGGTGATGATGAAGTTACCGGCGCAGGGCTTCGCCTAAGCACTACGACGATATGACCGAGGTGGATTATGGTGGAGGGGGGCACCGCACACGGCTAAGAGATCAATGATCAACTTGTGTGTTCTAGGGTGCCCCCTGCCCCCGTATATAAAGGAGCAAGGGGGGAGGCCGGCCGGCCTTGGGGCGCACCAAGGAGAGGGGGGTCCTCCTCCTAGTGGGAGTAGGACTCCCCTTTCCTAGTCCAACTAGGAAGGAGGAAGGGGGAAGGAAGGAGAGGGAGAGAGGGAGGAAAGAGGGGGCGCCCCCCCCCCCCTCCTTGTCCAATTCGGACTCCCAAGGGGGGGCGCGGGCCAGTCCTAGGCCATCTCCTCTCTCTCCCACAAGGCCCATGTTGGCCCATTATATCCAGCGGGGGTTCCGATAACCCCCCAGCACTCCGATAAATATCCGGTGACCCCCGGAACTCATCCGGTGTCCGAATATAGTCGTCCAATATATCAATCTTTATGTATCGACCATTTAGAGACTCCTCGTCATGTTCGTGATCACATCCGGGACTCCGAACTATCTTCGGAACATCAAAACACATAAACTCATAATACCGATCGTCACCGAACGTTAAGCGTGCGGACCCTACGGGTTCGAGAACTATGTAGACATGACCGAGACTCATCTTCGGTCAATAACCAATAGCGGAACCTGGATGCTCATATTGCTTCCTACATATTCTACGAAGATCTTTATCGGTCAGACCGCATAACAACATACGTTGTTCCCTTTGTCATCGGTATGTTACTTGCCCGAGATTCGATCGTCGGTATCTCAATACCTAGTTCCATCTCGTTACCGACAAGTTTCTTTACTCGTTCCGTAATGCATCATCCCACAACTAACTCATTAGTTACATTGCTTGCAAGGCTTATATTGATGTGCATTACCGAGAGGGCCCAGAGATACCTCTCCGATACTCGGAGTGACAAATCCTAATCTCGATCTATGCCAACCCAACAAACACCTTCGGAGACACCTGTAGAGCATCTTTATAATCTCCTCCAGTATTCGGGAGTTGCATAATCTCATAGTCATAGGAACATGTATAAGTCATGAAGAAAGCAATAGCAACATACTAAACGATTAAGTGCTAAGCTAACGGAATGGGTCAAGTCAATCACATCATTAGAGCTCTAATGATGTGATCCCGTTAATCAAATGACAACTCATGTCTATGGCTAGGAAACTTAACCATCTTTGATTCAACGAGCTAGTCAAGTAGAGGCATACTAGTGACACTCTGTTTGTCTATGTATTCACACGTGTACTAAGTTTCCGGTTAATACAATTCTAGCATGAATAATAAACATTTACCATGATGTAAAGAAATATAAATAACAACTTTATTATTGCCTCTAGGGCATATTTCCTTCATCAACATATCGAACTTTTCTGCAAAACTTATGTTCAATTCTTTTTGGGAAGTGATAAATACTTTAACCATTGTTTGTAGACTAGTGGGTGTTTGATTACTTACATAAGAGTTATTTAAAGGAATATGATAAATGTTTCCATAAGGATTGTTGTTGAAATTATTTCTAGCACCCATGACTTCCTTCCTTGCCCGCATCTCGCCCAGAACAAACCTAAAGTGATAGATGGGCACTCATAAAGGAGAATATTCGCCTAGTTATGCCTTAACCCAGCCATTTGTGGACTAATACGTGTGTCACTTGATGTTAAAGCACTTTGCATAGTGATGGCCATAAGAGGAGTCATATCACTAGTTGTCGGTGTTTCTAGGCATGAGAGGAGCAAAGAAACGAGGGAGCACCTCATGGTGACGAACAAGGAGGCCATATTCTTTACGTTATGCGACGTATAGCCCACGACCCAATAAGCGCTCCCCGCAGTAGCTCGACTCCTTCACTTGGAAAAAACCGTCTTCGTATAGTGTGTAGAAAATCATCAATGTGCTTTGTTGCCATAAAAACTAGCAGCTATCTTGCTTTGGAACAAAGGTCTACCGGTTACACATTAAAAAAGTTTGTTAATTAAAAAATGTTCACCAAGTTTTAAAATTAGATCATTAATTTTTAATAAGTATTCAAGAATTTCAAAATTAATCATGATTTTAATTTTTTGTAAATTTTAGAAAATGTTCATGAATTTTTAAAATGATAGAATTTCAAAAAAATCATGGATATAGAATGTATTCGCAGATAAAATAGAAATTAAATAATAACAAGACAAAAGAGAAAACAAACAGAAAAGAGGGTGAAAGAATGTTGGATGGAAACCTATAGAAATAATAACCAACAGAAAAGAGCAAAAGTCGTTGAGAAATAAACCAGGGAAAAGGTTAATGGAAATCACTACTATCGAGATGGCGCCAAAAGCTCCTATTGGGCCGACCCATCACGGTCACAAATAAATTTTGGCTACTCTTCTACACAATGGACATAGAATAGAGAATTATGATGGGCATGTGATGATTTGTTCTCCCTCTGTAAACTAATATAAGATCTTTAAGACCACGGAGTACTTAGGTGGAGGAAGGCGGTCCTTATGCACACATCACATATGCATGATACATAGTTGTTCGGTTTAGGGAATAACTGCTTCAATCTGTTCACTTTGGCTAGCTAGGTCATCGAACCACATGGATATTTACATCGATTTTCTGATTACTTGAGTCTCTTCTCTTTCATGGGAGAAACGTATTTCTTTCCAATTCGAACCAAAGCCAGAACTATATTACATCAGGTTACAATGAAGCAAGTCTCAACAATATATGACTCAAATAGGAGGGGGGGGGGGGGGGGGGTTCTCCACACTGCGATAGGACAAGCATGTCTCCAAATTAAGGTAAGACTCGATCGATGTCACTGGCACCAAAGAACTACAGAACTATGGTTCGTCATCTTGTGTTGTTTTCCTCTCCTTCATCGGAAACTACTAGGGCGTGGGGTGGTGGTGGCACTGGCATCTGGCCTTTCGTGATGAAGAAAACGAAGAGAGGGCTCTCGTGGCACATGTCCACGCCAAAGAAAACAAAGCTAGTTTACAAGCGGCAAATCAAAGAAGGTAGGATATAGGCTGAGTATCCTTTAGAGGAGAAAATTGGCTCCTTCAAAAAGGTCGTTTCTAACAACTCCCTTAAATCTAACAAAGTAAAAAAATGCCAAATTCGTTTAATTTTGGGCCACCGACATAAACTGCACTACTATATTATTTTATTAAATGCCATTTTTGTCACATACATCATTAATTCGTCGCTAAGAGAACCGATCCAAAGGAAATTTACACATTTCAATAGAAACGCAACTTCCAAGCTGCTTCTACTAGTCCGACCAATACTGTTACTCTTTGCCTTAACTGCCTATACTGTTAATTTTCTCTATTAGCTTCTCAAACTTGCACACTTTTTTCTTCTTCGTCTCCTCAAACTTGTACATTGCATCATCTCTAGTCTCATCTCTAGCAAGTAGTGCATGAACATCTAGCAAATTTATCGCTGTCAGTAGATCAATGTCTCTTCTTCCCAATACCATAACTTGCATCCACCCTACATACAACTTTGAGCAAACAATGAGTTTCAATTGCGACAAATCCGAAAAACAACTGTACAAAATGGCACTGCTTTTGTTCTTTTCGCACTTGTAGAACACCCATTCGGGATGTTTCGGTGTCCTCGGAATGAGCCGCAGCACCAGCCATGGGTACTGATCACACTTGGTGACCAGCATGGGCGAGCCATGAGCTGCTGGGCGAGTGCCGAGCCCGGCCGATGGTCGAACGTGAATGAGTCAGTGGTCAGTCAATATGTGAGATGTGAGCGCCAAGAGGTGGTGCGGAGCTTTTTAGGGGGCTATGCGGTTCAGTCCTTGTCGAATCATCCAAATGCGACAATGCTGGTGAGTGAGTCCGGCGAATCCGGCGACACTCGTAGGTCTGCCATTTAGCCCCCGCCGCCGACGAGAACCAACCAAATCGAGGTGGGGAGGAGCATCGCGGTTGCTACGGGGAGTCGGCTGTGGCGCGTGGTGGCCGGCGGAGGCAAGTAGGGCGACGCCGAAATGGATGCAGCGCGGGTTGGGATGGGTGCAGCCGAGGAGGAAGGGTGCAAATTACTCTGTGTCAGCGCACGATTAAATTAAGAGTTGGGAAGGCCGATGAGGATAATTTTTACTCCTACAGCCTTTTAGGCAATCAGTTAAGTCCAATTTAGAGGGGGGGAGTGAAAATATACTCCTCTAAAGCTTTTTAGGAGATCGGTTAGAGATGCTCTAAGGAGTCAAACTTGCCACGTCGCACCACTGCACAACCCGTGCCAACCACTCAACCCGGTGGTGTTAGTTCTATATAGAAAGGATATGTCGGTCTCGTCTAGTTCAAACCAACATACTCATGGACTTACAAGGGTTATAGTCAGTTGGTCTACTGTCCACATGTTAAATTTTCTTACCTCTTTATAAATTATAAAGAAGGTAAATTATAATCACAATAATAAAAAATATAATATATATGCGTTATAAACAATATACGTACAAATAAACAACTTACTCAAAAAATTGTTCATGTAATTTGAAAATATTTAGATAACTAAATTAATATTGATGAATTAAAAACATATATTTAATTTTAAAAAGTGTTTAAATATTTAATAAGAATATTCATAAATTTCTAAAAATTTCTTTCTCTTATTTAAACACTTTATTAAATACTCTTATGGTCATAGTAATAGGAATATTTAATTTTAAAAGTGTTTAAAATTTTAAAATGAATATTATAAAATTTTAAATTATGGTCATAGTAATAAGAGTATGTATTTAAATAAATTTCCATATATATATATATATATATTACAATTGTTCATGTTTATAATGAAATATTCATGTAGTACATAAAGTATTCATGCTTTTAGAAAATATTTATGTGGTTTTAAAAAAATTGTGTGTTTGCCAAATGATATTTTGTTAATCATAATTATTTATGTAAAAATAATTATGAGCCTAGTGTGCCCCGAGACTATTGACCCTCAAATGAAGACTTCTTAAAATTTATATATACATTTATAATTCATAAAAACGATTTCACTTACTTGAGTATTTTTAGAATTACATGAACATTTTTAAAGTAAGTTATTTTTTATGCATATTATTTATAAGAAAAATAATATTCTATCTTTATATTTATTACTATGACCATAATTTACTTTTTTTTTTGAGACAACCATAATTTACATATATCATACAATTTTGTCAAAGAAGGCAAAACTGACATGTGGAGTATGGGCCGGTTTGAATGCAGCCCATTTAAACCCCACGAGTGTATTCTGTTAATGACATAGATTCTATTTATCCGTTCTAGACAAGAAGCATCGGTCGATGAAGTGGTTAGCTGAAAGTTTTCGAACTAATATTCTGTATTCGACGACTGGAAACAACAAAGTGATATGTGGTAAGTTCAAGCACCAATGGTGTATTTACCTCATCAGTTGATCGTATTAGTTAGTTGTCAAGCTGTTTTAGCTAATGTTATCTCAATGAGTACTCCAACTATTGCCATGTCCTTTAATCTTGCAATAGACGGGATGAAACTCCATCTGGTGCCTTGTCCTTATTGCATTATTTTAATTATATCTTGAATAATGTTGTATGCTTGATAAGAAGACAATAATTCATTCAGTGGCTAAGAAATAATAACTCATTTAGAGGCTAAGATAACCATAACTCCATTAGAGAAATATACCCATTACCATCCCCGCCCCCCTATTGCTGGAATGATGCCTCATATGGTTCTCGCAAAATTATGTTCCCCTCGCTCACATCTATCTTATGTGTGAAATATCCTTTTCTTTGTAAGAAAGTGCATAATTGCCTACCTTGTTTATTTGATTATTCATTTTATTCTGTCAAATGATATTTAATGGGGGTAATGCTTCTTGGAAAACGATATGTCATTTTTCTCATCGAAGTATACAAAGTGTGATCTCTTTATATCATCTTATTTTGTCTCAATGCATGTTATCAATGGATAATTATCTGATGATGCTTATTTCCAGTTTACAGGAAAAGTTTAATGCAGGCAAGCTGCAAACAAGAGGAAATATTCAGTGACATTAAAGTGTGTGTCTGTAACTTTGAATAGGCAAGGCTTAATTCTCTACAAGTCAGATGTGCAAGAGTTTTTTTTTAGGGGTGAAAATAACTTTATTCATCAAAATCCACATGAAGCGGGATACGGTTCTGGTTGTAAGGAACGCCAAACCAGACGTGGCGACCAGGACCTCTACTAAGAGAAAACTTTGCTAGACTATGTGCTTCATAATTCGTAGCACGACCCTCGAAAGTAAAGATACATTGAAAAGTGGCAGCTTTGAGGTTGATCTCGCTGATTATAGCTCCATATCTCCCTCTTGCGCTTCGATCAATATCTTCCACTACCTGTTTACAGTCCGAAGCAATAACAAAACTTCTGATATTCAAGTCCTCCGCCAAGCACAGCGCCTCACGGCACGCCAAGGCTTCCAGTGACGCTGGGTCCGTCACGCCCTCGATAACCAACGCCGAGGCCTCAAGATAGTTCCCTGCTTCATCTCTGCATACTGCAGCCGCCGATCCTCCTTTTCTCGCGCGAACACTGGCGTCGACATGTATTTTGCAATGTCCAGGAGGTGGCCTCTTTGGACTCTTGCGTTGTTCACTTGCCGGAGCCCCACTCTGCCGTGGGCGAAGATTTCCATTATTGGCAATGCCAAGTTCATCAATGAACCTGTTGATGAATATATGTGTCTGATGGGGGCTTTGAAAGATTGCCTCATGAATGGCTTTGCGGCGGGCATGCCAAATTGACCACAACGTGATCGCCAGACGGACGAACTTGTCATGCGGCAAGATTTCCATCAAAGTAAACAACCAATTTTTAGCATTTGGCTCAGTGGTGTCTATGATTGTATGTGTCAGTTCCTCTTCTCCCACCACCCAAACACTTCGCGACGCGGTGCATTCCAGCAGCGAGTGTCTCCACGACTCCTGTACCCCGCAAAAGCCGCATCGGCTAGAATCTGTCATATGGCGGTGCACCCTTCATTTGTCGGCAGCGATTGCTTGGATAATCTCCATAAGAACATCCTGACTTTGCCCGGGACTTGGGTGTTCCACAATGATTTCCACGCCCCTTTTTCCACCCCACTACTCAACGGGCCTGCCCTTCCCTCCAGCCAAGCCTCTCTACGCTGCCTGGTTGCAATGAGCATTTTATACGCTGACTTCACAGAGAAAATACCATGTTTTTCGTAGTGCCACGCCCAAAAGTCATCCATATTCCGAGTACATAACGGAATTCCCAGTATCGTCTCTGCATCCATTGGCATGAAAGTGGACTGCACCAGTTGCATGTTCCACGATGCCGTTGCAGGAGTTATAAGTTCAGAGACCAATGTAGGGTGGTTTTGTGTCAGACACCCATACGGTCGAAGCATTTCGTCTCTTGGCAGCCAATTATGTGTCCATATGTTAGTTGTCACCCCATTCCCAATTCGTCTAATCAGCCCTTGTTTCAAAATATCCCTGCCCTCCAAAATTGCTCTCCATACTTGACTAGGTCGACCTCCTAGTTTAGCATCAAGAATGTTAGAGGATGGATAGTAGATGCTCTTCAGGATACGGGCACATAGTGTGTCTGGATTATGCAGCAGTCGCCACGCTTGTCTTGCCAACATGGCGAGGTTGAAAAGCTCAAAGTCTTTAAACCCCAGCCCCCCCATGTCCTTAGGTTGCGTCATAGATTTCCAGGAGACCCAATGTGGCTTCCGCTTTCCTTCCTTGCTACCCCACCAAAATTTCCGGATGAGCATGTTTAGATGTTCACACAATCCTCTAGGTAGCTTGAAACATGACATCGAAAAAACCGGCACTGCTTGAGCAACAGACTTAACTAGCACTTCCTTGCCTGCTGTTGACATAGTGCTCTCTATCCACCCCTGAACCTTACTCCACAGACGGTCCTTGAGGTATTTAAAGGCACCATTCTTCGAGCTACCAACATCTGAGGGCATCCCCAAATACTTCTCATTCAAAGTTTCGTTCGGGACATTGAGTGTTTCCTTTATTTCCCCCCTCACTGAATCTGGCACTCCTTTGCTGAAGTATATTGAAGATTTTGAATAGTTAATACGCTGCCCAGTTGCCTGACAATAAGTATCAAGAACTTGGTACACCTCGTTAGCCCCCACACCATTTGCCTTGAAAGACAGCAGGCTGTCATCTGCGAATAGGAGATGGTTCACAGGTGGCGCCGTAGGTGCTACCTGTATACCATGCAAATTGGATGACTCACTTTTAGATTTTAAGAGGCACGAAAGGCCCTCTGCTGCTAACAAGAACAAGTATGGAGATATCGGGTCCCCCTGTCTGATTCCTCGTGAAGGGTTAAATTGGTGAAGCTTCTTCCCATTGAAGAGAACAGAGAATTCAACTGTTGTTACCAGGCCCATGACTATGTCAACCCATCGGTCTGTAAAACCCAGTTTGAGCATAATGGCCTTTAGATAAGCCCACTCTACCCTGTCATACGCCTTCATCATATGTGTAAGAGTTTAACGCAGGGGCAGTTAACGGGACGCTCAATTCATTGCAGCGCTTGCGTGAACACTTCCATGGGCCGGACCAGTTTAGCACTCGCTCGCTGACACTCGTTGTACGAGAAACGCTCGCATGTATTATTTTTCTCTTTACTCTACAGAAGAGCAACAATTATTAGTTTAAAAAAAATTGTATGTCTACTAGTTTATTGAGGATATAAAAAGTAGTATAAAATAATAGATTTTTTGCAGTGGAAAAGCGTTCACGAATTGCTCACAATGTTCATTAATTTGCAATCACTTCATGAATTTAATAAATGTTCATCCTTTTAAATTGTTGTGAGAATAAATAATGATCAAGATTTTTAAATATATTGACAAATTTGAAAATATTAATGAATTTAAATATATATTTGTTAACTTAAAACATTTTCATGAATTTTTTAAAATGTTAGTGGATTAAAAAATCATCACAATTTTAAAAAATACCCAGGGATTCTCTAAAATGCCATGAATTTAAAGATATTTACAAATTTAAAAAATGTTCACGAATTTATTTAAAATCATTAATTGAAAATGAAAAATAAAATATTAAAGAAAAAAGAAACTCAAAAAGCGGAAGTAAACCAAAAGCAAAAACACAAGAAAAGAAAAGGAAAATCCACGTGTGGAACCCTCTAGTAACTTTCACATAACTGGGTGGGCAAACCATTCTGTGATATCTTCGTTATGTTTCACCTTATTGAGATATTTTCTAGCTTCGGTTTTAGACTCCTGTGATAATGCATGTTCAGGTTAAGTCTTGGCTTTGGGCTGCGTCCCTAATGTCGCGTGATGTTAGTCTTTTTTGCTTGGCAGTTATTATTTGTAAGAAGAGTATTATGTGGTTTCTCTTTAAGTCGGAGAAACCCCTTTTGCTACAAAAACACAGATGGAGGAGTGTGCGCCTCATACGGAATGCGCACTGATAGTGCCAAATAAAATTTGACTGAGTTAACTGCTGGATAGATGTATTCGGCGAGTATTATGCAGTCTTCTCTTCGAGTATTGGTCCAACATCTAGCACTCGCAATTAAAGCCCAAGAGATGCATTACACGGCTCGGGCCCACTTGTTTTGTGGTGCGACTATGTCTTCCTTCTAGCGAGAGAGTAGTATCCCTCGCCTCAAGCGCAATCTGTAGTGGCTCGGCCTAGTAGGGAACTTTCATTGTTTTTTCTTCTTTTTTTCAGAGTAACGCTTGCATTTTTTGTTTTTTCGTACATATACTTATATTTCAAAAAATGCTCATGGCCAGCGTGGGGCAGTCGCCGGCGACGGGCGCGGCTTGCGGCCGCAGCGGGCGGTGCGACGGGTGCGCGGTCAGGGCGCGGCGAGCACGCGCTCGCCGTGAGCGCGGGCGCGAGACGGAGAGGGCGCGGTGATGGCGTTTAGTCGACACCGACGCGGAACGAGGGGGAAAGGAGGGCTCACCCTCGTTGCAGGGGTACGGCGGCGATGGCGCGATGGCGCCGGTGGGGAGGACGAGGACGTTCCGGCGACGGGTGACGGTGCAGCGTCGGGCGGCGCTGGAGGGAGAGGGTGGAGATCGTGGGGGAGTGGGGGGCGATCCAGATATTTTGGGTGCGTGGGGGGTTGTGGTGGTGGATCGGGCTAGGGTTCGCTCGGGGTGAGGGGATAAGGGTGGGGAGGTGGGCCTGGTGGGCCGACCAGCTGGGTGGGCCGGTATGCCGAGGCCTAGGTGGCCAGGGGGGGGGGGGTTGTGGCCCCTTTTCTTTTGCTTTTGCCATTTCTTTTATTCTTTTCAGTTTTGTTTTTCTCTACGGTTAACTATTTATTTCACCTAACAAATGAACTTTTTTAAATGTGCCACTTATCAAATAAATACTAAACAGTATTATAAGGCCGCACATGAAGTTTTAAATTATTTTGAAAAGGTTAGATATTTATTTAAATCGAAACAGTCGATTTAATTGTTGCTAACCAAAAAATAGTTCCAGGGGCATTTTGCGAATTCAAAAGAGGTTGGATCCAACATGAAAAGTATCCAGGGATTATTTGCCACACCTTGAACATTTTTATTTGCATGTTTGACAAATTTGAAATTGGGCTTAAATTTGAATTTGAATTTGACTTCTGCCTCGGATCAGATGAGGATTAGCAACAGTAAGAGTGATGACATGTCATCATTAACCTGAGATTACTGTAGCTTAATTATCCGGGCGTCACAGTGTTTGTCGAGGGTCCCCAATTGCATGTCAACCATTGACACGCAACTAGGGGTTGTGTGTGTTTGTCGAGAGTCCCCAATTGCAAGCCGAGCATCGACTTGCAACTAGGAGTGTGTGTGTTTGTCGAGAGTCTCCAATTGCAAGCTGAGCATCGACTTGCAACTAGGAGTGTGTGTGTTTGTTGAGAGACCTGTTTTTACTAACGATATTATGTCATTTGTTTATTTCATGCTGTGAAATGTAATTGGGTTGCACAAACACTAGACTGGTTGCTTTGTTAGTCTAGAACCAAGGAAAAAGATATGTATGATTTTTTTCATTGCTTTTTAGGCAGGATTAGGTTGTCCAAGTGAAAATGAATGAAATTTTTGTGCATTCGAACACTGAATTATACATGTTTTTCTTTTCTTTTTCCGCAACAGCTCTCCCTGGAAAATCCAGGAATACTTTTGACTGTTATATATAGGCCATGTATTTGTCAAAAAAATTGAAACATAAATTTCAGTATATAGTACTTCATGTAAATTGGGTAGGATATGTAAGTTTTGTAAAGTTTTTTGGGACCCTTTTTGAATACTTAATCTTACATTTTTTGAATCCAGCACCTACTCTCATAGACTGTACTGTACTGTATGTAAAGAAGTTTAGGCTTTTTTTTTGCCTTAAAAGACGATTTCAGAGTTCACATATAAAATGATCTTTTAGTTCTGGACATAATTTTCATAGAGCGAATACTTGTTTGTTTCCTTACAGGGTTTGTAAGTCTATACAAATCATGTATCAATTTTACATAAGCCCATAATTCCCACTTAGCGTTTTTGTTTTTGTTTTAGTAGCCTTCTCTTTTAGTCCCACTTAGCGTTTTTGTTTTTGTTTTAGTAGCCTTCTCTTTTAGTCCCACTTAGCGTTTTTGTTTTTGTTCACTAGCCTATTTTCAGGCCCGTCAGAAACAACCTGTTTACTAGGCTTGTTTTAAAAAAAAACTTGTTCAGTACTCATAGCAGGCCAAGTAAAGACAGGGGGTGTGGTAGTGGACGCGTGAGTTCTTTTTCTTGGGCTGGAGATGCACGCAACAACAAAAAAACAAAAAAACAAACGATCAACAGGACATGGCGGGGGTTATTTGTTTGATGATGTGTGCTGATGTCACACTTAGATGTAACATAGTTATGTCACATCTAGACGAGTCCTAGATACACCCAATAAAATATCGTCGTCGGTAGCAAATTGATCAGCCGTCCGAGTCAGCTCCACCCACCAGAAGGACCAGGAGCGGTCTCGTCTTTACCCGCTTCGGCCCTTGGGAGTTGCGATCACGGCACGTCTAGATGGACATCCCCTAGCCAGCCAGGTCATCCTCAACGACGATATTTACAACAGCTCATCAGTTGGCGCTTGCAACCGGGGAAGGCCGCAACCTCCCGCCCGGCCGCCGGCAGAGTCGAAATGGCACCGGCATGCCAGCGACAAGCCGTCACATCACCATTCCGAAACTGTGTTCGTTTCTGGAGCCGCACCGAAGCGGCTAGAGGCGCATGGGGATGGCAACGAGACGTCACTTGCGAGCGAGTACGTCCAACGGTCCAGTGGCCTGATGGAACTTTGGAGGCAGGCGTGTGCGGCAGGCAGGTAGTCGAGCTAGTTACAGTGACAGGAGTTCACCATGTTGTGTGTATTTATTTGACATACCAAATACTCCCTCCATTCCCTTATACAAAACCACAAACTTAAAATTACAGGTATCAAGGTAAAAATTTAATGAATGCTTTTCATGTCAACTTTTTTCTCGTTAACCGGGATCATTAATACGCCCGCATGCATGCAAGGAATGAGAAGGAAGTAGCACAGTGTCATTATGACTACATGCATGCAAGTATTCAATAAGTAGCTAGTACGAGAAAACATCATTAATTTTTGCCTCGGTTACTGTTAGTGGCCTTGTATAGATGCAAAATGTATTTTTCATAGTGGCCTTGTATAAGAGAATGGAGGGAGTATCATATATCTGAGAAAAAAATGGTATAGCTTTCAGTTATTTTTATTTTTTGATGGAGATATATCTTTTTATTAATTTCGCCAGGCCTAAGAAAGCTTGACTTAGGACATCTCCAATGGCAACCCGCAAATTTGCTTCCGCATCCGCCAGCGGGCAGGGGGGCTAGTACGCGGACACGGATACGGGAGGCAACCGTCCTACGCTAGCCACATACATTTCAAACAACTTTTCAACAAACCGGATGAAATTCATGCAAATTCGGCCGGATTTCATACAAACATTATGAATTTCATACAAACATGACGAATTTCATACAAACACACATGATTTCATTACATTTCGAACATCTAGAACAAAAAAAAGACCCGACCCTAAACCTATCCTACGGCGGCGGCACCCTGCATCCAAGCCCGTGTTGTCCTCCATCCGTCGTCTCCATGAGCACCGGCTATAAGACCGATGAAGTGAAGGTGCGGTCTCCGGCAGAAAGAGTAGAACACAGAGGACAGACAGGCCCACATGGGACACGAGGCCCTGCTGCCTCCCATGGCCAACTCATCCTCGGAGGAGTCTGCGACCTGTCCGTCGCTGGTTGACGTGAGGTCCACGATAGAAATGGTGGCGCCGACGCTGTCCTCGCAGGAGGCGCAACTGGTGTTGTTCTCGTCCGCTATCGCCTGCAACTGTGCCTCCATGGCAGCCGCTTTTTGGCGAGCGGCGGCTTGAGCGCGGACGGCATCATAGATGGCACGCTGCTCCGCAACGAAGTTGGGGTTCGCCGTGGCCATGGCCGCCATAGCCTCCTCGCTCTCCCGCTCATCGTAGATCTCGCCCTCCGCCAGCCGGTGCTGCTCCAGGAGGAGCAGGTTGTACCGCTGTTCCTCCCGCGCCTTCTGGAACACCGACAAAGGCGCCAGCACAGGCTGCACCTCCGCCATGGTGGCGTTGTAGTGCGTCTACGCTTGCTCCATGGTGAAGCCGATGTGCACAGGAGGCATAGGAGCCAGGGCGGCGGTGACGGAGCCTGTCTCTAGCGTGGTCTCGTCCTCATCAACGGAGAGCTCGGGCGAGCTGGCCTGCAAGCCGGACTCGATCCGCCTGGCACAGCGGCTCTGCTAGGCGTCGGCAAGGGCGGCTACGGTGTGCTTCATCTCCGTGGAAAGGCTCTCCCACAGAGCTTCGCACCTGTAGTGATGGTGGATGCAGTGCAAGGGAGGAGGATGGGGAGGAGCTTGTTTGGTGGTGTGGAGTTAGCCGGGTGTGGCCGCCTTTATATAACGGATTCCGGTGAGGCGAGGCATCCGGGTGCGTCAATGTGCGGCGCCGGAGTGGGTTTCTCGGTCGGCGAGCCCGGTTAATGCCAGCATATGGACAAACCGCAGCATTGAACGGGCATGATAGATATCCGTCACATCCCGTACAGTCACGCGTCTCCGGCATTGAACATGCGCTGACACCGGAGACGCCTCCCGGGCGACTCCCTCGGCCGGTGCGCTGCTTCAATGGCGGAGGCAGTGAGAGGTCGCGTCTGCCCTCAGCCGTCTTCAATGTTGAGCGGCGCGCTCTACAGCGGCATGAATGCGGGCAGCTGGCGTCGGGCGAGAACGCACGTGGGAGAGGGAGGGGTTTTGGTGGGCCAGAGCGGTCAGAAGCGGGCCTGGGATTGATCCGAACTCCCGCAAAATCCCCCACCCGCGTTTGTCTCTAATTTGCGGGAGAAATCGCGTCCAGACCACCCCGCAGACCGATACACGACCTCGTTGAATGGCTTCCGCGGTCCGGATAGCGCAGTCCGGACGATTGCGGAGGTGTACGGGTCCGCCTTGGAGATGCCCTTAATAGGGTCTGTTCTGTAGAAATGAGGAGACATTACAAAACTTAAAAATATTCAAATTTGGCACCGGATCCACACACTTTATCTAACTACTATATAGTGTAGCAGTTCCGAAAGTTTGAATCCAAGCAATAGAATGGAATTTATAACTTTGATTAGACCCATCTAATCGCCCAAGATGCTTGGATTCATGGCTACAGTACAAAGCACAATTTTCGCTATGTCGTTCTAGAAACATCTTTTTTTAGGATCCCACAAAGCTTTATTAAGACGCCTGAATGTTTACAGGAATGAATACAGGGTCGTCAGGCTGGCCCAACCACACATGGCGATCGAACCCTAGGGATAAAGCAAACATTGTGAGATTATGAGCCTCGACATTTGAGGTTCTATACTCATGACTAAAGTCACACACTTGAAACTCTCTAGCTCTAGCAATTATCTCTCTAACTACTGAACCAAAAGTGGCACTACTACCTTCCCTGATCGCATCAACTACCACTTTACAATGTGAAGCAAGTGCAAACTTTTGAATATATAGGTCTTCTATGAGAGTTTGGCCTTCTCGAATGGTGAGGGATACGAGCACTTGCGGATCAATGATGCTGTTGAAAGCCACCACTGGGGCTCCTTGGAAAGCCCCTATCTCATCTCCACATATAGCACCCACGACACCAAAAGTTTCAGCTGGCGACACCAACACGTCGACGTTGATTTTCATAAGACCCGCCGGTGGAGGTAACCAATGATTGGTTTGGCTTCTATTACGCATGTGGTGCATTCCTCGGTGTTGTCATAAAATCATTGTCCTGAAGATAATAGGAGACAAACTAATCCATAGAAAACGGTGTTTGGAATATATCCTCGTGTATGGCCTTCCTCCTAGCACTCCATATTGCCCATAGAGTCACAATCATCAGTGTGAATTGATAAGACGGGAGAGATTCATTCATAGCAAACAACCAGAGCTTGGCATCTTCTTCTGTGGTCATGATCATATGTCTACCATCTCTTCATTGGATAGCGCCCATACACTCCTTGATGCAGAACAATTATGGGAGCATGGCACAAACTATCTGGAGCTCTGCATAAAGGGCAAACGCATGCCGTGGCCATATTTCTGTGTTGCAACACATCTGTCGTAGGTAACGAATGTTGTGCTAGACGCAAAGTGAAAATTCGAAGTTTGGATGGGACTGGAGTCTTCCAAAGAGAGAGCCATCCCTTTGCTTTTGCTGTGGAGTTTGAGACATCTTCTCTTTCCTATAACCAAGCTTCCCTCCCCAAATTTGTCTTAACTATCATCCTGTATACAGAAGGGATAGAAAAATTACCCTTCGTATCCTCATGCTAGGCCCAAAAATCCTCCACAATAGTAGTGCATAAAGGGATCTTGATGATTGCTTCCACATCCAGTGGGACTAAGATGTCCCTAACCATATCCTCCCGCCAACTCGCAGAAGTGTGATCAATCAAAGTCAAAACTAGCTGCGGTGGGTTGGCGATCCTTGAAATGATCGGCCTCATTAGGCCACTCCTTGGAATCCAGTTGTGTGTCTAAATATTTGTGGAAGCATCGTTTTCAGTTCTCCTTATAATGCCCTGTCGCAAAATATCCCTTCCGTCAAGAATGGCACGCCAAACTTGAGATGGGCATCGTCCTAGCTCAGCCTCCAAGAACGAGCAAGAAGGGAAATATGCTGCTTTAAGTATTCGTGCACTTAGTGAACTTGGTTCATTCAGAACGCGCCATGCTAATCGAGACAAAAGTGCAAGGTTGAAGATTTCTAGATCACGAAAGCCTAGTCCTCCCAGATTCTTCGGCAGTGTCATCACATCCCAAGCTACCCAACATGGTTTCCATCATCCCCATTTACTGCCCCACCATTGTCTGATGGTGGATGTCACACTCCCGCAAATCCCTCGAGGTAACCAAAAACAAGACATTGAATATACAGGGATAGCATGTGCCACTGACTTTATGAGAACTTCCTTCCCTATAGCATATATTAATTTTCCCATCCAACCTTTAACTTTCTCCCACACTCTATCTCTGAGATATTTGAAAGTGTCATCTTTTTACTGCCCAACATCTGTTGGCATGCCCAAATATTTGTCACTCAAAGACTTATTTTGAACATTGAGATTATTCTTTACTTTTTGTCGCAAAGTGTCAGGACACCCTTTGCTAAAGAAATAGAAGACTTCTCATGATTTATCCTTTGTCCAGATGCTCCACAGTAAGTATTAAGCAGGTTTGAAACCTCATTAGCACCCTCAACACTTGACTTAAGGAGCAACACGTTGTCATCCGTGAATAAAAGGTGATTCACTGCTGGAGCGGTTGGAGCCACCTTTATACCACCGAGCACAGATGACTGAGAACTGTTTTTGAAAGGCACGAAAGGCCCTCTGCAGCAATTAAAAACAAGGGGAAATGGGATCTCCCGGACAAATACCTCTGGTTGGGTTGAATTGCTCCAATCTCTCTCCATTAAAAGAAACTGAAAATGTAATTGAAGAGATCATGCTCATTACTGTTTTAATCCACTGAGGTGCAAACCCTAGCTTGCCCATCATAGCCTAGAGATATGGCCACTCTAGTCTATCATATGCTTTCATCATATCCAACTTCAAGGCACAAAATCTATTGGACTTTAATTGGCTCATCTTCATGAAATGTAAACATTCATAAGCACAAATAATATTGTCTGTTATTAGCCTCCCACGCACGAAAGCAGATTGTTCATCAGATATAATGCCAGGCAATATGTTCTTCAATCTATTAGCCACAACCTTCAAAGCTATCTTTTAGAGCACGATACATAGACTAATAGGTCTAAACTGTGACAAAAGTGATGGATTTAGTATCTTTGGAATTAGGACAAGGAATGTCACAGTGATACTTTCAGCGCTCTCCTCTCCTCTTACTATCTGTAGGACTGCATTTGTTACCTCATCGCCATAAATATCCCAATGCCTTTGATAAAAGTGTGCAGGGAATCCATCAGGGCCCAGGGCCTTGTTGGGGACCATTTGGAAAAGACCGTTCTTTACCTCATCTCTTGTATAGTGGGGACATGTTGGAGCACCTCATCGACCCCTTGGATCCCCTTCGAGAAATATAGATTACTGTACAACTCCGTCACCATTTATTTCAATTCAACTGGGTCCTCAGTACTGATTGCTTGTATCTGCGTTGGTAATTCCCCGAAGAGGAGAGGATGATGCAGCACAACAAAGGTAAGTATTTCCCTCAGTTATGAAACCAAGGTTATCAATCTAGTAGGAGAACCAAGCAACACTATGTAAACAACACCTGCACACAAACAAAAAATACTTGCAACCTGATACGTCTCCAACGTATCTACTTTTTCTCATGCTTTTCCTCTTGTTTTGGACTCTAATTTGCATGATTTGAATGAAACTAACCCCGGACTGACGTTGTTTTCAGCAGAACTACCATGGTGTTGTTTTTGTGCAGAAATAAAAGTTCTCAGAATGGAATGAAACTTTGCGAGGATGTTTTATATAATAAAAGAGAATTTCTGGAGCCAAGATCCACCGAAGAGGGGCCCCTGGGCGGGCACAACCCACCAGGGCGAGCCCCCCTCTCCTGGCGCGCCCAGGTGGGTTGTACCCACCTGGTGGCCCCGATGACGACCCCCCTGATACTATAAAATCACATATTTTCAGAAAAAAATCAGGGAGAAAGAATTATCACGATCCACGAGACAGAGCCGCCGCCAAGCCTTGTTCTTCCTCGGGAGGGCAGATCTGGAGTCCGTTTGGGGCTCCGGAGAGGGGGATCTTCGTTCTTCGTCATCACCAACCCTTCTCCATCGTCAATTCCATGATGCTCCCCACCGGGAGTGAGTAATTCCTTCGTAGCTCGCTGGTAGGTGAGGAGTTGGATGATTCATCATGTAATCGAGTTAGTTTTGTTAGGGCTTGATCCCTAGTATCCACTATGTTCTTAGATTGGTGTTGCTATGACTTTGCTATGCTTAATGCTTGTCACTTTGGGCCCGGGTGCCATGAACTCAGATCTGAACCGTTTATGAATTCATCATTATATCCATGTTTTAGATCCGACCTTGCAAGTTATAGTCACCTATTACAGTTATGATCCGACAACCCCGGAGTGATAACAACCGGGCCCACTCTCGGTGATGACTGTAGTTTGAGTAGTTCATCTATTCACTATGTGTTAATGCTTTGTTCTGGTTCTCTATTAAAAGGAGGCCTTAATATCCCTTAGTTTCCAATATGGACCCCGCTGCTACGGGAGGGTAGGACAAAAGATGTCATGCAAGTTCTTTTAATAAAGCATGTATGACTATTTACGGAATACATGCCTACATTATATCGATGATATGGAGCTACTATCATATCGCCCTAGGTTATAACTATCACATGATGAATATCATCCAACAAGTCACCGATCCAGTGCCTATGAATTTGTCTTATATTGTTTCTACTGCGTTACTACTGCTATCATCACTATTATACTTGCTACAAAATTAGTGCTATCACTGTTACTGTTACTATTGCTGCTGTCAGTACTATCAAACTACTTTGCTACTGATTACCTTGTTTTACATAATTAATCTCCAAGTGTTGTTGAATTGACAAGTCAGCTGCTAATACCTTCAAATATTCTTTGGCTTCCCTTGTGTCGAATCTATAAATTTGGGTTAAATACTTTACCCTCGAAAACTGTTGCGATCCCCTATACTTGTGGGTCATCAAGACCTTTTTCTGGCGCTGTTGCCGGGGAGCATAGCTATATTTGTTGAGTCACTTGGGATTATTATCATATTATCACTATGAATAATCTGAAGGATCCAAAGACTAAGATTTATCCCTCAAAGACAAGGGGAGGTAAGGAACTTCCATCCAGTTCTGCTTTAGATTCACCTTCTGTTATGAGTAAACTTGCAACACCACCACATGCTATTAATTCTGATATTTCGCAAGTTATTGATGATGTTACTTCTACTATGAATGATGCTTATGATGATGCTAGTACCTTGCCTGATAATGATGATGTGCCACTTGGTGAATTTCTTGATGAACAAATTGCTAGAGTAATACAACATGATGTTGTTGAATCTGATGATGAGCCTGAAACTGAATCTCCTAAAACAACTGCTAGCACTAGTCTTCCTAGATATGAATTGCCTAAGGTACCGGAAGGTTATGTTATGAGTGAAGAAACAACTAGAGATATTCTTGCTTGCAATGATAGAGATGATCTAGAGAAATTACTACACAAGTATAAAGAAAAATCTCTGAATGCTAGAATGAAATGTGATCCTAAGTTTGCTACTTCACCTATTTTTATTGATGATAAGGATTATGAATTCTCTGTCGACCCAGAGTTAATTACATTGGTTGAATCTGATCCTTTCCATGGTTATGAAACTGAAACTGTTGTGGCACATCTTACTAAGTTGAATGATATAGCCACCCTTTTTCTCATGATGAGAAAACTCTCTACTACTTTATACTGGAATTATTTCCTTTCTCATTAAAGGGTGATGCTAAAGCTTGGTACAATACTCTTGCTCCTGGTTGTGTGCGTAGTCCCCAAGATATGATTTACTACTTCTCTGAAAAATATTTTCCTGCTCATAAGAAACAAGCTGCCTTACAGGAAATATTTAACTTTGTGCAAACCAAAGAAGAGAATCTCCCACAAGCTTGGGGGAGGCTTTGCCTGATCATCCTCTTAAGAAAAATGAAATACTTGATATCTTCTATAATGGACCAACCGATGCTTCTAGGGACTTCCTAGATAGTTGTGCTGGTTGTGTTTTCAGGGAACGAACTGTTGGACAAGCTGAAGAATTATTGAATAACATATTGAAAAATTATGATGATTGGACTATTCCTGAACCACCGCCTAAACCCACTCTGAAGAAGAGGGGTATATTATATCTCAGTCCTGAAGATATGGAAGAGGCAAAGAAATCTATGAAGGAAAAGGGTATTAAAGCTGAGGATGTTAAAAATTTACCTCCTATTGAAGAAATACATGGGCTTAATACACCACCACTGCCTAAGGTGGTAGAGGTAAATTCTCTTATGAAGTTCAATGAAAATGATAATCCTCACAATATGCATCCTAGTCAATGACTTTATGATTTTGAAAACTATATAAGAAAACAAGATCACTTCAATGCAAATGTTATGAAACAATTGAAATATAATTCTGATATGACTTTGTTATTTATAATATCAAATGATGTTAGAGGTGTGGGAAAACATGCTTCTATGGTTCAAACTCAGTTAGAACAAGTTGCTAAATCACAAAGAGAATTACTTGATAAATTAATCATAATATGCATGACTTTGCTATTAGAGTTGCAACTAGAGGAGGTAAAATGACTCAGGAACCACTTTATCCTGAGGGACACCCAAAAAGAATTGAACAAGATTCACAAAGAAACTAGTGCACCCAGTCCTTCTAAAAAGAAAAAGAAAAAGAAAAATGATAGGACTTTGCATACTTCTAGTGACTTGAAATAGAAAAACCTCCTGATAATGAAAATGAAACTTCGATCTCTGATGCTGAAACTCAATCTGGTAATGAACACTGACCTACTGATAATGAAAAAGATAATGATGAGGTTCATGAAGACTCTCAACCAACCAATGATAAAGAACCAGTCAATGATGTTGAGACAGAACCACCTGTTGATCTTGATAACCCAGAACCTAAAAATAAAAGATATGACAAAAGAGACTTTGTTGCTAGAAAACACGGTAAAGAAAGAGAACCGTGGGTTCAAAAACCTATGCCTTTTCCACCCAAGTCAACTAAAAAGAAACATGATGAAGAATTTGAACGCTTTGCTGAGATGCTGAGGCCAGTCTTTTTGCGTACTCGCTTGACTGATATCTTGAAAATGCCTCCTTATGCAAAGTATATGAAAGACATCATCACAAACAAGAGAAAAATACCGGAAGCTGAAATCTCCACTATGCTTGCTAATTATACTTTTAAAGATGGAGTACCTAAAAAACTTGGAGATCCGGGAATACCAACTATACCTTGCTCTATCAAAAAGAATTATGTGAAAACTGCTTTGTGTGATTTAGGAGCTGTTGTTAGTGTTATGTCTTTCTCTTTATATAAAAGACTTGACTTGAATAAACTCACACCTACTGAAATATCTTTGCAAATGGCTGACAAATCAACTGCCATACCTATCGGTATCTGTGAGGATGTGCCCGTTGTTGTTGCTAATGTTACTATTTTGACTGACTTTGTTATACTTGAGATGCCCGAGGACGACAACATGTCGATTACTGATTGCAATAAAAGCAAGGCCACTTTTCATATTAATGGAAATGAGCATACGGTGCAATTTCCAAAAAACGATTCCAAGTGAATGGTATTAATGTTATTGAAAAATCTCCGACAATCACTAGTGGAAGTTTTCAAATACCTCTACTTACTGTCAAAAAGAAATATGAAATACTTATTGTTGGGGAAATGCATATCCCCATTGAGGTAACTTAGTGATTTACTAAAGTTCTTCGGTTTCATGCTAATCGAAAGTGGTTGTTAATAAGACTTGGTCAACCTTATTAATGAATCATTTTTGAACGGTATGAAGTTGATGAATTTAGTAAGCACTACCTTCTGTCCTTGCCTTTTGTTTTCTGTTTTAATAGTTAAATAAAATAAAATGCCATGTTTTGTCTGTTTTCTGAATTTCCAGTGCAATAAAAAAATGACCCAAAAATAAAAGTTCTCAGAATGCGCTGAAAATTTTATATGATTTTTCCTGAATATTTAAGAATTTTTGGTGGAAATAATACCAAAGGGAGGTGCACCAGGTGGGCACAACCCACCAGGGCGCGCCAGGACCCCCAGGCACGCCCTGGTGGGTTATGGTCCCCACGTGGCCCCCCTTACTTATCTTTTTAGCCCACATCATCACTCACCTTCTGAAACATGAGCTCAAACCTGCGGATTTCGATCTCTTTGCTCAAAGCTCCGTGTCCGAAATTGTTTCGAGGGATTGTTGCTTGGTATGTGACTCCATCATTTGCCCAATTAGTTTTTGTTTTTGTTGTTTATACTTTGAATAATTAGCTACTGTTGGTGCTGCTGTAGATGTGCTTGCATGTTGAATTCATCCCTATGAGTAGTTGCTATCAATCTTGTATAGTTTTGTTGACAAATTTTTGTCACCCCGAAAATTTTATTTTCCGAAAATTGTACGCGGACATGAATATCTTCAGGAAGTTTGGCTCTAAGAAGAACTCCAACGGTGTTATTGGGGAGTCTTCTGACAATGATCTCCACCCTCGGATGTTGGCGGAGGTACGGCCGTGCGAATGGCCACACACCCCGTTCCTGCAAGAGGCTGGAATTCATGAGGAGTTCATGCAATATATTGCCAATGCCGGTCTCACCGACTTCATCGTAAATGAGTGTGACCAGCACCAAATCCTCACGAATATATTTGTTCAAAGCTTTACTTTCTTGCCTAGAAATAATCCTCCTGAATTGAGCTTTGATTTATATGCTGAAAACCATCAGATACCACTTACTGAATTTTGTGATATATGCTTGATCCCTTCTTATGGGAGCTTGGCTGAGCCTAGGCCGGCCGAGTTTGAGGATTTTTGTCGTACTTTGACAGTGGGTGATGAGAGAAGAGTGTCGGCCATCACTGCCGCTGGCTGACATTTCCCGCTGTTCATTAATTTGCACTTTTTATTACCAAATGTGCTTGCTTGCTAGGGAGAAGGTGGGTGCACCTAGTTCACCGGACCTTGCTGTTTTACGTCCTGCACTTGAGGGCGACAACACGTATAGCTTGGGAGCTATCGTGGCTCGTCGCCTGCACCTCAATTAATCCCAGGGTAAAATACATGGTGGGATTTTCGCTACTCATTTGGTGGCTGACTTCGAGGTTGAGATGCGCCCTCATGATTACCCTCTAACCAAGGTTTACCTAGATCGAGCAGCCATGGATCACCATCACTTTCTTGCACATGATCGTCCTGATATTGCCATTCCTTATAACCTGGTCTATAGCGTTAGAACTCGTGATGTTATCCCATTTCCTGCACCTGCTTTGTTTGATTCTGTTGCCAGGGGCGGATATAGGATTATGCCTGCAGACATCATCGCCTATTGGAACGCTCACGCTGCTGCAGAGGCTGCACAAGTACCCCAGCAGTGGGATGAGTGGATGCCCGCTCCTCAGGATCCCTACTACCCTCCAGGCTACTGACCGACTACCAAGTTAGGACAAAAGCCTAAGCTTGGGGGAGTACGTGTTCTCACCAACATTATATTCGTGTCCATATCATTCTACTTGTCGGTGTTCACACTTTTTCATTGTATCATCCATGCTTAGATTTATTTTCTTGCTTTCTTCTTGTGTGTTTGAAAAACCTTAGAAAAACAAAAAAAATTAGTTTTAGTAATTTACTTTCTATGCATGCTTAGTAGTAGCACTAAAAAGAAAACCCAAAAAGATTTCCTTGTTCTTCTTTTGCTTGTTGGGAGCTTTCCCGTGTAAATAGTTTTTCTCGTTTTTGCTTTTTATTTGCTTGTTCAAGAAAACAAAAAACTCCAAAAATATTGCAGTGTGTTTCTCTGAATTCTTTTCTTTTTATTCGAGTTGTACCGAGGAGAAGACCACGATGAAAATGTTGAGTGGCTCTCATATGAATAATTGCTGGAACTAATAAAGAGCCCATTTTACCTTGTCTTCTCCTGTTGAATAAAATGTTTGCAGATTCCAGCTTAGTCCATGGCACTCTTGCACTATTATTATTTTCATATCATTCCGTCGTGCAAGTGAAAGGCAATAATGATGACATTTGATGAGCTGGCCGTGGCAAAGAGAAACTGGTATGAACTCGACTTGTTCTATCTGTGTAAATATGTTTAACCTAGTATCCAGGCTTCAGCCCATTATGATTAAACATGTTTGCAACGACAATTAGAGATTATAGTTTCTCATGCCATGCATAAGTAGCTGGGAGTTGATAATGATTTATCTTGGATATCAACATAGCGTTAAAATGATTGTGATGTAGTATGATGATATGGTATCCTCCTCTGAATGTTCGAGTGGCTTGACTTGGCACATGTTCATGCATGTAGTTGAATCAAAACCAACATAGCCTCTATGATATTTATGTTCATGGTGTTCATATCCTACTCATGCTAGTGTCCAATGTTACTTATGCATAATGCATGGTTATGATCGTTGTTGCTCTCTAGCTGGCCGCTTCTCAATCTTAATTTCTAGCCTTCGCCTGTACTAAGTGGGAATTCTGCTTGTACATCTAAAGCCTTGAACCCAAAGTTATTCCAGATGAGTCCACCATACCTACCTATATACTGTATTACGCTACCATCCTAAGTAAATTTGCATGTGCCACCTCTAAAAACTTCTAAAAAATTATCCGTTTTGTGTGCCTGGATCGTTCATGGAACGACAGGAGGTGGTCGATATCTTCCGTGCTAAGCAGGTTATTCTCAGGTCGAGTGTTTATTCACTCGCCATCGCACGAGAAAATAGGCGGTATTAGGATGCCCAGTCCCAAACTGCAAACATGAAAAAGAGTTCATCTCTGAAATAATCAAACAAAAACTCCCAATGGAGTCAAAACCTTTACTTTTATCGCTTGGGAACCGCCACTAGCGTGATTAGCATGGAAGATGTTGATAACTGTAGTCGTGAAGTGAATAAGAAGGGTGCATGTCCCAAAATATCATTTATGTCTGTTTTAGAAATTGAGCTCTGGCACCTCTGCAAATCACTGCTTCCCTCTGTGAAGGGACTATCTATTTACTTTTATGTTGTATCACCAGCTTCTAAACACAAGCGCAAGAAACTGAGTAGAGCACAGCTGTCATGATTTATGCATTGTGTGTAGCTAATGTTGGGTGCACCATGACTGGATCTTTTCTACCATGAATTACAATGTTTAGTCGCTGCTTGAACTTTGGAGGTGCTCTGCATTTACGCTTTGCGGTCTCAGAAAGGGCTAGCGAGATACCACTATTGTCATATTATATCATGGTTGTTTTGACAACATGTTGCTGTTTGAGATATCTTATTATTGCTCGCTAGCTGATTATGTCATTGATATGAGTCATTATAATCTTTAAGAGTTATTGTTGACATGGTTAGTTATAATGTTGGCTGAAAACTTGGGTGCTGTTTAAGTTTATTTATGCAAACAAGAGCAAAAGAGTTCGGAAAAGTTTTTCCTTCTCACTTTCAGTTTATCAACTGAATTGCTTGAGGACAAGCAAAGGTTTAAGCTTGAGGGAGTTGACACGTCTCCAACGTACCTACTTTTCTCACACTTTTCCTCTTGTTTTGGACTCTAATATTCATGATTTGAATGAAACTAACCCCGGACTGATGCTGTTTTCAGCAGAACTACCATGGTGTTGTTTTTGTGCAGAAATAAAAGTTCTCGGAATGGAATGAAACTTTGTGAGGATTTTTTATATAATAAAAGAGAATTTCTGGAGCCAAGATCCACGGGAGAGGGGCCCCTGGGTGGGCACAACCCACCAGGGCGCGCCCCCTCTCCTAGCGCGCCCAGGTGGGTTGTACCCACCTGGTGGCCCCGCTGACGACCCCCGTGATACTATAAAATCACATATTTCCAGAAAAAAATCAGGGAGAAAGAATTCTCGGGATCCACGAGTCGGAGCTGCCGCCAAGCCCTGTTCTTCCTCGGGAGGGCAGATCTGGAGTCCGTTTGGGGCTCCGAAGAGGGGGATCTTCGTTCTTCGTCATCACCAACCCTTCTCCATCGCCAATTCCATGATGCTCCCCACTGGGAGTGAGTAATTCCTTCATAGGCTCGCTGGTCGGTGAGGAGTTGGATGAGATTCGTCATGTAATCGAGTTAGTTTTGTTAGGGCTTGATCCCTAGTATCCACTATGTTCTTAGATTGATGTTGCTATGACTTTGCTATGCTTAATGCTTGTCACTTTGGGCCCGGGTGCCATGACCTCAGATCTGAACTGTTTATGAATTCATCATTATATCCATGTTTTAGATCCCTTGCAAGTTATAGTCACCTATTACGGTTATGATCCGACAACCCCAGAGTGACAAAAACCGGGCCCACTCTCGGTGATGACCGTAGTTTGAGGAGTTCATGTATTCACTATGTGTTAATGCTTTGTTCCGGTTCTCTATTAAAAGGAGGCCTTAATATCCCTTAGTTTCCAATATGGACCCCGCTGCCACGGGAGGGTAGGACAAAAGATGTCATGCAAGTTCTTTTAATAAAGCACGTATGACTATTTATGGAATACATGCCTACATTATATCGATGAACTAGAGCTAGTGCCGTATCGCCCTAGGTTATAACTATCACATGATGAATATCATCCAACAAGTCACCGATCCAATGCCTACTGATACGTCTCCAACGTATCTATAATTTTTGATTGTTCCATGCTATTATGTTATCCGTTTTGGATGTTTAATGGGCTTTAATATGCTCTTTTATATTATTTTTGGGACTAACCTATTAACCGGAGGCCCAGTGCCAGTTGCTGTTTTTTGCCTATTTCAGTGTTTCGCAGAAAAGGAATATCAAACGAAATCCAAACAGAACGAAACCTTCACGAGGATCTTTCTTGGAACAAACGCAATCCAGGAGACTTGGAGTGGAAGTCAGAGACGCAACGAGGCGGCCACGAGGCAGGAGGGCGCGCCCCCCACCCTCGTGGGCCCCTCGTAGCTCCACCAACCTACTTCTTTCGCCTATATATACTCTTATACCTTGAAAACATCCAGGGGAGCCACGAAACCACTTTTCCACCGCCGCAACCTTTTGTACATGTGTGATCACATCTTGGGGCCTTTTTCGGCGATCTGCCGGAGGGGGATTCGATCACGGAGGGCTTCTACATCAACACCATAGCCTCTCTGATGATGTGTGAGTAGTTTACCATAGACCTTCGGTCCATAGTTATTAGCTAGATGGCTTCTTCTCTCTCTTTGGTTCTCAATACAAAGTTCTCCTCGATGTTCTTGGAGATCTATTCGATGTAATACTTTGCGGTGTGTTTGCCGAGATCCGATGAATTTTGGGTTTATGATCAAGATTATCTATGAACAATATTTGGTTCCTCTCTGAATTCTTATATGCATGATTTGATATCTTTGCAAGTCTCTTCGAATTATCAGTTTAGTTTGGCCTACAAGATTGATCTTTCTTGCAATGGGAGAAGTCCTTAGCTTTGGGTTCAATCTTGTGGTGTCCTTTCCCAGTGATAGCAGGGGCAGCAAGGCACGTATTGGATTGTTGCCATCGAGGATAAAAAGATGGGGTTTATATCATATTGCTTGAGTTTATCCCTCTACATCATGTCATCTTGCCTAATGCGTTACTCTGTTCTTATGAACTTAATACTCTAGATGCATGCTGGATAGCGGTCGATGTGTGGAGTAATAGTAGTAGATGCTGAATCGTTTCGGTCTACTTGACACGGACGTGATGCCTATGTTCATGATCATGCCTAGATATTCTCATAACTATGCGCTTTTCTATCAATTGCTCGGCAGTAATTTGTTCACCCACCGTAATATATGCTATCTTGAGAGAAGCCACTAGTGAAACCTATGGCCCCGGGTCTATTTTACATCATATTAGTTTCCCGTCAACTTGCCAATTTCTGTCGCCGTTTATTTTGCAATCTTTACTTTCCAATCTATACAATAAAAATACCAAAAATATTTATCTTATTATCTTTATCAAATCTCACTTTTGCAAGTGGCCATGAAGGGATTGACAACCCCTTTATTGCGTTGGTTGCAAGGTTCTTGATTGTTTGTGCAGGTACTAGGCGATTTGCGTGTAGTCTCCTACTGGATTGATACCTTGGTTCTCAAAAACTGAGGGAAATACTGACGCTACTTTGCTGCATCACCCTTTCCTCTTCAAGGGAAAGCTAATGCATGCTCAAGAGGTAGCAAGAAGGATTTCTAGCGCCGTTGCTGGGGAGATCTACACTCAAGTCAAGACATACCAAGTACCCATCACAAACTCTTATCCCTCGCATTACATTATTTTCCATTTGCCTCTCGTTTTCCTCTCCCCCACCTCACCTTTGCCGTTTTATTCGCCCTTTTTCATTCGTCTCTTTTCGCTTGCTTCTTCTGTGCTTGTGTGTTGGATTGATTGTTTGTCACGTTGGCTCAAGATAATAATAAATTATGTGACTTTTCCAATACCAACAACAATGATTTCATTAGCACTCCGATTGCTCCTATTACCGATGCTAAATCTTGTGAAATTAATGCTGCTTTGTTGAATCTTGTTATGAAAGATCAATTTTCTGGCCTTCCTAGTGAAGATGCCGCTACCCATCTAAACAACTTTGTTGATTTGTGCGATATGCAAAAGAACAAAGATGTGGATAATGATATTGTTAAATTGAAGTTATTTCCGTTTTCGCTTAGAGATCGTGCTAAAACTTGGTTCTCTTCTATACCTACTATTAAAGCAAGGTGATATTCTTAGTTTCGTCCCGCATCTGATCCTACGTTACGTGAAATACATGAGGTGGTACTAATTTGTAGAGCAAAGTTTCATATCGGCTATTAAAAAAGGTTTGTATCACCAGAGTTGGGCCTGCGTTCCTCTACTTGGGCCTTCACACGTATGTTGTGAGCAAGCCCCTCAGGTTGTTTCAATTTTGTTTCTCAAAAAGAAAAGGTTGTATCAGTTTTATTTTAAGAATCCTACCTTCTCTAGCAAGGGATCGAGCAGGCAATCGAGCTCCTCCCGTTTCCTATGCCCTCCCGTGAGTTGTTTCAGTTTTTTTTAAACAAAAAATCAGGCGTCTAGCTGGGCCAACTTTCATTGGAATAAAAATCTTCTCAGCTAGCGTAGGCCTGTATATGATGCATTTTTTGTCAATAGTCCCATCTTGCTCAGTTAAACTGATTACCATTAGTTTATATACTTTCTCAAACGATTGCCATCAGTCGCCTTGGGAAATAAACAGTGAGCTAATAGAATGGGATTAGCAAAACAGTTTGTGAATTACAATAGAGTTTACTGATTCGTAAAGTGTTTGCTGATTCAAAAAATGTTCGTGAATTTCAAAAAAAATGTTCGTCTATTCTAGAATAGTTCACCGATTCAAAAGAAAATGCTTAAAAACCATCCGCAATATATAATAATGTTCACAGTTTAAAAAAAGTTTTTAAATAGTAAAAAATGTGATGATTTTTAAAAACATTCCCAAATTCATACAAATGTTCATGAATGATCAAAGGTATACCCGCGTGAATTTTCAAGAATTAACTGCCGGGGTGGATTGAAATATTATGGTATGTTTTTTAAAAATACGTTTCTTAAAATTCAGAATAATTCTTTGAATTGCCAAGTTTTTTGACAACCACGATATTATTTGGAAAATGTGCACATTGCTTCGATTTGTGAATAAATTAAGAGAAAAGAAGCATTTTCGTGCATTTGTGAACAAAATTTGAAAATCATGCGATGAGATGTCAACACAATATGGCCATCGTCATTGGACATTAAGATTTTTTTCACCCGTTGCAACGCACGGGCCCTTTGCTAGTCTTTGCCTAAAAATAGTATTGATTCATGGAATAAGTGCAAAGATGTTTTTATCTCTAAGTATTTTCCTCCCGCTAAGATCATCTCTCTTAGAAACGATATTATGAATTTTAAGCAACTTGATCATGAGCATGTTGCACAAGCTTGGGAGAGGATGTAATTAATGATACGTAATTGCCCTACGCATGGTTTGAATCTATGGATGATTATACAAAAAATTTATGCCGGATTGAATTTTGTTTCTAGAAATCTTTTAGATTCAGCCGCGGGAGGTACTTTTATGGAAATCACTTTAGGAGAAGCCACTAGACTCCTAGATAATATTATGGTTAATTATTCTCAATGGCACACCGAAAGATCCACTAGTAAAAAGGTTCATGCGATTAAAGAGATTAATGTTTTGAGTGGAAAGATGGATGAACTTATGAAATTGTTTGCTAATAAGAGTGTTTCTTCTTATCCTAATGATATGCCTTTGTCCACTTTGATTGAGAATAATAATGAATCTATGGATGTGAATTTTGTTGGTAGGAACAACTTTGGTAATAACGCGTATAGAGGAAACTTTAATTCTAGGCCGTTCCCTAATAATTCCTCTAATAATTATGGTAATTCTTACAACAACTCTTATGGAAATTTTAATAAAATGCCCTCTGATTTTGAGACTAGTGTTAAAGAATTTATGAATTCGCAAAAGAATTTCAATGCTTTGCTTGAAGAAAAATTGCCTAAGATTGATGAGTTGGCTAGGAACGTGGGTAGAATTTCTCTTGATGTTGATTCTTTGAAACTTAGATTTATTCCACCTAAGCATGATATCAATGAGTCTGTCAAAGCCATGAGTATTTCCATTGATGAGTGCAAAGAAAGAACCGCTAGTATGCGTGCTAAAAAAGATTGTTTTGTGAAAGCGTGTTCTTCTAGTTTTCATGATTATAATGATGAAGATCTAAAAGTGATTGATGTGTCTCCTATTAAATCTTTGTTTTCCAATATGAATCTTTATAAAGATGGAACTGGAGATGAGTCAACTTTAGTTAAAAGGCGACCCAATGATTCGGAGTTGTCGGTGGAAACGACACCTATGGGATCACGGGGAATCCCTTGTACGGTCGGCGGGCGCGGGGCTGTGGAAAGAGCGGGTTTAAGAGATCAAGACGGGAGATTTATCCAGGTTTGGCCCGCAAGTGATGCATAATACCCTACTATTGCTGGCTTGTGTTTATCTGGTGTTCTTGGACTAGCTACAAAGCGTGCAGGGTCCAAAAAGTCCGAATCCTCTCTCAGTATGCCGCGGGCCTCCTTTTATAGACAAAGGGGCTGCCATAGTGGCACACAGGAGGTGGAAAGTCGTACAGTAGTCGATTTTATCTCTGGCACCGTAGGACAAAATGCATTAAATGCGCTACTTAGGTGTCCTCTTACTTTATTGGGGATGGAAACGAGGTCCGTCCCGTCCGTCGCCGCTTCGCCTTGCTCCGACACGCGTCCAGGCCAATGAGGCATGCAGCGCCATGTAAGCTGGCAGGCTGCTGAGTTGGTGTGGTGGCAGGTCTTCATGAAGATCTGCATGCCAGCATGTAGGCGCTTGACTAGTTGGCTTAGGAGCCACGTACTGCCACATGGGTACCTGCTTAGTTGGTGGGTCGGCCGCTGAGCTGGGGTGGCGACGGGGCGGCAAGGCCTTGCTGCGGTCTTGTTGATATTCCCGGCAAGGGTCTTGCCGGGGCCTTGTGGGCACCCTCGGCAAGAGTCTTGCCGGGGCCTCGTGGGCATCCTCGGCAAGGAGCCTCGTTGTTGTCTTGTTTTCTGGTTCCTACCTAGGCCTCGCAGGCCCTTTGTCTTCACAAAGATCTGCATGCCACCATGGAGGCACCTCCTGAGCCTTGGTTCCAATGTTGTTGACGGCGTCGGAACTTTTAGACTCAAGGGTGGCGGCCCCGTTGGTGTTGGGCAAGTTGCCCCGGCAAGGGCCTTGCTGGGGGAGTTTCACCTCGCCCCTCTACTCTTCATGCTTCTGGTCTTGACCACGGTTCTGGTAGTCTTTTGACTTGGCTTCCTCTTCTGTCCCGCCAAGCGTGGCTGCGGGTGCGTGGCTGCGACTGCCCGCGCACAAGTAAAGGGGTGCAAAAAGGACCCCTACTTTTGTACAATGACAGGAGCCCCCGGGCCTGGGCCACATATAAGCGAGGGGCATTATTGGGCCAGGCCCAGAACAGTGCGCGGGCGCGCATGCGGCGGAGTTTTATCACAGTAACTCCCCCGCCAGTTGCGCTTCCCCACGATCTGCGTTGAATGCGTGATGTGGGGGTCGTGCGTGGAATGACCGCGGCATGCTTGCTTCATCCTGCGGTGAATAGTAAAGAGGCGGCTTGCATGTCCCTTTAAAACTGCAGGGCCGCTTCTCATTTACTCTCTCTGCCTTGGAACCGTCGTTCCATGTTTCCCACTACGCCTGCCCCTTGCGCCACGTACGCCGCATGCGCGGCGTGGGGTAGGTGACAAACGCACGGGATATGGGAAGGCGCATGGTGGCCGATACTTACGCGCCTTTGATTGGGCGGGGAGGACGGTCGATGGTCTTGCTCGTTGCCACTTAATGAGCCGGACCTGAATGGGTTCCTTAGAGGTGTCGAGCTAGTCTTTTAGCCTCCCCCGCTCAGCTATAAAAAGGGGACTCAGGGGGAGGAGGAGGAGCATCTCCTCGCGTCTCCCCTTCGTCTTCATTCTCCATCCAGCGCCATGGCGAGAGGGTGTGGCCGCGACCATTCTTCCGCAGAGGCGACCTCCTCCCGCCAGAGAGTCGTGGCGGTCAAGGAAGAGGAAGCCGCCCAAGGCAAATGCCACACTCGAGGTGGGGGTGTCGGACAGGGCCGCAGTCGGCGAGGCGGTCGAAGCAGAGGTGGTCGAGGCCGAGGCGGGTGCGGAAGGGGGACACCTGCGTCATCGCCATCTCCGTCACCATCTCCGCCACCGTCTCCTCCTGCTTCGTTGAGCAACCACGTCGGGGACACGGCGCTGGAGTTCATCCTGCAGCTGCGCGAGCCGCCTTCGCCTTCCCGAGGCATTCGCGAGGGTGCTGGAGATCAACCAGCCATCGAGGTTGAGGCTCCACATGAAGGGGTGTTGCAACGGCGACATGTGGGTGAACACACGGTTCCCCGTCCCTCATGTGATGCTCCTTCGTCGGGGGTGCAAAACCTTCGCACAAGCCCACTGCTTGATGAAGGGGCACGGTCTCTGCTTCAAGTTGATGGAGAGCGACCTACTCTCCGTCAAGGTCTTCGGGCGCTCGGGACACAGGCTAGGGTGCTGCGCGGAGAGCTCGACCGACGACGAGAGCTCCGCCTCGAGCGACGGCGACGGGGAGAGGACCGGCAGGGAAGAAGACGTGGACGGTTCCGACTAGGCGTCGGACACCCCGTCCCTAGGTGACGCCGGCAGCAGCACCACCTGCACCTGGCCTTCTCCCCGGCAGGACGATCTGCCGGGGGAGGGGTAGTTCTTGGCGGCGACTCCTCGAGCCGGCTCCTTGAACTTCTCGGGGCCGCTGCTTCTGGCGGTTGGCGCTGGAGGGCCGGAGAAGACGAAGAAGGCGGGTGGCGGGCCATCAACTCATAGTACGATGGCACCGACGCCCTCATCACGCATTGCCGGCCCGCTGCCTCATCTTTCGGCTTCTTCCCCGGCACCGTCATCACCAGCCTTCTCTTGGTGTCTTTTGGTGCTCGTACCTGGCCTAGGCGCTTCTTTTGCCCTCCTGTTTGTCCTGGTCTGCTTCCTGAGGAGAGGGACAAGAAAGGGATTACAGGCATCTTATCTTTTTTTAGATCTTAAGCCTGCGGGCACTTGTTGAATTCTAGACTTTGTAATCCCTTGCTCGTGCTCTTATTCCGTACGAATTGTGCTTGTTCGATTAACGTATCAATGAAAAAGGGTGTTTGCCGGGGCCTTTTGTGCGTTAGCAAGGCTCACACCAAGGAGTGAGTCCTTGTTATTTTAAATAAACAATGTCGCCCGGCAACAAACCTTGCCGTTCTCCTGCCTTATACCATGCTTAAACCCACGCTCTTGGCGGGGAGCAGGGGTAGAGTAGGATCGGGCTCCTTGCTTGTTTCCCCTTCCACCGCAACTATAACCAGACTCTAGCCTGAAAGGGACTTCGGGCATGGGGAGGAGGGAGCACGGTGGCGCAGGAACGACCGAGGTTTCATACGTTCAAGTTTCATACGAAACGCATAGCAGGGGAGAGAAAACTCATCTGAACTTGCAGCCCCCCGGCAAACTTGGCTTGCCGGGATGAGGGTGTTGATCCATCTTCTGTTCTCCAAATGGTTCTGCAGGAATGCCTGTGTAGCCCGCGATCCAAAGAAGAGGACTGAAAGAGACAGAAGAACACGCACTCGACCTCTATGCTAGGGGTTAGTTTCCGCCAAGCACTATCAACCCTAACAGAGAGAGAGACTCAACCTAGCATGCATGCTAATTCTAGGGCGACAGCGCTTCATTTATTTATGCCCAGGTTCTGCACCTGGCTTTGTACATAGGGTTACATGCCTTGCCGGCAAGGCTAGTACAAAATGGGGGTTGCCGGGGCTCCCGGCAACCGCGCCTTAGGGGTAAAACTTGCGAAGATGTTCGATATTCCAGGAGTTGCTCACTGGAATGCCATCTTCGGTCTCCAGGCGGACTGCGCTGGGCCTAGTGACTCGCATTACTCGATAAGGGCCCTCCCACTTCAGCGTCAACTTGTTTAAACTCTTGGCAGATTGAATCCGCTGAAGAACAAGGTCGCCTTGCTCAAGGCTTCGGGCGTGAACCTTGCGGCCATGATAGCGGCGCAAGGCCTGCTTGTAGCGAGCGGCTCGCACAGCAGCCCGAAGACGATCTTCCTCAAGGAGCGTCGCATCCTCTTGGCGCAATTGCTCTTGCTCAAGCTCATCATAAGCGAGCACTCGAGTTGACCCGTATATGAGTTCCGTGGGGAGAACTGCCTCTGCCCCGTAAACAAGGGCAAATGGTGTCTGGCCAGTAGCTCGATTTGCCGTTGTTCTGATCGACCAAAGAACTGTTGGCAACTCATCAACCCAGTGCCTTCCACACTTGTGCAGCTTGTCAAAAGTCCTAGTCTTGAGGCCTCGCAGTACTTCTGCATTCGCCCTGTCGGCCTGGCCGTTACTTCTGGGATGGGCAACAGAAGCAAAACAGACCTTGCTGCCGAGGTCCTGAATGTACTGCATGAAGGTGCGGCTCGTGAACTGCGTGCCATTGTCAGTGATGACTCTGTTGGGCACACCAAAACGGCAGACTAGCCCCTTGAAGAACTTGACGGATGACTGTGATGTCACCTTTCTCACTGGTTCCACTTCCGGCCACTTTGTGAACTTGTCGATCGCGACGTACAAGTACTCAAAGCCCCCGACAGTGCGGGGAAAGGGGCCCAGTATGTCGAGCCCCCAGACCGAAATGGCCAGGAAAGAGGGATTGTCTGAAGGGCTTGGGCTGGTTGATGAAGCTTCTTTGAATGGAACTGGCACGCTTCACACTTGGTTACTAGGGAAGTCGCATCCTGGAGGGCGGTGGGCCAAAAGAAGCCTTGCCGAAACGCTTTGCCGGCAAGGGCTCTCGACCCTATGAGGGAGCCACACATGCCTGCATGTATTTCTGCCAACAGCCTCAGTCCGTCTTCCCGAGGAATGCACTTCAACATCACACCGTTTGATCTCCTTCTGTACAGGGCATCATCCACAAACTGGTACAAGCTGGACCGACGGGCTACTTTCTCTGCTTCTTCTTGTTCCTCAGGAAGCTCCCCTGTTTGGAGGAAATGTACAGTGGACTGCGCCCATGCTGGAGCCTGGGTCTCGACGGCAAGGACTAAAGGCACATCTTCAGCCGTAGGGGCAACTGCCTCTACGGCCGGGGCCTGAGGCCCTGCCGATGGTTGTTGCTCTCCGGCAGGCTTGGACACCCGGCAACGTCCTTGCCGGCAGCTCCTAGGAGCACGGCGGGAAAGTACTTGCCAGGGCCCGCCTTCCTTCGCTTGTTCTGTCCTGCTGATGGCTCGATGGACGGTTGAGTTAATTGAAGCACAAAGGTACCTGGTTCCACAGGCAACTTCAGGGTAGCGCGCTTCGACAGGTCGTCAGCAATGCTGTTCTCCGCTCGGGGGACATGCTCTGCTTACAATCCGTCAAAACGCTCTTCCAACTTCATCACTTCATCCACGTAGGCTTCCATCAACGGGCTCTGGTAATCCTTGTTGACTTGCTTGACGACGAGCTGTGAATCACCCCTGACGATGAGCTTCCTGATCCCAAGGTCTGCCACGATCCTGAGACCGGCAAGCAGTCCCTCGTACTCCGCTGTGTTGTTCGTCGATTTTTCCCGTGGAAAGTGCATATGGACTAGGTACTTGAGGTGCTCTTCGGTGGGCGCGACGAGTAGTACGCTGGCACCAACACCTTGCAATGAGAAAGCTCCATCAAAGTACATAATCCAATCGCGGCATGTCTCCTTGCCGGGAAGGGTGGTCTCTTGAACTTCTTCGTCAGGCGTCGCGGTCCATTCTGCTATGAACTCTGCCAAGGCTCGGCTCTTGATCGTTGAGGTACTCTCGAACTTGAGGCCAAAGCTTGACAGCTCCAATGCCCACTCCACAATCCTCCCAGTTGCATCTGGGTTGTGCAAGATTCATAGCAACAGGAGGCGGGTGACAACGGTGATCTTATGTGCTTGGAAATAGTGGCGCAGCTTTCTCGAGGCCACGAGGAGGCCGAAAAGTAGCTTCTGCATACCAGAATACCTTGACCTAGCCCCCTGCAAGAGGGAACTGACAAAATAAACTGGGTGCTGCACCATCTTCTTCTTCTGTTCAACTTCGCTCATCTGCGCAGACTTCGCCTCGCCGGGACTGGGCCTTGCCAGGGGTTCCGTCTTGCCGGCGTCAACTCCCGCCGGGGAGGGCCCCGGCCCATCATCTGACGGCTCCGCTGCTACTGTCGCTTCTCCCTCGAGTTCCCTCTGCACCACTAGCGCAGCACTGACCACTTGATTCGTTGCCGCCAAGTATAGCAGCAACGGCTCTTGTGGTTTAGGTGCGACTAGTATCGGCGTGGAGGAAAGGTACCTCTTCAAATCTTGCAGCGCTGCCTCTGCCTCCGGAGTCCATTTTACTGGACCCGCCTTTTTCAAAACTTTGAAAAAGGGGAGGGCGCGCTCAGCGGATTTGGAGATGAACCTACTCAGGGCGGCAACGCAGCCGGCAAGCCTACGGACGTCCCTGACTCGTTTCGGCGCCTCAATCTGCTCAATGGCCTTGATCTTGTCAGGATTTGCTTCAATTCTGCGTTGAGACACAAAGAACCCAAGAAGTTTGCCGAATGGGACACCGAACACATACTTCTCTGGGTTGAGCTTGAGGTTGATCTTGCGCAGATTTGCAAATGTTTCTTCTAGATCTTGTATGAGCGTGGCCCTGTCCTTGGTTTTGACCACTATATCGTCCATATAGGCTTCCATATTTCTATGTAGCTGGGGCTCAAAACCAATTTGGACCGCCCGGGCAAACGTCGCACCAGCGCTCTTCAACCCGAAAGGCATTCGTACAAAATAGTATGTACCACATGGGGTGATGAACGCGGTCATCTCTTCGTCTTCCTTCATCATGAAGATCTGGTGGTATCCCGAATAGGCTTCGAGGATTGACAGCAGGTCACACCCGGCAGTGGAGTCTACAATCTGGTCGATGCATGGCAGAGGGAAAGGATCCTTTGGACAAGCTTTATTGATATCTATGTAGTCAATACACAGCCTCCACTTCCCATTCGCCTTACGCACAACCACCGGATTGGCCAACCACAAGGGGTGGAGTAATCCTCTAACCAGGCCTACCGCCTCCAACTTCCTGATCTCTTCAATCATGAACTCTTGTCGCTCCAAAGCTTGCTTCCTAACCTTCTGCTTGACGGGCCGCGTGTGAGGACAGACAGCAAGATGGTGCTCAATCACCTCCCTGTGAATGCCGGGGAAGTCAGATGCTTGCCATGCAAATACATCAACATTCGCCCGTAGGAAGGCGATGAGCGCGCTTTCCTATTTGCCGTCGAGGGTGGAGCTTGTAGTGAGAGCCCCGCCCATGCCGTCCTCCTTGACGGACACCTTCTTAGTTTCTGGTGGTGCAGCCTTGGACTTCTTGCCCTTGCCGGTGGAGCTCTCTGGCACGTCCTCAACGGGAGCACAGCACTCCGTAGAGGTGCGCTTGCCGGATTGGGTGCAAGAGGTCTTGCCGGCCTTCTTCTTTCCCGGGGCTTCAGCGGCAGGAGCAAGTGCCTTGGCGGTAGTTGCTGCAACTGCCTCTCGGTAGAGTTGGTCAGCGCAGATGAGCGCGTCTTTTTTGTCAAAGGGGACGGTGATAATGGTCAGCGGCCCTGGCATCTTCAACGTTTTGTGGGCGTAGTGCGACGCCGCCATGAACTTGGCCAGCGCTGGGCGGCCAAGGATCCCGTTGTACGGCAAGGGGATCTCGGCAACATCAAAAATGATCTTCTCCGTCCTGTAGTTGAGCTTGCCCCCAAACGTAACGGGAAGCGTGAGCTTACCTTTCGGCTAACTACTTCCTGGGTTGACCCCTTGGAACGTGCCCGTCTCCTCGAGATCTCCATCAGGAATCTGCAGCTTCTTGATCACAGCAGGCGAGATCAAATTCAGACCGGCCCCACCGTCAACCAGCACTTTGGTCACCTTGAGGTTGCGTATTGTTGGTGAAACCAACAATGGCAAATACCCGACCGCAGTCGTGCGATCCGGGTGATCCTCGGTGTCAAAAATGATGGGCATGCGGGACCACTTCAGTGGCTTCTGGGCATCGAACGATGGCTCTACCGCAGTGACCTCACGTGTCCACTGCTTCAGTTGGCGGTGAGAGATGTGCAGCGAGGCGCGACCATCGACGCACATGGCCTCTGTAGCTTTCTGGAATTCATGCTCGCCGGACTCGTTGTCCTCGTCATGATCATCATCTACTTCTTTCTTGTCGCGGCCCCGAGCGGGCCTCTCTTGTTGATTATCTTTGCCGCGGCGACCCCCTTGGCTGCCACGCTTCTTGCCGGACCCCTCAGCACCATCCCGACCCTTCTCCTTGTCCCGCCTTTCATATTCAGGTTTCTGCTTTTCAGCAAGAAGCTCAACCTATCGGCAGTTCTGGAGGTCATGGCCCTTGGTGCGGTGGATCTTGCAGTACTGCTTGTCGGAGCCTCTTGGCTTGTCGGCGGCCGCCAAGGCCCGGCAGGCAGCGCACCCGGCAACCTCCTTGTCGGGGTCGTCAGCCTTGACCTTCTTGGCGGCGCCGGGGTTGCCGGATCCCTCAACGGCAAGCACAGTCTTGCCTTTATGTTTCCTGTTATGGCGCCGGCCCTTCTTCGTCGGGGCGGCAGCGTCTTCGTCTGTGGAGTCGGTTTCCGTGCCGGCGTCTTCGCCGGGGTACTTCCTTCCTTCCTCAGCCCGAGCACACCTATCCGCCATAACATAAAGTTCGGCTACATGCTTGACCTTGTTCATCGCCAGCTCTTCACGCATCTTGCGGTTGCGTATGTTCTGATGGAAAGCACTGATGACAGCGGCGGGATGAACGTCTGGGATGGTGTACAACACATGGCTGAATCTTTGTATGTACTTACACAGGGACTCACCATCCTTCTGGGGGATGAGATGCAACTCACTTGCCTAGCCAGGAGCTTGGCGGCCTCCGGTAAAGGCTCCAACAAACTTGTGGCACAAGTCCGACCAGGAAGAGATGGAATCCACCGGCAGGTGCATCAACCACGACATGACGTTGGGCTTAAGTGCCAACGGAAAGTAGTTGGCGAGCACCTTATCGTCGCGAGCCCCGGCGGCTTGCATTGCGATGGTGTAGATGCTGAGGAACTCCGATGGGTGAGCCTTGTCGTTGTACTTTTCGCCAACATCAGGCTTGAACGTGCGGTGGGAGGGCCACTGGAACTGCCGCAGCTCTCGGGTAAAGGCCGGACAACCCACCTCATAAGGCAGGCCGCCAGGGCCCCCCGGCGCTGGGTGGTCCATAGTAGGCCCCGCACATCGATCTGACTGATGGCGCGCATCCCGTCGTCGCTCGATGGTAGTTCAAGCGTCTTCCTGAGCTCGCCCTCGAAGAACTCGACGTTGGTCGCAGCGGGTTCACGGGTCGGACAACGCTGTGGAAATGTTGTCACACGCGTCGGCCCGATGGGCTGGTGGCTGCTGTCACGGCCGCGAGGGAGGAGAGTGCACCGTGGTAGCAGCGTCCCCGTTCCCCCACCGCCGGCATGCACCGGCTAGACAGAATGCCGGCGTAAGGGTCCCGTTGGGAGCGGCTCGTCTTTGTTGGCAAAGCTGACAAGGCTTCGGATGGTGGCCCTCCACTCGTCGAGCTTCTCCGTAGTAGGGGGGAAGTCGAGGAGCAGTTGCACGCGCGACATCGCTTCTGCTGGCCTGGGCGGCGGCGAGAGCTGCTTAGACCGTGACGCACTCCGACTTCTAACCAGGTTAGAAGGGGCTCTGTCACGGTCTCGCGGTCGCACACCGCTTCCGCCGGTGTCCGAGTGTGCACGCTGGCCTGGTGCATCCTGCAAGTGGCGCACATGGCTCTTTCCGCGGCGGTGCCCAGAGGCTCCGGCATCACGGTGTCGCTCGTCGCGCGCGCCCTGGGAAGGCCGCGACGCGGGTGCCAGCTGGGGCGCCATAGAGGTTGCCGCGCCATCCGCGGGTAGCACGGCCCCGCCTCCGGACCCAGCGGCGTGTGGCTCGTCATCTCGGACTCGAACGAAGCCGCTTGCCTGGCTCCGATCGCCAGAGTGTCGTCGATGCTCGCGAGCCACGTCTCAGGCCCCATCTGTGGCCACCCGGTCGCCTGCCCGCACTGGCGCGGACTGGCCGGCTCCGGGCGACCCGATCACTGTAATCGCCTTTCTCTTGGGGGCCATGGTGATGATGAAGTCGATGCGCTGACCTTCAAACCGGATTTTCAGAGCTTGCTCCCCCTACCTGGCGCGCCAAAGATGTCGGTGGAAACGATACCTATGGGATCACGGGGAATCCCTTCTACAGATGGCGGGCGCGGGGCTGTGGAAAGAGCGGGTTTAAGAGATCAACACGGGAGATTTATTCAGGTTCGGGCCGCAAGTGATGCGTAATACCCTACTCCTACTGGCTTGTGTTTATCTGGTGTTCTTGGACTAGCTATAGAGCATGCAGGGTCCAAAAATTCCGAATGCTGTCTCAGTATGCCGCGGGCCTCCTTTTATAGACAAAGGGGCTGCCACAGTGGCACACAGGAGGTGGAAAGTTGTACAGTAGTCGAGTTTATCTCTGGCACCATAGGACAAAACACATTAAATGCGCTACTTACGTGTCCTCTTACTTTATCGGGGACAGCAATGAGGCCCGTCCCGTCTGTCGCCATTTCGCCTTGCTCCGACACGCGTCCAGGCCAATGAGGCATGCAACGGCATGTAAGCTGGTAGGCTGCTGAGCTGGTGTGGTGGCAGGGTCTTCACGAAGATCTGGATGCCACCACGTAGGTGCTTGACTAGTTGGCTTAGGAGCCACGTACTGCCACGTGGGTACCTGCTTAGTTGGTGGGTCGGCTACTGAGCTGGGGCAGTGACGGGGTGGCAAGGCCTTGCCGCGGTCTTGCTGATATTCCTGGCAAGGGTCTTGCCGGGGCCTTGTGGGCTCCCTCGGCAAGAGTCTTGCCGGGGCCTCGTGGGCATCCTCGGCACGAAGCCTCGCTGTTGTCTTGTTTTCTGGTCCTACCTAGGCCTCGTAGGCCCTTTGTCTTCACAAAGATCAGCATGCCACCATGGAGGCGCCTCCCGAGCCTTGGTTCCAATGTGGTTGACGGCGTCGGAACTTCTAGACTCCAGGGTGGCGGCCCCGTTGGTGTTGGGCAAGTTGCCCCGGCAAGGCTCTTGCCGGGGCCGTGAAGGCCGCCCCGGCAAGGGCCTTGCCAGGGGAGTTTCACCTCCCCCCTCTGCTCTTCATGCTTCTGGTCTTGAGCACGGTTCTGGTAGTCTTGTGACTTGGCTTCCTCTTCTGTCCCGCCAAGCGCGGCTGCGGGTGCGTGGTTGTGACCGCCCGCACACAAGTAAAGGGGTGCAAAAAGGACCCCTACTTTTGTACACTGACAGGAGTTTTTAGATCTTGATGCTAAAATTAATAAAAGTTGGGATTGAAGAGGTCAAAAATTTACATAGCAATGAACCCACTATTTTTGATTTCAAGGAATTTAATTATGATAATTGCTCTTTGATAGATTGTATTTCCTTGTTGCAATCCGTGTTAAATTCTCCTCATGCTTTATGATCAAAATAAGGCCTTTACTAAACATATCGTTGATGCTTTAATGCAATCTTATGAAGAAAAGCTTGAATTAGAAGTTTCTATTCCTAGAAAACTTTATGATGAGTGGGAACCTACTATTAAAATTAAGATTAAAGATCATGAATGCTATGCTTTATGTGATTTGGGTGCTAGTGTTTCCACGATTCCGAAAACTTTGTGTGATGTGTTAGGTTTCCGTGAATTTGATGATTGTTCTTTAAATTTGCACGTTGCCGATTCCAGCATTAAGAAACCTATGGGAAGGATCAATGATGTTCTTATTGTTACAAATAGGAATTATGTGCCCGTAGATTTCATTGTTCTTGATATAGATTGCAATCCTACATGTCCTATTATTCTTGGTAGACCTTTCCTTAGAACGATCGGTGCAATTATTGACATGAAAGAAGGAAATATTAGATTCCAATTTCCGTTAAGGAAAGGCATGGAACACTTTCCTAGAAAGAAAATTAAATTACCTTATGAATCTATTATGAGAGCCACTTATGGATCCCATACCAAAGATGATAATACGTAGATCTATTCTTGCTTTATGCCTAGCTAGGGGCGTTAAACGATAGCGCTTGTTGGGAGGCAACCCAATTTTATTTTTGTTCCTTGATTTTTGTTCCTGTTTAGTAATAAATAATTCATCTAGCCTCTGTTTATATGTGGTTTTATGTTTTAATTAGTATTTTTGCCAAGTAGAACCTTTGGGAAGACTTGGGTGAAGTCTTTGCGATCTTGCTGTAAAAAACAGAAACTTTAGCGCTCACGAGATTAGCTGCCATTTTTTACTGAAGAGTGCTTTTAGGTTGATTCTTTTTGAACATGATTAATAGATAAATTCGTCACGTCCACCAATTTAGTTCAGAATTTTTGGAGTTCCAGAAGTATTCATTTGATACAGATTACTACAGACTGTTCTGTTTTTGACAGATTCTGTTTTCCGTGTGTTGTTTGCTTATTTTGATGAATCTATGGCTAGTATCGGGGGGTATGAACCATACAAAAGTTGGAATACAGTAGGTTTAACAGCAATATAAATAAAGAATGATTTCATTATAGTACCTTAAAGTGGTGGTTTGTTTTCTTATACTAACGGAGCTCATGAGATTTTCTGTTTAAGTTTTGTGTTGTGAAGTTTTCAAGCTTTTGGGTAAAGATTTGATGGATTTTGGAATAAGGAGTGGCAAGAGCCTAATCTTGGGGATGCCCAAGGCACTCCAAGGTAAAATTCAAGGACAACCATAAACCTAAGCTTGGGGATGCCCCGAAAGGCAGCCCCTCCATCGTCTTCGTCTATCGGTAACTTTACTTGAGGCTATATTTTTATTCACCACATGATATGTGTTTTGCTTGGAGCGTCTTGTATGATTTGAGTCTTTTCTTTTTAGTTTACCACAATCATCCTTGCTGTACACACCTTTTGGAGAGACACATGAATCGCAATTTATTAGAATACTCTATGTGCTTCACTTATATCTTTTGAGCTAGATAATTTTGCTCTAGTGCTTCACTTAAATCTTTTTAGAGCACGGTGGTGGTTTTATTTTATATAAATTATTGATCTCTCATGCTTCACTTATATTATTTTGAGAGTCTTTTAGAACATCATGGTAATTTGCTTTGGCTATAAAATTAGTCCTAATATGATAGGCATCCAAGATGGGTATAATAAAGGGATATTTAAATTAGTGCCCCTGGTTCCTTAGTTGTGCTCACTTTTCCCCACGCTCCAAACGTTTGCTGACTTTTCCCCTCTTCCTTAGCTGAAACTCTCACAAATGCTCATAGCGGGCATTTGCCGTCTTGACCGTCCATTGACCGTTAATTGCTGACGAGTGGGGCCGAGTCTTCGTCTGACTGTTGCTTGCTGACGGGTGGGACCACAAGGAGACACGTATTGGGCAGCTTGTCTGAATCTGAAACAGATCTAGACAGGCCGCACTGCACCACGCCGCCCCGCCCCCTTCGCCGACGTCGTGCCGCGTCCACCGCAGTTGTTTCCTCCGCCCTATGCACCTAATCCGTTCGTCGGCGACGCCGCGTCTCCGCCAGATATAGCCCACCTCCCCATCTGGGATTACATAGCGATGTTGAGTGAGGACGCTCGGAATGCAGTCGACCGTGGAGAGGATTGGGTCGAATCCGCGGCAGATAATTCATGGATTAAACCTGGGTAAGCATTGTTTCCTCTCGAATTGACGTTCTAAGTCGTATTGTAGGCCGTATTTGACTTCTGTTTGCTTGAATCGTTTGAATTTGTGCTCAATTTTACCCGGCTAACTGAAGCCTTTGTTTCCTTCAACGAAATAGGATTGATCCTGCGCTGGCTTTCCGGCTGGCGATTAGAATGGAAACTAGTGTGCTGCGTGGTACTAAACCGCATTTGGTTTCATCATTTTTCTATCCCAAAGTGGTAGAAACCAGCATATCTTTCAAAGATTTGCGAGCTGAGCTCCGAAACACCTATCCGTGGAGTGATGCCGATGCTGTTGAACTGAATTACTTCAGCAGTGACGAGCAAAGATTTCTCCCACTAACTTGCGACGATCATATGCCGTTGCTTTTTGCTGGGATTGCTGGCTGCCGATTCGGTAAACTCCAAATCGATGTTCTTCAGCCACGCGCAGAACGGGCGAAGGGGAAGGGAGTTCAGACATCATCTGTCTGTGCTAATAGCCAGCACCCCGGCACTCCTTGTAGGTCTACACCAAGTAAAGCAAGTGGTTCATGGAGCCACAACATGCCTGCTGCCAATTCTGGTTCCGATTCAGCTGCTGCTTCTCGTGTACCTTCTACTGTGGGTGTAGAAGAAGATGCAGAACCTGACAAGGCAGTGCCTACAAATGATGATGAAGACGAGATGATGTTTCCTGAACTGGTCGATGTAGCCAGTCAGCAAGCAATGGATGACGAATATATGGAGGAGCCCATCAGCCAAGCTAGGTTTGATGACACTGACGATGAAGAGAAGGTGGAGAACATGGACAACTTAATCGAGGATGAATACGATGGTGATGACATGCCAACAATTGAGTGGAACAGGGAAAAACCTGAGCTTAGTGTAGGTACCATTTTCCAATCAATGGTGGACTGTCGGAATGCAGTGACAACATGGTGCATTATATCTGAAAACACCTATAAAATTAAAAGGAGTGAGCCAGCAAGGTTCACAGTTTTTTGCCCATATCCTAGGTGTAGGTGGAAGTTGCATGCATCTCGTATGAGAAAGAGCAAATATATTCAGGTAATCCAAGTTCAGTTAGTAATTTAGTTTCAGATTGTTGAGTAAGGTTTCTTAACTGTTTTTTACCCTTTTATTTTGTTTCAGATAAAGAAAAACCCACACAAGCACACCTGTCCACCTGGAGGGGGAGGGGGGAAGGCCAAAACCAAGCTAGCAAAAACTAGGTGGGTGGCAGATGCTATATTGGATTGGCTGAGAGAAAAACCTGGACTTGGTCCAACAGCACTCCATGGGAAGCTTTTTGAGAAGTACAAGATATAAATTCCTTACATGAGAATTTTCAATGCTAGGGAAAAGGCTCTTGACAGAATTAATGGTCAATGGAATGACAGTTTTCAGCTGCTTTACACTTCAAAGCTGAAGTGGAGATGGAAAGTCCAGGGAGTGTTGTAGAGATTGACAAGCATACAGAAGGGCTTTTGTTTCAGAAGGAGTGCTTCAGAAGGGCTTTTGTTTGTTTCAAGGCTTGCTGGCAGGGGTTTCTAGATCGTTGCAGGCTCTATTTGGCTGTAGATGCTACACATTTGACTGGAAGATGGAGAGGACAGCTAGTAGCAGCTTCTGCAGTTGATGGACACAACTGGCTATTCTCAGTTGCATTTGGTGTGGTGGAGGCAGAGTCTGAGGAAAGTTGGGTCTGGTTTCTGCAGCAGTTGCGCAACATTATAGGCACACCCCCAGGTTTAGCTATACACACAGATGCTTGCAAGGGTTTAGAGAGTGCAGTGGAAATTGTATTCCCTGGAGTGGAGCATAGGGAATGTATGCGACACCTAGCGCGTAATTTCAAAAAGAAGTTCAAAGGTAAAGTTTATGATGAGAACTTATGGCCAGCATCATACACATGCAGCAAAAGGAAGCATGAACACCATTTGAGAGTGTTGTATGCTCAAAATCCTCTTGTGAAGGAGTACGTGGATGCACATCATGGTAAGGTGTGGTCAAGAAGCAAATTCAACGAAATATGTAAAGTAGATTATGTGACCAGTAACCTTGCAGAATGCTTCAATTCAAAGTTCAAGTCAGTGAAAGGGCTCTTGTTGTGGCAAGCATTTGACAAGATGAGGCAAATGATCATGATAAAGATGGCTCTTCGCAAAAGAATTGCAGAAACACAATATGTTGGTCATCAAATGCTCCCATCACTGATTAAGGCATTGCACTTGAAGACAAGAGGACTGAAGATGAAATGTATTCGATCTGGTACATATGAGGGAGAGGTTACCTATACTGACACTAAAAATAGGATATGGAGGTATCCTGTGAACCTAAGTACTAGAGAATGTACTTGTAGGCTATGGCAGATCCGTGGGAAGCCATGCATACATGCCCTACATCTGATGACCGTTATCGGGGGTGCAGATGGTGAAGTTGATCAATATTGCTCTGAGTATTTCTCTGTTGCCAAATTTATGGCTGCTTATGCTGAAAATGTGCCTGCACTATTGGGGAAAGATCAATGGAACATAGTAGATCCAGGGTTCAAACTGTGGAGTTCTGGGGCATATTGCTAGGCTTTGTACCAATGCAGTGGATGCATCATTTGGACAGGAGGAAAGATGGACAACAGCCAATGCTGAGGAGAATGGAACAGCAATGGAGACTCAAGATGCAGTGGAGAATGCAGTAGCAAATGAAGCAGTGGAGAATGCAGCAGCAAATGAAGCATCTTGGTATGTGTTTGCACCCTTTGTAGAACGCAGCTACCCTTTTGTTTGCATTTGTTCTCTTTTTTGCCTATGGCTTATAATTTTATTTACCAGCTCTAGGGAGAAAAGGCCAAGAGATGAAGAAGCAGAAGATTTTGAAACCATGGCCTTTGATGGTTTTGAAGCTATAAGAGAGGAAGAGGAGGGGGTAATTTTTCCAATTTTTCCTTTAAAGATTACTGAACCCATAGATGACCGTCAAATGGTCGTCAAGTGCTCGGCGAGTGGAACTACTCCATCAGCACCTCCACGGGGAAAACCCCAAGTAAAGCCTAAGATCAAAAGGAACAAGAGTCTGAAAGAAAAGAGCATCTCAACTAGGGAAACCAGGAGTAAGACGGTGAAGCCAGCTGCAAACACAAGGAGCAAGTCGAAAATTTGAATTAAGTTGTTGGGAAATGTTTGTGTTGTGAATTTGAGGGCGAGTCGATCGCTTAAAACTTGGTAGATTTGTATTAAGATGTTGGCATCTTAAAACTTGGTAGATTTGAGCTACTGTGAAAACTTATCAGTTGTAATAATGTTGCTTCTACTTTGGTTTCTTATTTGAGTCAGAATTCAAATTTCCATCAAAATTTGAATTTAAATCAATATTTGAATTTGGGCCAAAATTTGGATTCGAGCCAAAGTTGAAGTTGAACATTGGAGGTTCATTGCTCTGTGCGGTGTATTTGATCGAGCATTTGAAGTCCAATATTCGTAGGTGAACAGTCCGAATGAGAAATGTGCTAGAAACGAGCTCGAAAGCTAGGGTAAACAGTCCTATTTGAAATCAAGTTTTTTTTGACCTTGCCTAAATGAGGCATATATATTTTTATTAACACTTGTTCCATATATATATAGGGTAAAAACGAAGTCTCACTATTTATTGATTAACATTCATATTACTACATTTTTTTTGAAAAAATATGCTTTTAATTCAAAACCGTCAAATAACACGTTTTAGATATGAAAATGAAAAAGTAAGTTCAGATCCTTCTTATTCACTCCAAAATGAATCTATGGAGATTTTTCTGATTTTTTTGAATTATTTTGATTTTTTTCAAACCCTAAACCCTCTCTCCCTATTATACGAACTCTGAACATGTTCATAGGTGATAGCTCATTTGTGTGAAGCCTTTTTTCATGAAAATGACCTACACCAAGTTTATATTTCTTTCTCATAACCTTATCACATATGACGGCTATGTGCGCAAGAATTACAACATTTTGATTTTTTTTGAATTTTTTAAAAACATTTGAACTTGATTTCGACAGATCACTTCAAAAAATGATTTTTCAAAAAAACGCCCCTATACCAAGTTTATATTTTTTTTATGGTACCTAGGTCTCATAAACGGACGAACTACGTTTGTTTTATATTTTTGCGATTTTTTCTAATTTAGTTATGGCCATTTGAAATCTGGTCAAACCCTAATAACCCCGTTGACTCGCTCATAACCCCACAGAAATGCTCCAAACCCTAGCGTCGAACGTCCACCATCGGATCCTACCAAGCACCAAACACCACCCGTCAGATGTGGGGCAGGCATGCGTGATCCGCGTGATGCATCCTGATTGGCTACTGCACTGTCCTTCTCAGGTTTTTACGATCTGCCCCACCTTACATATGAAATTGTATTTTTCGCACATGACCACAACATGTCAATGTTTTGGTTCAAATATTCAAACTGCAAAATACAATGTGGCAAATCGTCAATATAGCTTCCCCTTCTCCTCTTCTCCATCTGACAGACAAAGGCATCAAGCAGATCGAACAATTCCTCTGTTTCTTTCCCCATCTTCTCGTTCTTCTTCCTCTCGAGCAATTCCTCTGTTTCTTCCTCTCGAGCGATATGTCGACCTCCTCGTCAGCCCCCCATTCCACGTGGACGGTGTATGGTCCAGTGCCGATGAGTCGATGCACTGACTGCCCATGGACTGCGCCACTGAAGCGGTTGACTTCGTAGGAGGAGAAGAATGGGAACTTTGGGCGCGAGTTCATCAAATGCGAGAGCAAGCCCGAGGGGCGGGTTAGATATGAGTTTTCCTCGCATCCTTTATCTCTAATTTCTCAAAAAATCTTTCAGATTTGGATTTAGGTTACATGATTTCGTTTTCAGATCGTGAAGAAATGCCACCATTTCGAGTGGATGGATGATTACATCCAGAGGCTTCAAGGGTTGGGATTGCTGGATTCGAGGGGGAATGCAATCCGCGAGTTCAATCTGCCCCATGACAGTGCTGCTCCGGCAGCAGCAGCGCGTCCGGAATACCTGACGGTGGTAGATGTCGAACTGAAGACGGAATTGAAGAAGATGAACAAGAACTTCAAGCAACTGATTGAGTTGAAGAAGCAATCCAATCTGATAGCTTTAGGGATACTTGCTCTAGGAATTTAATACTTGATGGCCATCTCTCGTTAGAGATGTTTGTCTACTGTTGTTGCCACTGTTTAGCAATCCAAGTATGTTTATCTCAAATGCAACTATGTTTAGTGCAACTGTCGATCTCTGAATGTATGCAATTTTCTGTTAAGTTTCGACACATTCAGTTTCGGCAGAAGACAACTACCAGTTCAGTGATAGGATTATTTTGTTAGCTAATAACCTCGAGTGTTGGATCATACCCTAGCTCGTCAGATGATAGTAAGCAGTACTTGAGCAGCACAAGGGATATACATCAAGTTCATCTCTTCTCTCTCGCACTTGCCAAACATTTGTCCTCGAGTTCGTCAGTTCTGCAAGAAAAAAACCTAGTTCGCGGGCCCAAAGAGAATCAAGCTGCAATAGGCCCACAAAGGATAAATGAGGCCCAGAAACAAGCGATGTTTCTTTTTTTGTTTAGGAACGATTGCTTTGTTCTTTTTTGTTTCTGATTGCTTTTTTTATTAATTTGATTGCCCAATCTCTTCTATCTCATTGAGGAATTTTTTTGGCTTTCCTTTATGGGTCCCTTCATTTTTTAGAATCAAAGTATTTGCAAACCGCAGTATTATTATGCCTAGCGAACCAATACTTCATGATTGGAAAAAGAGGTCCAACCCTCTTTTTTATATACTTCAAACATAGTGTAGTTTTCTACATATTAAAGTATGTAAAACTACACTTTTGACTAAAGCCAAACATCTCAAAGTATTTGATACTTCAGTATTTCTGAAAACCAAAGTATTCTTGGAATACCTAAAAAATACAGAGCTCTCAAACCAAAGCCGTGTACAAATGTACAATATGTTCTTATTTTTAGAAGGCATATATAAACACATCATTTTTAGTTAGTTTGGTTAATTTTTCCCACGCCAATTAGCCGTGTCTAAACTTGGGACAAACAAAATACAAACATAACAAAGCATTAATATAACACACATAACTTAACTTAGATAGGGTTGCTGGGGCAACATAAGTTCTTACATATAACACGACACCGATAGATAATAATAATTAACCTTACATGCATAGATAGGGTAGCTAGGTCGGGAAACACACACACCAAACTCATAGTACATCGTAGATAGGGTAGCTAGGGCAACACCGCCATGTCTTCACCGTCGTCTTCACCTTAACCGCCGGCTTCACCATCTTTTTCGTCGCCGGCTTCAGTACTGCTCCTCCTCAAGGCCGTTGTCGCCGAGGTAGTACGGGAGGCTGTGCATGCAGTTGCGAGCGGGGAAGACGCTCTCGAAGTCGGTGAAGATGTTATAGGTGGTGAATGCGATGAACTCGCACCCACACCAATACACCTTGCCGAGCAGGTAGTAGGCATCGAACCTGTTGGTGAAGTGGACGACGAGCCCTACCACTGGAGCGTTGGCGTGGGGACGCTGCTCCACGAGGGTTGAATGTGGGCGGCGAGCCCGCCGGGAGGTGGTGGAAGCCCGCACAGAGGAACCCACGTGCAAGCTCAGTGCTACCCCTCCAGCGTGAGAACGCCCACACGCGGAGCGATGCCTCGACGACGACGTTGGCGGGGTACCACCGTTCCGGGTGGGCGGCTCTTGGAACGTCGGCCCGTTGTACTGCATCTTGAATGCTTCACTGAGTGGAACAACTTTGGCTTTTGGGGGAAGAAGAGAAGTGGGATGCGCAGATGGATCTGTAGAAGAAGAGGCAATGAAGGGCAGTTTAAATAGCCGGGGGAGACGAAGTGGGTACACGCGCCAACGGCGTAGATCGTGACTCAGTGCGTGCGTGAACCAATGCGATCATCAATGTGTGAACGTGAATCGATGCGAGCGTGCTTTGCATGCTCTGCGTTGGCGGCTGCCTGCCTCCCCCTTCTGCGTGCTCTGCGTTGGCGGCTGCCTGCCTCCCACAACTGAATCGAGCGGCAGCCGTGCGGCGTGAACCGATGCCTCGACATATGGACGCGAGCGTGCGTGCAGCCTGCCCCTTCTGACATCGGCACATATGCCTGCGACGCGTGAAACAACGCTGCGGAGCGACTGAATCCACCGGCAACCGTGCAGCATGGATCGATGCGTGCGTGTCGATGTGTAGGCATGCGTTTAGGTCTAGGTCACTAGATGCATGCGTGGCGGTGTTCGCATGCATAGCAGGCTACATCGATGCCAAAGCCGGGCATGCATAGCAGGCTGCATCCATCGATAGCAGGCTTTTTTAATTTATTACCAACAAACTAACGGGCCTGTCCTATGAACACAAACACGGCCCAACCAGCGAAGCCACAGTCCACAGTCAACAGAGTCCAACATGGCCCCACAAGTCAGTTAACGGCCAAGACGACAAACGTCTGTTATGAACATTTGTGAGAGTTTCAGCTAAGGGAGTGGGGAAAAGTGAGCAAAAGTTTGAAGCGTGGGGAAAATTGAGCACAACTAAGGAATTGGGGGCACAGATGGAATAAGCCCTATAATAAAAACTTTCATATAGAGTGCATTAAATACTATGAGAAGTTTGATACTTGATAATTGTTTTGAGATATAAAGATGGTAATATTAGAGTCGTGCTAGTTGAGTAATTGTGAAATTGAGAAAAAGTTGTGTTGAGGTTTGCAAGTCCCGTAGCATGCACGTATGATAACCATTGTGTGGCAAATTCGAAGCATGAGGTGTTCTTTGATTGCTTTCCTTATGAGTGGCGGTCGGGGACGAGTGATGGTCTTTTCCTACCAATCTATCCCCCTAGGAGCATGCGCGTAGTGCTTTGGGTTTGATGACTTGTAGATTTTCGCAATAAGTATGTGAGTTCTTTATGACTAATGTGGAGTCCATGGATTATACGCACTCTCACCCTTCCATCATTACTAGCCTCTTCGGTACCGTGCATTGCCCTTTCTCACCTCGAGAGTTGGTGCAAACTTCGCCGGTGCATCCAAACCCCGTGATATGATACGCTCTATCACACATAAGCCTCCTTATATCTTCCTCAAAACAGCCACCATACCTACCTATTATGGCATTTCCATAGCCATTCCGAGGTATATTGCCATGCAACTTTCCACCGTTCCGTTTATTATGACACGCTCCACCATTGTCATATTGCCTTGCATGATCATGTAGTTGACATCGTATTTGTGGCAAGGCCACCATTCATTTTTCATACATGTCACTCTTGATTCATTGCATATCCCAGTACACCTCCAAAGGCATTCACATAGAGTCATATTTTGTTCTAAGTATCGAGTTGTGATTCTCTTGAGTTGTAAGTAAATAAAAGTGTGATGATCTTCATTATTAGAGCATTGTCCCATGTGAGGAAAGTATGATGGAGACTATGGTTCCCCCATAAGTCGGGATGAGACTCCGGACGAAAAAAAGAGGCCAAAGAAGCCCACCAAAAAAATGATGAGAGAAAAAGAGAGAAGGGACAATGTTACTATCCTTTTTCCACACTTGTGCTTCAAAGTTGCACCATGATCTTCATGATAGAGAGTCTCTTATTTTGTCACTTTCATATACTAGTGGGAATTTTTCATTATAGAACTTGGCTTGTATATTCCAATGATGGGCTTCCTCAAAATGCCCTAGGTCTTCGTGAGCAAGCAAGTTGGATGCACACCCACTTAGTTTCTTTTGTTGAGCTTTCATACATTTATAGCTCTAGTGCATCCGTTGCATGGCAATCCCTACTCCTCGCATTGACATCAATTGATGGACATCTCCATAGCCCGTTGATTAGCCGCCTCGATGTGAGACTTTCTCCATTTTTGTCTTCTCCGCACAACCTCCATCATCATATTCTATTCCACCCATACTGCTATGTCCATGGTTCGCGCTCATATATTGCGTGAAAGTTGAAAAAGTTTGAGAATACTAAAGTATGAAACAATTGCTTGGCTTGTCATCGGGGTTGTGCATGATGAGAGGATTTTGTGTGACGAAAATGAAGCATGGGCAAACTATATGATTTTGTAGGGATGAGCTTTCTTTGGCTATGTTATTTTGAGAAGACATAATTGCTTAGTTAGTATGCTTGAAGTATTATTATTTTTATGTCAATATTAAACTTTTGTCTTGAATCTTTCGGATCTGAACATTCATGCCACAATAAAGAAAACTACATTGAAAATATGTTAGGTAGCATTCCACATCAAAATTTTTGTTTTTATCATTTACCTACTCGAGGACGAGCAGGAATTAAGCTGGGGGATGCTGATATGCCTCCAACGTATCTATAATTTTTGATTGTTCCATGCTATTATATTATCTGTTTTGGATGTTTAATGGGCTTTAATATGCTCTTTTATATTATTTTTGGGACTAACCTATTAATCAGAGGCCCAGTGCCAGTTGCAGTTTTTTTGCCTATTTCAGTGTTTCGTAGAAAAGGAATATCAAACGGAATCCAAACAGAACGAAACCTTCGCGAGGATCTTTCTTGGAACAAACGCAATCCAGGAGACTTGGAGTGGAAGTCAGAGACGCAACGAGTCGGCCACGAGGCAGGAGGGCGCGCCCAGGGGAGTTGGCGCGCCCCCACCCTCGTGGGCCCCTCGTAGCTCCACCGACCTACTTCTTTCGCCTATATATACTCTTATACCCTGAAAACATCCAGGGGAGCCACGAAACCACTTTTCCACTGCCGCAACCTTCTGTACCCGTGAGATCCCATCTTGTGGCCTTTTCCGGCTATCTGTCGGAGGAGGATTCGATCACGGAGGGCTTCTACATCAACACCATAGCCTCTCCGATGATGTGTGAGTAGTTTACCACAGACCTTCGGGTCCATAGTTATTAGCTAGATGGCTTCTTCTCTCTCTTTAGTTCTCAATACAAAGTTCTCCTCGATGTTCTTGGAGATCTATTCGATGTAATACTTTTAGCGGTGTGTTTGCCGAGATTCGATGAATTGTGGGTTTATGATCAAGATTATCTATGAACAATATTTGGTTATTCTCTGAATTCTTATGTGCATGATTTGATATCTTTGCAAGTCTCTTCAAATTATCGGTTTAGTTTGGCCTACTAGATTGATCTTTCTTGCAATGGGAGAAGTGCTTAGCTTTGGTTTCAATCTTGCGGTGTCCTTTCACAGTGACAGGAGGGGCACCAAGGCACGTATTGTATTGTTGCCATCGAGGATAAAAAGATGGGGTTTATATCATATTGCTTGAGTTTATCCCTCTACATCATGTCATCTTGCCTAATGCATTACTCTGTTCTTATGAACTTAGTACTCTAGATGCATGCTGGATAGCGGTCGATGTGTGAAGTAATAGTAGTAGATGTAGAATCATTTCGGTCTACTTGACACGGACGTGATGCCTATGTTCATGATCATGCCTAGATATTCTCATAACTATGCGCTTTTCTATCAATTGCTCGGCAGTAATTTGTTCACGCACCGTAATATATCCTATCTTAAGAGAAGCCACTAGTGAAACCTATGGCCCCCGGGTCTATTTTACATCATATTAGTTTCCCGTCAACTTGCCAATTTCTGTCGTCGTTTATTTTGCAAACTTTACTTTCCAATCTATACTATAAAAATACAAAAAATATTTATCTTATTATCTTTATCAGATCTCACTTTTGCAAGTGGCCGTGAAGGGATTGACTACCCCTTTATCGCGTTGTTGCAAGGTTCTTGATTGTTTGTGTAGGTACTAGGCGATTTGCGTGTAGTCTCCTACTGGATTGATACCTTGGTTCTCAAAAACTGAGGGAAATACTTACACTACATTGCTACATCACCCTTTCCTCTTCAAGGGAAAACCAACACATGCTCAAGAGGTAGCACCTACGAATTTATCTTATATTGTTTCTACTGCGTTACTACTGCTATCATCACTGTTACACTTGCTACAAATTTACTGCTATCACTGTTACTGTTACTATTGCTGCTGTCACTACTATCGAAACTATCAAACTACTTTGCTACTGATCACTTTGCTACAGATAATTAATCTCCAGGTGTGGTTGAATTGACAACTCTGCTGCTAATACCTTCAAATATTCTTTGGCTCCCCTTGTGTCGAATCTATAAATTTGGGTTAAATACTTTACCCTCGAAAATTGTTGCGATCCCCTATACTGGTGGGTTATCACAACCCAACGCGTAAGAGGGATTGTCAATCCCTCCTCGGTATTGAGATAGATTAAATTGTATGAGATTTGATAAATAGATCTAACTAAAACACAAAATAAAATAAATAAAGAAAAAGTGCAGCAAGGTATTTTTAGATTTAATATGGTAGGAAATAGACCCGGGGTCGTAGTTTTCACTAGAGGCTTCTCTTGTGAAAATAGCATACGGTGGGTAAACAAATTATTGTTGGGCAACTGATAGAAAAGTGAATAATCATGATGATATCCAAGGCAATGATCATGTATATACGCATCACGTCCAAGATTAGTAGACCAACTCCTGCCTGCATCTACTACTATTACTCCACACATCAACCACTATCCAGCATGCATGTAGTGTATTAAGTTCATGGAAAGCAGAGTAGTGCAATAAGAACGACGACATGATGTAGAAAAGATCTATTCATGTAGGAATAAACCCCATCTTGTTACCCTTAATAGCAGCGATACATGCGTGTCATGTCTCTTTCTATCACTGGGATAGAGCACCGCAAGATCGAACCCATCACAAAGCACCTCTTCCCATGGCAAGAAAAATCAATCTAGTTGGCCAAACCAAACCAAAATTTCAGAGAAGAAATATGAGGCTATAACAATCATGCATATAAGAGTTCAGCAAAGACTCGAATAATATTCATGGATAGAATTGATTATAAACCCACAATTCATCGGATCCCAACAAACACACCGCAACAAGGAGTTACATCAAATAGATCTCCAAGAACATCGAGGAGAACATTGTATTGAAGATCAAACACAGAGAAGAAGCCATAAAGATACTAGCTACGTACCCGTAGGTCTTTGGTAAACTACTCACGCATCATCGGAGGGGCAACAAGGATGATGAAGAACCCCTCCATGATCATTGCCCCCTCCGGCAGAGTGCCGAAAAAGGCCTCTAGATTGGATCTCGTGGTTCTGGAACTTGTGGCGGCTGGAAAAGTGTTTCGTCAACTCCCCTAGGGATTTTTGGATTTTAGAGTATTTATAGAGGCGGAGGTCAGTGGAGAAGCTTCCCGTGGGCTCCACTACCCACCAGGGCATGCCTGGGGCCTCTAGGGCGCCCTGGTGCCAAGTGGGCCCCATGGGCCTCCTCATGTGTGATCCTTTTGCTCCATGGGTGTCTTCTGTCCAGAAAAAAAAAATCTCCAAAATGTTTTGTTGCATTTGAACTTAGTTTGGTATTGATATTATTTAAAGTAAAAAACAAGCAAAAAACAGCAACTATCACTGGGCACTATGTCAATAGGTTAATCCCAAAAAATGATATAAAGTTGCTAGTAGATTAATATAAGACATCCAAGATTTATAATATAACAACATGGAACAATAAAAAATTATAGATGCATTGGGGACGTACCACCATCCCCAAGCTTAATTCCTGCTCATCCTCGAGTAGGTAAATGATAAAAACAGAATTTTTTATGTGGAGTGCTGCCAAACATGTTCATCATATCACTACAAAAAAAAAAGACACATCCGTGACATTTTGGGCCGAACGAATTTTTTTTCTGTCATACATATGACACTTCTATGACGATAATTGTGACAAAACCCGGTATCATCATAGATGTGGTGGGCTCCTACTTCTATGACAAAAAATCATGACAGAAAATGGACTTTTCGTCCTGGGAGGGCCGGAGACGCGGCTGCATGACATTCTTTGGGCCGTTCAACACGGAAAAAACCGTGGTAGAAGCGAGGGCGAGGAAAATTTTCGGGAGTTCCCGGTTACGGTGGGAGGTCGGGGCCAAGCGATGGCGTTTCTCTCGTACACGTACGCGCGTGTGTGCAAGGCATTGGCTCTAACTGAACCCGAGCGATTGCACTGTAGGCTACGCGTTACTGAACCCGAGTGATCGATCGATGGTTGTTAACTGAACCCGATCGAGCGATTCCTTCACTACTGCTGCTAACTGAAGCTGATCGATGCTGCCTCTGGGATGAACAGTGAGCGTTGCGGGGGGGTTTGGATGAACAGTGAGCGGTGGCGTTGCCTCTGGATGAACAGGACCCCGTGGTGTGGTGGAGTGCTGGATGAACAGTAGACGGTGGAGGGGTGCCCGTGGAGGGGTGGTTGAACAGGACCCCGTGGTGTGGAGGGCTGGATAAACAGTAGACGGTGGAGGGGTGCCCGTGGAGGGGTGGTTGAACAGGACCCCATGGTTTGGAGGGCTGGATGAACAGTAGATGGTGGAGGGGTGGTTGAACAGTAGTCGGTGGAGTAGCGCAGTGGAGGCTGGATGAACAGGAGCCCGTGGAGGCTGGAGGAGGTCGACGGTAGCCCGTGGAGGCTGGAGGAGGTCGACGGTGGAGATGAACAGTATCCTGTGGAGTCCCGTTTTGCGGTACGCCACACCCCTCCCGATGAACAGGACCCCCGTTTCGACCGTAGGAGGTCCGTTTCGTCCGTTTTGCGGTACGCCACACCCCTCCCGATCAACAGGACCCCCGTTTCGACCGTAGGAGGTCCGTTTCCTCCGTTTTGCGATATGCCACACCCCTCCCGATCAACAGGACCCCCGTTTCGACCGTAGGAGGTCCGTTTCCTCCGTTCTGCGGTACGCCAGGCCTCGTTTCCATCGCTTGTTCCGTCCAAGCCCTCCCGATGAACACGGCCACGCATTCTGTTTCGACCCAGCCGGTTGGCTCCCACGCGTTCCGTTGCCTCCCGATGAACACGACGCATTCCGTTGCCTCCCGATGAACACGACGCATTCCGTTGCCTCCCCATGAACACGACGCATTCCCATGCCTCCCCATGAACACGACGAAGACGCTGTTTCTCCGTTCCGACCCAGCCATGTACACGAGCCCTGGCCGTACGTATGCGCGAGTAGGCGTTCGAGACCCCGCCCGTATGTACACATATGTGGCCGTATTTTCTTTCTTGCACCCTGGCCGCTGTACGTACGTGTACATGCTACGTGCGCGCCTCTACTACGACACGTACGGGCCTCTACTACGACACGTGCGCGCCTCTACATCCACTAGTATATATGTACGTACACGTTCGCGACCCGAATGACAACGCTACGTACGCTTCGACCAGGTGGGTCCCGACTGTCAGGCACTTCCTTGCCTGCGAAGATGTAGCTGGTGGGTCCCAGCAGTCAGGGGGGCGAATCGTTTTTTTGCCCGGACGCACTTCCTTGCGTGCGAAGATGTAGCTGGTGGGTCCCAGCAGTCAGGGGGAAACATTTTTTTCGTGAAATACAGTGGCCCGTCCGGTGGGTCCCAGCTGTCAGATGGAGGAATCATTATTTTCCGCGTAATAAGGTGGCACTTCCTTGCTGCGGCCGTGGACCCAGCTGTCAGCCTCTCCACGTACAGTCCACGTCCGAGGGAAGTCGTTCCTTGACCATGTTGACCACACCGCGCCGAGAGCACCAGGGCGGTGGACGACGGCGAGGCCTAGGAAGGGGACGACGGGGAGACGGGGAAGCCGCGGCAGTGGAAGCCCGCGCAGAGAGGAGTACGAGGGTTCACTGGTTCGGCTGCGGTGTGAGGCTGCCGTCGCCGCAGGGCCTGGCCAGCGGTGGGAATAGTAGGGGCGGTGAGGCCTCCGCGGCAGCACAGCCGGCCACGGGAGGCAGGAGCATGCGGCACGACCGGCGCTGCTTTGGGCGGCTGGAGCAAGAAGACCAGAGGTTGAAGAAGCACTACGGTCGTTGGATGGACATCGTACGGTCACTGGAGCTAGAATCGTTCATATTGACTAAAGTTGACAAAGGCCCCCGTCCCAGTCAACTTAGTAGGCCCACAAGTCAGCCTCCCACCATGGTGGGTCCCAGCTAGCAGGGGGAGTATTCATTTTTTTGTGCGTAATAAGGAGGCACTTCCTTGCGTGCGAAGATATAGCTGGTGGGTCCGAGCTGTCAGCGGCGGTAACGTTTTTTTCGCGAAATATAGAGGCCCTTTCGGTGGGTCCCTGATGTCAGGTGGAGGAATCATAATTTTGCGCGTAATAAGGAGGCATTTCCTTGCGTGCGGCCGTGGATCCAGCTGTCGGCCTCTCCACGTACAGTCCACTTCAGATGCATGTCGGTCGTTGACCACGTTGACCAGGCCGCGCCGAGAGCACCAGGGCGGTGGACGACGGCGAGGCCTAGGAAGGGAACGACACGGAGGCAGGGAAGACTCGGCAGTTGTTTCCCACGCGGAGGGGAGTACGACTGTACGAGGGTTTACTGGTTCGTCTGCCGTCGCCGGAGAATAACAGCAGGTGTGGGTGAGTAGAGGGATGGCTAGGCCAGCGATGGGAGTACGGTGGGGCGGTGAGGCCTGCGCGGCAGCAGAGCCGGCCACGGGGAGGAGGGAGCAAGCAGTCCCGCCGGCGCTTGTTTGAGTGGCTGGAGCAGGAAGAGTAGAGATTGAAGAAGCACAACGGCCGTTGGATGGCCATACAACAGTCACTGCTTGTGCGTCAACCTTTTATTAGGAAAGCCTCAAATCTGTGGAAAACAGCATACAGCCCATCTGCCATTATTTCTAATAATTTACAGCCCATTTGCTAATTATTAAGGTTTTTTTTGGAGCCCATATTCTTTTTGTTAGCATTACAGCCCATATTGTGGCCACGGTTAAAAAATTATACGAAATTTTGCATATTTCGGTGCGGTCCGAACTGTTTTTAATCCCAAAATTTCGACTCACATTCAAACTGATTTTAAAAATAAATGTATATCAATATAAAATCCAACAAATTCTCCATGCATAAAAATTAATGTAATTTAAAATCTCGAAATGAAAAAAAAGATATTTGAAACTAATTGCCGGTTTGATGTGTTCTAAAAATGTACAACCCATTTCTCATTACTGATGGGCGATTTTCTCGGCCAGCCGAATGAAAGCTCTCCTCGTCTTGAAAGATTTGTAGCCCAACAGGCTTGACAAAGCCACTTACTTGGCAAATCACAAAAAAACTGGGCTGTGGACGTGGACCCAGCTGTCAGCCTCTCCACGTACAGTACTCTTCCGATGGAAGTCGTTCCTTGACTACGTTGACCACGCCGCGCGGAGAGCACCACGGCAGTGGACGACGGCGAGGCCTAGGAAGGGGATGACGCGGAGCCGGGGAAGACGCGGCAGTGGAAGCCCACGCGGAGAGGAGTACGAGGGTTCACTGGTTCGGCTGCGATGTGAGGCTGTCGTCGCCGCAGGGCCTGGCAGCGGTGGGAATAGTAGGGGGCGGTGAGGCCTCCGCGGCAGCACAGCCGGCCACGGGAGGCAGGAGCATGCGGCACGACAGGCGCTGCTTTGGGCGGCTGGAGCAAGAAGACCAGAGGTTGAAGAAGCACTACGGCCGTTGGATGGACATCGTACGGTCACTGGAGCTAGAATCGTTCATATTGACTAAGTTGACAAAGCCCTCCGTCGATGTCAACTTAGTAGGCCCACAAGTCAGCCTCCCACCATGGTGGGTACCAGCTAGCAGGGGGAGTATTCATTTTTCTGTGCGTAATAAGGAGGCACTTCCGGTGGGTCCGAGCTGTCAGCGGGGGAAAGTTTTTTTCGCGAAATACGGTGGTCCGTCCAGTGGGTCCTAGCAGTCAGGGGCAAATGTTTTTTTCGCGAAATACGGTGGCCCGTCCGGTGGGTCCCAGCAGTCAGGGGGGAAACGTTTTTTCCGCGCAATACTGGTGGCCCGTCCGGTGGGTCCCTACTGTCAGGTGGAGGAATAATTATTTTGTGCGTAATAAGGAGGCACTTCCTTGCGGCTGCCGTGGACCCAGCTGTCAGCCTCTCCACGTACAGTACTCTTTCGATGGAAGTCGGTCGTTGACCACATTGACCACGCCGCACCGAGAGCACCACGGCGGTGGACCACGGCGACGCCTAGGAAGGGGACGACGCGGAGCCGGGGAAGATGCGGCAGTGGATGCCCACGCGGAGAGGAGTACGAGGGTTCACTGGTTCGGCTGCGGTGTGAGGCTGCCGTCGCCGCAGAATAACAGGGGGAGTGGGTGAGTGGAGGGATGACCTGGCCAGCGGTGGGAGTAGTATGGGGACGGTGAGGCCTCCGCGGCAGCACAGCCGGCCACGGGAGGCAGGAGCATGCGGCACGACCGGCGCTGCTCTGGGCGGCTGGGGCAAGAAGACCAGAGGTTAAAGAAGCACTACGGCCGTTGGATGGACATCATTGACCACGCCGCACCGAGAGCACCAGGGCGGTGGACGACGGCGAGGCCTACGAAGGGAACGACACGGAGCCGGGGAAGACACGGCAGTGGCTGCCCACGTGGTGGAAAGTACGAGGGTTGACTGGTTCGGCTGCCGTCGCCGGAAAATAACAGGAGGTGTGGGTGAGTAGAGGGATAGACAGGCCAGGGATGCGAGTATGATGGGGCCATGAGGCCTGCCCGGCAGCACTGCCGGCCACGGGAGGCGGGAGCAGGCGGTTTCGACGGCGCTGGTTTGGGCGGCTGGGGCAGGAAGATCAGAGACTGAAGAAGCACGATTGCCGTGAGATTGACATCTAACGGTCTGACGCTGGTAGAGTTGATTGTTGACTAAGTTTCTTTTTTGAGAAACCTTGTGTACGCATGCACTTAGTAGGCCCACAAGTCAGCCTCCAAATCTGTGGCAGACAACATAAAGCCCATTTGCTATTTTTTATAATTTGCAGCCCATTTGCTAATTCTTAAGTAATTTATTACAGCCCATTTTCTGCCCAGGACCACGGTCAAAAACTTCAACTTTATTTTGCATATTTCGGTGGAGTCCGAACTGTTGTAATCCCGAAATGATAAACATTTTTTAAGAACTTATTGATTTGCCAAAAAATCGTTTTGTTTTTGTAAGCAAATAAGACGTGGGATAATTGAGTTGGTTTAAGGGAAAACTAGTGGTAAAAAAATCAGCGCTGGGTGGGAAAAAACAACAAAAATAAGGATGTAAATATGAAAAGGGAATTTTATGTGTTTTCAATATAATGATACATGTATATGAACTAGTAAAACTATAGGTAGAGATTAGAAAACGGATGTAGGACATGCGTTTCAAGAGGAAAATAGAGTGGGCTGTGTGTTTGATTCAGTAAAAAAAAACTGCCTGCGGATGTTGTAAGACAAAATATAACTAACGCTGGCGGGCCAGAGGCCAGTAGATACCTGCTGGATCTTTGTGCCCCGTTGTCGTCATGGGCTGGGCCTGTTAAAAACAAAACCAACCCTGGGCAGTCTACAGCCCAGTTGAAACTTGCTCGACCTGAAAAAACAATATACGTGCTCAATAAACGAGAGAATTCTGCAAGTACAGACTGATAACTGGGATGCAGCACGGATATTGTTTTTTTATCGTGATAATAAGTGCATGCACTTGTTTCGAAAAAATGGAGAACTGGGAATTCGAACGGCGGGTGCTTATGCTACCCATCAAATAAAAATCAGGTGCCTGAAAATTCGTTTCGAAACAAATGATTCAGCTTTATATCCACGTTGACCCTCGGCATGATGGTTGGAAGCAAATGCAAGTTCATACCAAAAGATCGTTAACAACAATACCAACTTGCGGACGACAAGGTAGTACAACTACCAATACCAAACTAACTTATAATCTTTTTACTCCTGGCCCTAGTGTTCGTCTGGTAGAAAATCTTGTAGAGGACCAGCTCCCGCTCCTTCTCGTGCTCCAGGTCCCGGAGGTGGTACTGGTGCATCACCCAGTTGGTCCTCTGCTGGTCGAAGTTCTTGTTGATGTCCAGCACCAGAACCTTTTTTGCTGCCGGTCTTGCCGGCCGTTGACCATCACCGGCAAGGTATTGCCGGTCTTGTGCCACATCGCGTGCATGCCGCACTCCGACTGTATCTTGCGACGCGTCCACGTGCCCCTTTTGAACGCCCTGGAATTGCACTAGAAGAAATGCTTCCTTAGGCCACTCAGTGTGATACCTGCAGTATTGTGGAATACAGGTTTTAGTGTACCTAGTTGGCATTTTCATAACATCTTTGGCATGTTGCAGTCACTTGTTTCACTTTTTATTAACTCTCAAATTGTAATTGCTTCACCAGGTCTGCGTCTAAAAAGAAAAATAGAGCTATAAACAAAGGAATATGTTTGTGCAAGTAGACGGCCGATCGGTGTCTTACCTGGAAGTTTCTCAGGTTGGGTGTAGCATATGCCGTGCTCGCTGTCGATGGTTGGTATGAACAAATCGATGAGAGACTGAAATCTCGCGCTGTCAGCACTCACTTTGGCCTCAAGGTGCTCGATCAGCTCCTGATCCGTGGGATCGAACTTGATGCCAGCCGGCAGCACCGGCCAATCCTTCTTCGACTTGCATCGGTAATTCCAGTGTTATGGTACTCAATGTATGATCAATCGACTGTTTTAAGTGAATGATGAAAGATTTCGACAGATAAGTGGTACTCCAAATCTGAAGTCCAGAATACCCGAACACGCCGCCGGGATTCTTGTGTCACCTCACGTGCAGCGTGTTGTCACGTCAATTCAATATGTGGACATGATGAATAATTTGACCGACGTATACTAGTACTGCTACTGTACTACTTACTAGTCGTATTTAGGGTCACAATTTATACATAGGTTAACTAACAAGTACGCACTTGAAGCCTAACTGATATATATATATATATATATATATATATATATATATATATATATATATATATATATATAGGTAAATTGTTTGGGGCACCTAGGTGCCCAGGCACCTAGGCGCATCATGGCAAGTACTATTCATTAGTGCATGGTGTATAATTGACAAAATAATGACCTTCCATATTTTGTTTGCAGATACCCACGTGTATATGTTATTAGACCGACATACTAGTTAGTTGGTATTGTACCTAACGCAAATTTGTATGCATTGATGTTATACCTAATGAAAATATGCACATAAATATCATATATTTTAATAAGTACGTGTTGATGTTATACCTAATGAAAATATACACATAAATACACCTCGATGCGAATATACAAATAAATATATACGAGTATACCCAATAAAAATATAAACATAAATATACATACCTCGATGTGAATTTTTCTTTTATATACCCATGTCACACATTTTATAAGCGGTATATGTACCCGAGATAACCACGTCTATATTTTAGACCGCGATGGCAATTAATGGGAATTATACCTAATAAAAATATGTGCATGTTGGTGTCATACCCAATGAAAATACATACGTGTTAGTGTTATACACAATGAAAATCTGTATGTATTGGTGTACGTGGTAAAAAAAGTTGCATGGTATTTTTTAATTAATTATTATGCACCTGTCTTACATGGCAACGAGTATGCTAATTAATTAGTTGCAATTTACTATCATGAAGGGAAAATAATGACACGTATCAATTAGGCAACCTTTATTACTTTCCATAGAAGTATCGTCATGCAAACAAATAGGAAAGTAATAATGCAGGTATGCACGCAAAGCCTATACCTATTTTAACAGTGAGATCAAGTATGATCCAACGGCATCTAGGTAAGGAGCCTGGGCACCTAGGTGTCCCAAATGGCTTCTGCACATCATCTCCATCATCATTATCAGTACATCCTACGCAGGTGAGTTAGGATGCACTTGATCCCAGGAAGGTATCTATCCTTCAAACCAGAGGATTGCTTCAAACTAACAACAATACATAATATCCAACAAAAGAGGGTCGTGCTACAGCAACAGAATACATGGCTCAGTCTAGATATCAGCACGAATCAAGTTGTGCATATTTGCTGTTGGCATGAACCACATCGCCGCATGTCGGGTTTGCAAAAGTCATCCATCGCATGGAAGCTTGATGCCTTTCACACACTGAAGATTATCTGGCAACAAGCTGTGTCGACATATCTCTGGATATGGTGATTCATGAAACCCATGATATGATGTGTAAACACGGCCCCCCTCGCGAATGGAAGTTGCATAGCACAGTAATCATCGCCGGTGATATGATCGATGATTGGTTGGATGATCGGATAATTGAGCCCGAGGAACAAGGAGTGGTTGCCGAGGCTGTCAACCCGCCTCCAGTTGAATACGCCTGGCCCAACGGAGCTGGGATCTTTCTTGAACACAAAGCATCCATAGCCATCAATGTCACAAACGCCCCACGCATTGTACTGCATGTGGTTTGATGTAATGGTTTGGTCAATTTGGTACGTGCGAACAAGCATCAAATGACCGCCGTCAGCTGAACGAGCGATAAACCACCACCCATCGGCTGGTATGATTCCAGGTCCTGGAATCATGAAGGCCAGCGCATTTGTGTCTGCTGCAACAATTCAAATTGGAGACCAAAAGGACAAAAATAAACAATCATGTTCAGAGTATGTGTGGAATTAAGATTATTATAACAGTGACACATATCATAGACAGAGAATTGCAATGCCGTGGTCATAATCATACCCCAAGTTAAAAAATAAGCCAATGGCTTTCATATTCTAGCAATATGTCATGGTTCAAACATCATGTAACAATGAGAGGAAAACAGCTATGACAGCGCCTACTCATATTCTACCATAGCACTTACTACTACTGTTCCCATATCAACTCTAAGCAATAACATGCGTTGTTATAAAAATCTTGTAAACGAGAGTAACATATAGCAATCATGATGTTATGCTCATAATATGTATTCTAACAATCAATAGATGCCAATTGTTCTCATATCAACTCTAACAATAACATGTGTGGTCATAAAAATCTAGGAAATGAGAGGAACATATAGCAATGATGTGGTTATAGACATGCTATGCATTCTAAATTTGTAACAAATGAACAGGCAATCGTATTCATAAGGTAAAGATGAGATGAGATGGAACAATTACACGACGATAGATTCCACCAGTATAGGCAGCCAATCTGTGCGTCGACCGCGTAAACGATGCCATTGTGCACTATAGCATCAGACAGAAATGTTGCCTCAACAGGATTGATGATGAGCCATAACCATGTATGGCGACCGGATTCCAGATAGACTAATCCCATGTTGAACAAGGCAATGAGCTTGTAATCCATGTAGTCTTCTGATGGTGTGGGCACTTCGCAGATTACAACTTTCTGCAAACAGAGGTCGAGCCAAAAGCTTGACGCATCTCGTGCGTAGTAGGCAGGAGTGTCCGGCGGGCCGCGAGGCTCAATGGCGGCGGTATCCAACGATGGAAGGGTGATCTCTCGCTGGGTGTAGATATCCACGAGACGCCACGGACTACCGGGGTGGTGGATGAGGATGATCCAGTTGGCCTTCATGCCCGCCCAGTAGTGACCGCGCATGAAGGACAGGTGGACGGGTAGTGGTAGCATGTCGAGGGGAACCACGGCAACCTCCGTAGGATCGTCAAGTCGGTGTCTGGGCCACCTGCGAGGATCGGGCATCAGCAAGCAGGGTGTCTTGAAAAGAGCCGGCCGGTTGCAAACGAGAAGGCGGTACAAAGACACCGAGCATGTGGCCAGACGGACGGTGCTGAGTAGGTCCATACGACTACAGATCTGCTCCAAGAGAACAGCGGGGAGGGAATTCCAATCGCGGCTCTGCGTGTCAGTCGGTTCTGCCATTGGGGTTTTCGGTGCCTGCGAGCCAGCGAGGAAGTGGATTCGGGCGGGAGAGCGAAGAAGCTTCTCCTCGTGTGGCCGAGCAGTGAGCGGGGGGATATGGGTACGCGCGAGCTACCAAGGAAGATGGCGCGGGCGGGCGAGCAGTGAGCGGGGGTAAATGGTGTGCGGCCGACGATGTGGAAGAGAGGAGGAAGAAGAAGAGAGGAGGAAGAAGAAGAGAGGAGGTAGAAGAGTGGAAGACGGGGAAGAAAGTGCATTCAATCTCAATTCTACTAGTACTACTACCAGGATATACCGTCCTTCGAAGTGTAAATAGTTACACCGATGACATGTGGGTCTACCACAACAGGGCCCATATGTCAGTTAATGGAGGACAGAGGTGCGTAGGCACATTTGCGGAAGTTTGCTCTACTGGCAAACATGATGGCAGTACTGGGTAAGGCTGATTTAGTAGCACCAACATGCTGGTTCAGCATATTAATTACGTGTCCCATCTGCTGCAGCGTGTATTGTCACTTCACTGCGAAGACTAGTTGAATAGTTCTCTCTGACCGAGATGGGGAATAATGGATCGCGAGGACTTCCTTTCTACAGTATCCCTATGCCTCTACGCTCACTTCACTCATTTTGCTCCGTACCTAGTCACTTGTTGAAATCTGTAGAAAGACAAATACTCCGTATTTGGGAACAGAGGGAGGCTTTTACTCCGTACTATTTGGGAACAGAGGGAGTATCACCATATGGAGGGAACAGAGGAAGCTTGAAATATGAACATGTCAATGGGAGGGAGTAAGCCCCATGCATGCATGCATGCAACATGCAACACTCACACGTACACATGGACGCACGCAACACTCACGCACCCATGCGGCACACAGCACACGACGCAACACACACGCTCACGCTCAAGTGCTCAACCTACTCCCTACGTCCGTGAAAGACTGTACATTTAGAGATTTACACATTGACCAGGGCATAATTAACGCCCAAAAGTAGCAGACTTATGTGTGCATGCGACCATTGAGATAAGAAGATTAAATGAAGGCCGTTGCATGCTGTAATTAAGGATAGACATGTAGCCTATACCTACAGCACAAGTTGGTGCATTAGTCAATCAATATCGATTTAGATTAAAGGCTAAATGCATTGGAAGTGTAGATGTACATCATGTACTACACTCTTTGTTTTATAGCCGATGTACACTCTTTGTTGGAAGACCGAGGGAGGACACGTGCATGCACTCACATACACAGCCAGGGCGGTTCGCGCGCAAGGGTTGGACTCGTGTCGCGCCTGCGTAAAGTTTTGTTTAACTGATTTCTTTGCTCTGCCAACTGACAGGTGGGACCCAGAAACCAGGTGACAATTTAACCAGTCAACAAAGTGCCACGTCGACTATGTGGCCGGTCAGTAGGGTGCAATACGGTGCTCTACGATGAGCTAGTGATCGTATAATCGCCGCAAAACTATATGTAGTGACCGTAAAGAGCGTATTGTTACATACGTTGACCGCCAGTGTATTTTTCTCGTTTCAAATTAAGCCATATTAATCGGAAAGGACGCAGTATGGACTACTACTACTAGTACTAGTACTGCTTTGATGTGTCCCGTCAACTCGCCGAACGAGGAGAAGCTTGCTTACTACGCCTCTCCCTCGCCCACGCGCGTGGTGGTTCGCAGGACGAGGAGAGGGTTTTGACTACAGCGCCCTCTCCCTCTCCCTCTCCCTCTCCCTCGCCCTCGCCCTCGCCCTCGCGGTGGACGTGCAGCAGTTCAATCGGTGTCAGATTGCCAGAAGCATATTGTACTGTAGTATCATCATTGTTGGACCTTCCGAAGAGGCGAAGAGCCAAGTGCAAGGTTCACACGAGTACGAACTGTTGAACCTCCCGAAGAGGCAAAGAGCCAAGCGCAAGGTTTTATAGGAGTTGTCGTCCTAGTAGGAGTGTACTACAACTATAGCGAACGATGCTACTGTATGATGCCGCCACGTCACGTATATCCAAAGCTGTGCCACCTTTTTTTCTCAAAGAGCGTGTTGGAGCCCGTGCAACAACCACACAAGTTGCACGTACACATAACACATTTACTAGTAATAAATTCTAAAGGACAAATGCCAGTATGCCACACAAGTTCATCTCCAATTCATGTGATAAATTTGTGCACGACTAGTCTACATATATTCACAGCGCTACCGTTCACAATTACCGTACTCCACTTACACGTTATAGATGGGCTACATGTCCTCCTCCAGGTTCCAGTCCCAGGTGTTCTTCATGGATGGCACGATCCATAGCGGTGGGCAACGGGAATCATTGTCGCAGCTTTCTAGTCCGGTTCCACACGATGGAGACTCATCCAAGCTGAAGCGGCATAAATCAGGGATAGCGTGTCCCAGCATGACGTTCATCCGGCGGTGCGCACTGAAGACACAACCATGCTTCATGAACGGCAGGCCTTCCGTGTCGTGCACGGAAGGTGGCATCCGCTTCACAATGGGGTAGCTGTCCCCGATGAAAAGCGAGTACTCTCCAAGAGTGTTCCTCGGCACCCACGTAGCATCACGGGGGTCGAACTCGGCGCCGTTCATCTGGTACACGCGGCATCCCAGATCTGGACACATGGTGACGTACATAGTCAAGGTCCATGCATAATAATGTTGTGCTCAAATATGGCGGTCAGTAATACTGTGCAGCAAATAGTACTACTCCGGTATAGAGGAAGTAAAATAACCGGCTTATTATATATAGCCACTCTTGGCTACATGGATGAGATAGTAAGACATGGAAAAACAAAAATGGTGGCAGCTAGTGGGTTCAAGTCTTCAAGGGCCTAGCTAGCTATACGCGTCCTCCAAGGTAAAAAGTACTCCTACTAGTACTACAAAGTATACTACTAGTACAACAATGAAAGAGAAGGCGAGAGGGTTAAAAAATGGAATACCTGGGTAGATGGTGACGGTCCGATCGTGGTAGATTGTGTGACCATGTTGCACATCAGTGGTACCATGGGTAACGACTGCTAAGATAGTTGATCCCAATATGCCAAAGTCAGCTACAAGGTTCCAGGTTAGACCGAATCGCGGATGCAAATGCACATCCAGGATCGGCGATCTTATTTTGATCGGGGGATGACTGGTCCCTGCAAAATAATGGAGTACCGTTAGGGATGCAAATGATGGTTTGTGCATTCCGTTTGTAATCTCCCGTACCGTAGGATGGCAACCAGATGAAACAAGTCCCCTGGCTTGTCACCGCGAAGATGCGGCCTAGATGGCGCACGGCGTCTTCGAACGTGTAGGGGTACAAATCTGCCGCCGCCAACATGCGCCAGCCTCTGCCGTTACTGCCTCTTGCATTGATGGCAATCCTTATGTCGAACACCGCGATGAGATAGTAATCGTCGTAGCCGCGTCGCTTTGTCGGCGGGTCCGCAATTGCTATCTTCTTCAATCTCATGTAGGCATCATCATACGTATTCAAGCCCAGCCAGTCCGGAAGGCCGATCCCAATGGTGGAGAAGGGGTCTACCGGAACGGCCGCACTGCTGTGGATGTTGTGCAAAATGATGGTGGTATCCGGCCGGAGGTATGCAAGCCAATCTTCGTTGGCACCGACCCAGACCTATATATAAGACGGTGGGCAGCGGAGAAATTACGGGATGGAAATGGAATAACTAAGTACTACATGATCAAACTCCATTACTGACCTGCTCATCGGACAAAATCCGACTACCTCTCAACGTCGGCAACTCTAGCGGAGTCAACGTGCAACCATGGCCAGGGAGCGGTGGACTGTTCGAAGGATTGTCCCATAGAAGAACCTTCTCCTCGAGGACGCATGGAAGACCAACAAGCATGGCCTTTTCCCAAGCCTGTTTAAGCAGCGTCTTGAAAAAGTTGGTGCAGGAAGCACCGAGTCTTGCGGCGGTGAGGACGTCGGAGCGGCGTGCGATTTCTCCCAGAGGATCGTCGTCCAAGGTCTCCCAGCCCCGACGAGGAGGAGAACCGCCTGGCGAATCCATGGGTGCAGCGACGAACTGCCTTCTCTTCGGGGGGAGGGGAACTGGCGAGGAGGAGATAAGAGCGTAGTAACCGCAGGGCCTCGTCCCTTCCAACTGTAGATCGTTCCTCAGCGAAGGGGTGAGGCTATTATTTACTACTAGTACTAGCATTATGGAACGTTATGGGATTGCATTATACTGTAAATAATAGCACTAGTAAGAAATTTTTGGCACTAGGTAGTAGTTTTTGGCGTGGATTAAGAAATTTTGGGTATGTTTTTGCCATTTTTTGTACACGCCAACTAGTGTCAAAAAACGTCTTACATTATGTGACGGAGGAGTACGTACTCGTACTGTAGCAGTACTAGTACTACTTTTCTCAACTAGTAGTGCGATGTACTGTACTTCTAGTCTAGTCTAGTATAGTGCACCAGTTTTGAACTCTTGAATCTCAGGGCCAAGGAGCTACAGTTGGAAGTGGAGGGTACTACTGTTCTCTAGAACCATCGCTGTACTATCAATGCAGGGGAAGTACACCTGCGTAGTGGCCTAGTGGGTACTCTCGGTGCTCTATTCAGCCGCTCCTCTCACGTAGCTGGCCTACTCAGCCGCTCCTCTCACGCACACACTAGCAGCCTGTTTATCAGCGACGGTTACTGCGGGGGCAGAACATTTGAGTTATTTGATACAGCGAGACTAGGCTTTTCGCTTCCATTTGTGGAGGTGTAATGGATCTCGTCGAACTTTGTTAGTAGTTCCTTCTTTATGAATGAGATGAAGCAAAGCTTTTGCCTCCGTTTCAAAAAAAACACGTCAAGAGGAATTTCTTTTATAGTAGAGCCGATAATGGAGTGAAGTCCATGCGTGCAACGCCACAAGCTACAGAGTAGTAGTAGAGCACTTTACGTACAGAGCCATATTGCACAGTTCCCAATGCCCCGCCAGGCTTTTCCGGCTCCTCGGGCTTAATTGGGAGGCGCTAGTTTAAATATGCTACTAGCTGGAAGCTGCAAGCGAGGTGCGGCTAGGGCGAGCACGCGAGCCACGGGATGCTGGGAAGGAAAACCCGTTCACGTGGCTAGGCTGTCCAGTGCACCCAGATTGTGGGGCCGCACGTCCGTTTGACTTCAAAACTCAAACTACCCGTGTAAAATATTGGCTCGCAGCGAAGTGTAGTAGTACTATTTTAAAAAAAGGCCGCCGTGCGTTCGGCCGGGATCGAACCCACAAAACGAGGTATACACTCCCGCGACCACTAGTAGTACTCGTTGGAGTACAACGCAACCTAGAATCGCCTTTTGTCGCTAGTAGTACGTACATTGTTCCTTACAAGAAACCCCTAATGGTTAATAGTATAGCCAGCTGCTGGCTATAAGCCAGTGCCATGTCATCTACAGCCCATCTTATAGCCAACATGTACAATAATAGATCAAAAGAGTGTACTACTTTTTTATTATGTGGCCCACTTCTCATTCTCACAAAGTGCCTAGGAGCACGTGCTAGAGCTGGCTCTTCACGAAGAGCCCGCTTACCTTCTCTCTCCTCTTCTCTTTCCTCCAACTAAGCAGAAATATACTAGTTTATTTCTTATAGCCCGCTGACTCAGCTCTATTGTACTTGCTCTAATAATGCAAGAAACCACTAAAATGCCAAGAAACTACTACCACTTGCATACGTGGCAGACTTAAGATAAGACTACCTTATCAACCATTGTACATGCTCTTACCAACAAAAATCCTCGAGTGACCTCCTACCTCCGGCCCGTCCACCTAGTCATCCTCGGCCATGGGACGCAGCTACCGCCGCCGGCAGAAGGCGAGGTCAAAACCGCCGGCGGTGCGGAGCCCATGTTGCGGCAGCCCGGATGCCAGCTCCGTCCGGCGCTCGCGGCCGCTAGCTAGCCAAGATAGCTCCGTCCAGCTGCTTGTCTGCAAGGTTTGCTAGCTAGATTGGCACGGCAGCGCGGCGGCTTGCTCGCGCGCGCCGCGCTAAGGCCAGCCATCTGGCTCGAGCGAAGGCCAGCGCGGCGGCTTGCTCGCTCGTGAGTCACGCTCGGGCCAGCCTGCCAACCCGTGCGGAGGCCAGCGCGGCGTCCGGCCCGTCCGGCGGAGCGGCGGCCAACTCGCTCATCACCGGCGCCACCGACGAACACGCATCAGTACTGTTTGAAGTAATGTTCAGGAAAAATAATGATTTGAGGGGGAATAACAGGATAGAAGGTCAGATGTGGGTCCCTCGTGTCAACGGTCAAACAAAATGTGTTGGTTTAAGCTGCCTCTCAGCACGGACGTGTGGGCCAACCCTGTCATAAATGGGTTTAAACGAACCTAATCGGTAGGAGTACTAGGTAGTTTTTGGCGTGGATTAAGAAATTTTGGGTATGTTTTTGCTATTTTTTGTACAATAGATTCTTCCTAGGGCTGGTTGAAAGTGGTAGTTTTTTGTTAAATACTCTACATATTGTAAGTAGGAGTGAAAGTTAAGCTTTGGAAGCCAATAAGCAAGGCTAGTTACATAGTGCATATGTGTACATGATTGAAAGTAAATATCAACCATGAGTGACTAATATCTTGATGGAAAACTCGAAACTATGGAATACTAGGAAAAAATGCATGGTTGGAAATACTAGCAATGTTCATGTCCGTTGCAACGAATCATAATTAGAATAATACTTATTCACAAACTTGGTACAAAACACTCTAATTTTGATATACATATGTCACTAGAGATATATTATGTTTCAATTAGAATATATTCCTTGGGCTGTTTTGGTGAGGTCAGGGAGGGATGTGGTTGGTTTTAAGATACTAATTATGGGTTTTTCTGCAAATTGGTAGACAAGTGGGATGTTGGTGAGAAAAGGCAACAACTTACCTCACAATCGTTAGATGTAGATCTAATGGTCAGAAACGACGGATGGCAGACACACCAGCATCACCAACTTAGTCTTGTGTAGGAGTACTAGCAAGATCCGTGCATTGCACGGAACATCAAGATGCATTTTTTTATAAAACACTTGTTGTGATTGACCCTTGCGGGAGTAATCCCATGTGTAAAAACTAATGATATCTCGAGAAATATGAGATAAGGTGAAGAGGAGTGGGGTGTGGTGGTGGTTGGTGGTCGGACTGAGCGGAGGCATGGGGATTGACGACGCCGGCAGCGGCCACCAGGCCAGTTTGTTCCAGAGGCTTCCTTTCTTAATTGCTCAACAATGAGGTTTGTTGGAGATAAGGATGAACGAGGGAAGGCCTTGTCTGCAAATGTGGAGAGGGGTGCGGGTATCTTTTAGTTTAATTTCCATCCGTCAGATATAGATCGGACGGTCTATATTGCAAGATGGCACACGTACCATCATCACCAACTCGGTTTTTTATAAGAGAAGAAATATAAGTATGGAGATACAAACGTATTATCGATACTTGCTTCCGTAAACTAGCATCTACATTCTATTCAACGCCTCGGCATGTGGGGCCTTAGCACAATGACTTCTCGACTGTGTAAAACAAAGATTTTCCCGTCGCCGACAAGGAGGGGGTGACGGCGGCGCGCTTTTTGGCTTGCTCTAGTCCTAGTAGTCATACTAGGTGGTCTAAGCACGTGTAGATTTATTCTTTTTCACGTCTCGTGTTCGCCGTACTGCCACGACTGTTGATGAATAGACGGTAAGTTATTCACGGGGAAACCCTTGTTGAGCGTGTTTGCGAGAGAGAGAGAGAGAGACAGTGTGCGTGTGTGATATGTTAGAGACTGAGGCAATGATAACAGATTCTTTGTGTCTATGTGTGTGGAGGATAGAGAGAGACATGTACATGGGGCTTTGTGTTGTGTAACGTGGAGACACATATACATAATTAGAGAGTGAGTGTGTGAGATACACATGCGGACATGAGGAGAGATGAGGATCCAGATAAATGGGTGTTTGTGCGTGTCTGTGTGTGTTTGTGCACGCGTTTGTGTGTGAGAGGGAGAGAGTGTATGTGGAGTAGAGAGACCACTGATGATGTAAACCTAGTATAAGGGAAGGGGGAATGGTGTGACATGTGTAGTAGCGAGATAGCACGGGTGCGGGCGGGGGGAGCAGACTATTTGGAAGAGACATCGAGTGTGTGTGTGGGAGAGGGGTGTGAGAGCGAGAGAAAGAGAGAGCTAGCGACGGAGAGAGAGAGAGAGAGAGAGAGAGAGAGGAAGAGAGGGGGCGAGAGGGGTCGTTTGTGTCCATAAATGGCGTATAGATAGGGAGACAATGTTGATGTTGTCCGAAATTGGCCTATGAACGGAGACGCAAGGGAAGCGAGTCATCGTGTGTGTGATAGGGACTTCATGAGAGATCTAGAATAGATGGTGTAGAGAACAATGTGCGAAATCGAGAACGATTATACATTAGGGAGCTATGCAAAGAGTCACGACATATATGTATACAGGGAAGGAGCTGGGGCGGGTCCGCATGTGGGAGAGATAGAAAGAGGAGAGTGGTGCACAAGGAGACAAAGTGTGCTTGTTTGCAGTGGGGGTGGTGTGTGAGGTGAGTGCGCGAGAACTACATGACTAGGGAGATAGACGTTTGGGGGCGACGTTTTGTGTGTATGGGAAATATACACTCTACATAGTGTGTGTGCTTGGGTAAGAGAGATAGCGGGAGACCTAGAGAGTGAGGGAAGAGATGTGTGCATGCCCGAGAGACAAAGTGATAGAGACCTATGTTGGGGTCCGGACTTTACAAGAGAGAGGGGTGTTAATGTGCTCGTGTGTTGGTGTTTGGGGGAGAGAATGACTTCTCTATGTGTGTGTGTGTGTGTGTGGTGGTGGTGGGGGGGGTGACTTCAGATAAAGAGTGAGGTGTCTATATTTTAGGGACTTTAGCGTAATTGAGATATTGTGCACTCATGGTTGATCAATTTTTTTCACAGTTTGTACTATGAGATAACGATACTTTTGAACATGCGTGATATACCTTGATGTACCAAAATTACAAACCTAAGATTGGAATTTTGGAATTCGACTCCATCATTAGCTTTTGTAATTCATTTAAATGGAGGTACATTTTTTAAGCCGGGATTTCGTGATTTCAAATTCATATATCAAGCCTAGAGATATACACATACGGGTATGTTCAAACTTTATAATCATCCACTTTATTCATACACATACAAATTTTTGCTTTTGTCATCATATTTAGGATAAACACATTTGGAATTTCATTTGAATTGGACCGTATGATGGTATTTGCTTGTAGTAGCTCAATGATCCATATGTGAATTGAATGGACAATCTAAGTTTCGAGTTGGAGACATTGATTTTCAAAACTTGCACATTTTTTGCGTGCAAAACAAACAAATTGTCGGCCATGATATCATAGTCGGCCGTACGAGAGCAGAATACTTATAATTTTAGGTGCCAAAAGCTTTCAAACTTCCCGCTCACATCGAAATATCACGCGCCCGAAAGTTTAGCCCTGCGATATTCCTGTTTTACCCCTGCCACATAAACGGAAAAGGGCTGATTTGGTAACTCCATTGTTTTCCCCTCTTTGCCCCCAACATTCTTCCCCAGAGCCCCTCCCCTTTCCCTCCCCTACCCCCCAACCACGGCAAGCCACCGAATCTAGTCCTCCGCCGCAGCGGTGGACCTCACACCCCGCCGGATCTACCTTCCGCACCTTGGAACCCCCAACTGCCAACTCACCACTTCACCGGAGGCGCTTCAGCGACTGGCTTGTCCACCGCTCCAGATCTCCTTGACCGCCATCATGGTCCACCGCACCGGTTCTGCTTAACCGGCGCCCTCGTCCACCACAGCGTAGGCCCTTCACTGACTCCCTCGTCCGCCCCTTCGCTGGCCCTTCATACAAGCCCTCGTCCGCCGCAACAGATCTGCCTCACCGAAAGCACTGTACAACGCGCCCGCCGAAGCCTTCGTCCACTGCACCGGACCCGCTCCACGGACGCCATATTCAACTCCACCGGCCCTGCTTTACCGACGCCGCAGCCTCATCAGGTTATTTCGATTTGTACTCCTTCGGTTTTTCTCTTTATCGTGCAACTGTTCACTTACTACAGATGAGCTTTCTTGTATGTCGACAGGCGCCGCAACCGTAGCACCGGAGCCGCTTCAGCGACGGCGACAGCCGGCCCAAACTCAACCGCAACACGAGCACCATCGACGATCCTTAGCTATCAAGTATGACAACGATACCCATACGCCACCGAGAATCAGGTACTATTATCCAACGGCCGGCGCCTACGTTCACTTTCCTAGCATAAGCACCGCACCTTTGAATTTCTTCAGGGCATCATTCAGTTTTCATGAGACGCGTTATTCTGCTTGCACCTATAGGGCCATACTTCTGGCAGTGAACATGTTACATGTGCTAAATTACATACCAGTGCACATATAGTTAATATGCTTTAGTTTTGTTCTGATGCCACCTGTTGGTTCCATCAGACTGCTTAATGTTCTCTATGCTTAATTACACATCAGCAAACTAGCATGTGGTTCCGCTGCTTTTTGTTTGTTTTACCCTACATTTTCTGAATCTAGCTATTACATCACTGCTCCGAGCCTCTGTTCATTACTTGTTTGTGTCTTCTTGATCTTCCCAAGTTGCATGACTAATTTGATGCTTCTATTAATTATGGAGCTGCCAACCCCATCAAGCAAAATATTTGTTCTTTTGGGGCTGGCACCTCGAACAAGCATAAAAATAGAGGGAAGCAGATATATTGTCGTGTATGCACACACCCTTCTTTCATTAGTTTAGATGAACCATTGATGATCAATTCGGACCAGTGCATGCGATTAAAATTAATTTTACCTAAATAGATGGTGCAGAATAAACTACAACAACTAGATTTGCAACCACGGGATGCTGACGATATCTTCAAAGAACATTGCAACAGCAGCTAGGCTTCACAGCAACATATGGTAAGCCAGTGTGTTTTAGTACATGTGAAATGCAATGCGAGTGGGCTGCTTTCTGGCTTGTGCCCTCAACGTGTAATCCTACCGAATTACAAATATTTCAGTTGTCTGCTTTGCTGTATTGCTTGATTCGAATGCTTATTTGTTGTTACGCTATACCTGAGTTGGCCAATATGTCAGGAGTGCCTGCTGTACTATCGTAAAGAAATGCATGCCTATTTCATTTGAGTCCTTAACTTTTCCTCTCAACTTCATCACAAGACTGTCTTCGTAGTTTATATGAGGCCACACTGTTAAGTGCTTTCTCAGATTATTCAACTGCTTAGATGCCTTGGCAACTTAAATATAGCGGTTGTACACTCCCTTTCAACTAGGGATGTCAACTGGGTCCCGTTTAATCCCGATTAAAGTCCACTAGTGGTATGATAGTTCAAAAGAGTTTTTGTTTTTTTGAGGAAAATGAACTAGGGAGGTAGCAAAAACTAACTAGATGGGACTGGCGGATGTCGTTTATTTGCCACTTACATCCCTAGTTTCATCTTACCATTTTAATTTCTTTTCGGCTAATGCTGCTTCGAACCATTTAAATATAGTAGTAGGCCACATTATATTAATGCACACAACAAATTACAGCATGCATGGCATCTTTTAAAAGAGTTGCAGAGATAGCACAAAGGGGTTTACAGGGAGGCAGTATTGGACTAGAATCACTTCTGCATTACAAAGAAAATCTCACTTGTTTTTATGTTTTCATGCATGTCAGATATTGAACATTATCAAAATGAATATGAGAATGGGCGCACGAGAGGAATATTGTGGAACGATCCACTGGCTAACAAACTTGGCATGGTGGAGGATGGCATATCTTATTCACCCATCAAGGTGCTTGCTCTAACTTTGCAAAGTTGTATTGGTCGCACATATTTTGCATCTGACCTCTTGCATTACTTCTACTTTGTTACACCATCTGCTTAGTTTAAGCATCATATATGAGTATATGCCATACCTATCCATTTTTTGTACCTATTCCATGTGTCGTCACACTATGTTTTTCCAGTCAAATGTTGTTCTTTCGTAATAGATGTCCAAAAGGAAGAGGGTGATTGCACATCCTCAAGGAGTACAAACTAGGTATTTGGAAAAGGTAGTGATACCTGTTAAATCAGATAGATCAGCAGCCACAGAAAACACAGGCCCAACTGTACCACACTTTACCCCTACTCAAGTGGCCAAACCCCTATTAGAACTGCTGGGAGCCCAGCGTCAGGTACTGTCTATGATATCAATTCAAAATTTGAACTCCAAAATTTCTGCTTGTGCCTTACCTTCTCTCTTGTATGAAAACTAATTTCAGATGAATCTCCTTGCTCAAAGGATCATACGATCTCAAAACAATAATGGGCTCTGCATTGCTCTTGTCAGTACCTCTCTCCCTTTTGCGTTGTAACGCTGTACTTAATTAATTGCTATTTGATTATGTATCATCAGTCTGCACCTGAGCTTCATTATCCTCTGTTTCTTCCAATATTATTTGATCTATATTTACTCTTTGCAAAATGTAGAATAATGGCAACGCTTATAAAGAATTTTCTTTGGGGAATTTATTGAATTATCCTTCCATCAACATGGAGAAGGGCTTTGTCCAGCCCGTGTTAACATGTAATGTAAGTTCATCCTTCTCAAGCCTTCAAACTTTGTTCTAGTATAGATTTGGATAGGCATCATTTCCTCCACTGCTGTTTGCTTTGCTGTTTACATCTGATTGGATGTTTGCAACAACTACCAGTTTCAAATTGTAGTTGTAAAAACATGTTCCTTATGCAGAACAGATCCATTTATTTGCTTATATAATTGTGAAACCTGTTACGTGTCTCCTTGTTTCTCTTTCAGACTCGTATCTCTTACGCCAGGCAGAACTTTAGGGAAGATAGTGGGCCAAACCATCTTGAGGACAGCGAGATGACCCCAAGGTCCTGTCTTGATGAAGACAGTGAGTTGAAGCTACTGACCAGCAGGTGTGAGACAACCTCTATGCAGTCGCTGCCTCAATCAGTTCGACTTCTTCAGTCTCAACTTAAAGCGGAAAGGCTTGCTTCAGCTCAGCTCCGACTTGAAGTCAAAGATGCAATGAAGATGTCAGAGGACTGCCGTGCGCACCATCATGCCTTAAATCTAGTGTTGATGCATCTATCAGTGACACAACTGAGGTCTACTCAGCTTCTTCAGCTATTTGGGGGGCCCGACATGGCCAGGCCTAGTGCCTTCTGAAGTGCTCTCAGTTTTGTATATTCTTTTGTCAGCGCATTTATTTGCACTGGTGGCGAACTTTGATGCCCAGTGGATGTAATATGTGTGATAGCCGTGATAGCCTAGCGTAAGTTGCTTGCTTATTTATTTCCTTGTTGTCTTGTTTATTTGTTTGCTTATAGTCACTGCAGTTCTTTTTCCGCGGTTTGCTAGTGGCTGCAATAACCTATTTTTTAAAACTAGGCCACAATAACCATGGGCTAATATTTACTGTAGTGACACTGGGCCTCCTACGGGCCGTAGAAACAGTGGGCCTTCTACGGGCCATAGAAACAGTTGGCCTTCTACGGGCCATGGAAACGGCCCAACGGAATAACGGGCCATTAATGGGTATAAAGTGATACATTGTTCATTACGGGCCAGTTTCACCACGGGCCGTTAATAGGTGTAAAGTGATACACTGTTCATTACGGGCCAGTTTCACCACGGGCCATTAATAGGCCAAGAGTTACATAGGGCCTCATATGGGCCGAAACACGTCATGGGCCATACATGGGCCAGAAGTGAAAACAGGCTGGAATCATATTGGGTGGCCCAGATGACGCTACTGGGCCTAATTCGGATAGGGCGTAACGGGCCTTGGGTTAGCAGGCTGTAAATGGGCTATATGCGAACATGCCGTTAATAGGCTTTACATGGGCCGGCCCGCCACCTTTTGACCAAGTCAAATGGGTCGGCCTTTTCAGAGGAATGGGCCTCTGTTGGGCTGTGCCACGTGTCAAAGTATCATAGGCGCCTTCTGTCCAATGAGTGGATGACATCTGTCCCAACGATGAGCCGACACGTGTTTCCTCCAGCCAATGATGATTTTACACGTGGAAAATCCCCATTGGTCGGGGCTGTTAACGGGTTATCGGATCCAAAACCCGACCCGATAGCTTAACGGCGTTCCGTTACGGTGGATGCCACGTGTCGGTCACCCTTGACGAAAGCACTTCTGTGACGCACGATTTATCGTCATGGAAGTGGACACTTCCGTGATGATAATTTTGGTAATGTCATGGAACACTTCTACGACAGCACAGGTATGACTATCTTGATTCTGTCATAAATTTGTCATGGATGTACATGCATGTCAAAAAACGCGACCTACTGTGACAAACACGTATCATCATGGAAGTGTATTTTTTTGTAGCGTATATTCTTTTCTTTTGTAGTATGGACATTTGGACTTTAGATGATTCAAGACATGAGGACATAAATACTCAAGCATATCAACAAGCAACCATGTCTTTCAAAATATCAACACTAAAGAAAGCTATCCCTAACCTATTATGGTCAATCATTGATCCATTTATGAAACACACTCAAATATTAGCTATGTCCACTGCACAAGTATGATAATAGTGTTCCCTAGTTGGTGCTTTATAAGAGAATATGGAGACTCAATAAAAATAAAAATTGCATAAAAGTAAACAGATATGCCCTTCGTAGAGGGAAGGAGAGATTTGTAGAGGTGCCAGAGCTCAAAGTTTAAACTGAGAGATAATTATTTTAGAGGCATGCTTTTCCTGTCAACGAAATGGACCGAGAATTCCAATACTTTCCATGCTAGATAAATCATAGGCGGTTCCCAAACATAAAATAAAGTTTATTCCTTTTTCCACCATTCTTTCACAATCCATGGCTAGCCGTATCCGCGGGTGCCTTCAATACCAACACTTTCCAAGGGGATTATTATTGACAACATAAAAAAATTCATTTCAGGACTGGGCATCCCTATTACCGCCACACTCTCGTGCAATGACAAGTGAATAAACACTCATCTTTGAGAATAACATAATTAGCATGGAAAATATAGGCCACCCACTACCGCTTCATGAGTGGTATGGGCACACAAAAAGGAAATTCATTTCGAAAATTAGAGTTGGCACATACAAATTGACTTGGAACAGCATGGAAATACCGCATATAGGTAGGTATAATGGACTCATTTGGCACAAGTTGGTTTAAGGAGTATTGATGCACAAGCAGTATTCCAGCTTAGTAAAAGGAAAGGCTAGCAAATAGATTGAGAAGCAACCAACCAAAAAACAAAAACTATCATAAACGAGCATTACACATAACTAACACTGAATAATGCACCACAAGTAGGATATAACTTCATTGCATAACTATTGACTTTCGTGCTTGCATAGGGTATCACAAACCTTAACACCAATATTCTTACTAAAGCATAATTACTCGCCAACATGACTCACATATTACTATCTCCATATCTCAAAACTATTACAAGGAATCAAGTTTATAATGTCCAATGATCTTCATTAATGTTTTTATTATACCTCCCTTGAATATCTATCACATTGGGACTAATTTCTTTTATTACCATTGCTGTTAGCAAGCTCTCGGACAAATTTAAGTGAAGCACAAGAGCCCAAATATTTCTTCAACATTTTCAACTCTCAAAATAATCTAAGTGAAGCGTGAGAGTATTTCTTCGAAAATTTACCAACTCTCAAAATAATCTAAGTTAAGCATGAGTGTATTTCTTCAAAAATTAAATCACCACCGTGCTCAAAAAGGTATAAGTGAAGTACTAGAGAAATTCCATATCTCGAAAAATTTAAGTAAAGCACATAGAGCAATTCTATCAAATTATAGCATCATTATGTCTCTCTCAAATAGGTGTTTCCAGCAAGGATGATTGTGACAAACTAAAAATCAAAACAAGAAAAGACTCATATAATACAAGACGCTCCAAGCAAAACTCGTGATATGTGATGAATAACAATATAGCTCCAAGTACAATTACCATGGTCGTTAGAAGAAAGAGGGGATGCCTTTGGGGCATCCCCAAGCTTAGTTGCTTGGTACTCCTTGAATATTACCTTGGGGTGCTATGGGCATCCCCAAGCTTAGGCTCTTTTCACTCCTTATTCCTTCATCCATCGTGATCTCACCTAAAACTTGAAAACTTCAATCACACAAAACGTAACAAGACCTTCGTGAGATCCGTTAGTATAATAAAGCAAATCGCCACTCTAAGTACTGTTCCAAACCAATTTATATTTTATTATTGCATTACACCTACTGTATTCTAACTTTACCATGGCTTATACCCCCTGATACAATCCATAGATTCATCAAAATAAGCACACGATGCAACAAAAACAGAACAATTTGTAGTAATATGTACTTTAACCATACTTCTGTAACTCCAAAAAATCTGAAAAAATTAGGACAACGTAAGAAATTCATATATCAATCTTGTGTAAAAGATGCAGAATTTTTTGTCGCTACAGTGATTTTCATCAATTTTGCTAATGGACGCAAAAGTTTTTGTTTTCCAACAAGATCAAATCAACTATAACCCAAACCATCCTAAAGGATTTACTTGGCACAAAAATAATTAAAACATGAAAAACACAATCATTACAGAAGTGTAATTGTGTATTTATTGAAGAACAGAAATTAAAACAAAAATCTTATAGATAACTATTGGGTTGCCTCCCAACAAGCATCGTTGTTTTACGCCCCTAGCTAGGCATAATGCATAGATTCAAGTATTGTCATTTTTAGTTTTTGCTTCATAGGTTGCCCTCATGATTGATTCGTATGGTGGCTTAATTCTAGTTCTAGGTAAGTGTTCCATACTCTTTCTCAATGGAAATGGAAATTTAATATTCCCTTCTTTCTGTCGGGAGAAATCGACACCTATGGAATCACTGAGATCCCTTCTACGGTTGGCGGGCATGGGGTTGTGCAAAGAGCGGGTCTGACAGGAAGCACACGGATCGTTTACCCAGGTTCGGGCCGCGGAGACGCGTAATACCCTAGTCCTGCTTTGGTGGATGTATTTCAGAGTTGTTCTTGAGCTCTCGAACTAGCTACTGTGGTTGTGTAGTTAAAAAGAGCCGAATCCTTCTCCTCGTCGCCTCGGGCCTCCTTTTATAGACAAAAAGGGGTTGCCACCGTGGCACACAGGAGGTGGAAAGGTGTACAGCGGATGAGTCTATCCTCTGGCACCGCCGGACAAACACATTTAATGCGCTGCCGACGTGCCCCTCTCGCTTTATCAGGGACGGCAAGGAAGCACGTCCCAGCTGTCGCCGCCTCGCCTGGCTTTGACACGCGTCGGGTTGACGAGGTGTTGTGGCGCCATGTTGTCTGGCTGCTGGGCTGGCGCGGTGATGGAGCCTTCACGAAGATGTGCATGCCACCACGTAGGTGCTTGCTGGGTCGGTGTAGAGCTCGCTCGTCACCACGCAGGCGCCTGCCCAGCTGGTTGAGCTAGCAGCTGCATGGGGACGGCGGTGGCGTCTTGGCAGGTGTGGGCCTGGCTGCGGCCCTGCTGGTGTCCTCGGCAAGGGTCTTGACGGGGCCCTCGGCAAGGGTCTTGCCGCGGCGTTGTGGTCGTCCCCGGCAAGGGCCTTGCCGGGGGTCTCGTGGATCCGATCGTCATCTTCTGGTTCTTATCTGATCTTGCGTGTTTATGATCTTGACGAAGATCTGAATGTCATCACAGAGGTGCCTCCCGAGCCTAGGTCCCAATGTAGTTGTTTGGCAGCGCTTGGAACTCTTAGGCTCAAGGGTGGCTCGCTCTGCTGGTATTGGGCAAGCTGCCCCGGCAAGGCTCTTGCCGGGGCCGCGAAGACCGCCCCGGCAAGGGCCTTACCGGGGGAGTCCACATCGCCCTTTTGCTCTCCAGTGTTTCTGGGTCTTGGCATTGCCTTGTTTGCCTTGTGCTCCAGCTCCCCTCTTCTGCCCTGCTTGGTGTGGCCGCGGGCGCGGCTCCGACTGCCCATGCACAAGTAAAGGGGTCAAAAGAAGAGCCCCTACTTTTGTACACCGACAGGAGCCCCCGGGCCTGGGCCACACATAAGCACGACGCGTTGTTGGGCCAGGCCTAGAACGGTGCGTGGGCAGGTGGGGCGGGACGGGCTGAAGGATCAGGCCCTGAAGCTAGCCAAAGAGAAGGACACGTTCAACGGTGCCCTGGTGGAGGCGCAGGGCACAGTCCTCGGCAAGGCTGAGCAGCTCTCCAAGGCCAATGACTCCATCAAAGATCTGAAGCTGAAGCTGGAGGGTCTTGAGAGGACGCTCTCGGAGGCCACGACCCGGGAGGGGACCCTGGCCAAGGATCTGGAGGCCGAGAAGCAGCTGCGGAAGAACGAAGCCGCCAACCACAAGGATTTTGTGGAGGGCGAGAACCGCTGGATCGGCCGGCCCGAAGATGTCGCCCGCAGGATCACCACGCAGCTGGCCACCATGGGGATGCCAAATGTGAAGTACACCCCGGAGTGCAACGTGAGCCCCAACGCCAAGCTGACCCTGTTCTTCGAGGGTGTTCTTGGGTCCCTGGAGCAGTTCCGCTCCACCAGGGCGACTTTCCTGGCCAATGAGGCCCGGAGACTTTGCCGGGGCACCATGACAAAGGTTCTCACCAAGGTGGCGTACCGGAACCCCTCCCTCAACTTCGACGTCGCGCTGGAGAGCTTGCCGGAGGATGTGGACCTCGCGCTGCTGAAGGAGCGTATCAAGCCCGTCATCAGCCGCATCGATGGAGTCCAGAGGGTAGAGGGCCAACACCGGGACTAGGCACCCCGTTTCTTTTCGTTGCTGCAGGTTCACAAGCAAGAAATTTTTTATCTTTAGTTAGAACTGCGGCAACAAGTGATGTAATATAACTCTGCGGTACTGTTGATATTATGCAGGTTACTTTCCTATTCAATCCCCCCTTTGTATGTTCACCCTACGTTAATCGGGTAGGCTCGCCGGCGTGTAAACCCAGGGCACGGCGCCTAGAGGACAGATCCCCGACGGCCTGCCGGGTGTGCTTGCTGCCAGGCGAACCACCTTACCGCTCCCAACGCGGCCTGATACGTCTCCGTCGTATCTACTTTTCCAAACACTTTTGCCCTTGCTTTGGACTCTAACTTGCATGATTTGAATGGAACTGACCCGGACTGACGCTGTTTTCAGCAGAATTGCCATGGTGTTATTTTTGTGCAGAAACAAAAGTTCTCGGAATGACCTGAAACTTCACGGAGATTATTTTTGGAAATAATAAAAAATACTGGCGAAAGAATCAAGGCCAGGGGCGCACACCCTGTCCACGAGGGTGGGAGGCGCGCCCCGCTGCCTCGTGGGCCCCCTGTTGCTCCACCGACCTCAACTCCAACTCTATATATTCACGTTCGGGGAGAAAGAAATCAGAGAGAAGGATTCATCACGTTTTACGATACGGAGCCGCCGCCAAGCCCCAAACTCTCTCGGGAGGGCTGATCTGGAGTCCGTTCGGGGCTCCGGAGAGGGGAATCCGTCGCCATCGTGATCGTCAACCTTCCTCCATCACCAATTTCATGATGCTCACCATCGTGCGTGAGTAATTCCATCGTAGGCTTGCTGGACGGTGATGGGTTGGATGAGATTTATCATGTAATCGAGTTAGTTTTGTTAGTGTTTGATCCCTAGTATCCACTATGTTCTGAGATTGATGTTGCTATGACTTTGTTATGCTTAATGCTTGTCACTAGGGCCCGAGTGCCATGATTTCAGATCTGAACCTATTATGTTTTCATGAATATATGTGAGTTCTTGATCCTATCTTGCAAGTCTATAGTCACCTACTAGGTGTTATGATCCGGCAACCCCGAAGTGACAATAATCGGGACCACTCCCAGTGATGACCGTAGTTTGAGGAGTTCATGTATTCACTAGGTGTTAATGCTTTGGTCCAGTACTCTATTAAAAGGAGGCCTTAATATCCCTTAGTTTCCATTAGGACCCCGCTTCCACGGGAGGGTTGGACAAAAGATGGCATGCAAGTTCTTTTCCATAAGCACGAATGACTATATTTGGAATACATGCCTACATTACATTGATGAATCGGAGCTAGTTCTGTGTCACCCTATGTTATAACAGTTGCATGAATGATCGCATCCAGCATAATTCTCCATCATAGATCCAATGCCTACGAGCTTTTCACATATTGTTCTTCGCTTATTTACTTTTCCGTTGCTACTGTTACAGTCACTACAAAACCCAAAAATATTACTTTTGCTACCGTTATCACTACTATCATACAACTTTGCTACTAAATACTTTGCTGCAGATATTAAGTTATCCAGGTGTGGTTGAATTGACAACTCAACCGCTAATACTTGAGAATATTCTTTGGCTCCCCTTGTGTCGAATCAATAACTTTGGGTTGAATACTCTACCCTCGAAAACTATTGCGATCCCCTATACTGGTGGGTTATCACGGCCGCTTGAACTGTCGAGCTTGACTCGAATCAGAATCGAGAGCGTTGCTAATTACGGAAGGCTACCCTGCCATTCTCGACGCGGCCGCTTGGACTGTTGAGCGGACTCGAAACAGAACAAGCGTGTTGCCAATAGCGGAAGGGCCCCTTTGCGTGCAGGTTTTCCATACATAGGGCAGGTGTGACGCCCGGATAATTATGCTACAGTAAACCTACGCTTATGATGCCACGTCACCTCTGTTAGTGTTGATAATCTCGCGTTAGTTCAAAACCGGACCAAAATTCAAATTCAAAATATGGCAGACAACAAAAGTTTTCAAATATTAAAACTAAAATGTTGGGGTGTTGCCAAATAATGCATAGGTAATTATTGTGGAGAAACCACACCTTTATAAAATGTTTAAATAATATGAGATGAATAAAACAGTAGCAAAAACAAATATTTAAATGCTTTTAAAATGAAAAACAAGTTCAAACTATTATATTTATGTGCCAAGTTAATTGTGGCAATGGTATAATTACTATTACTAGATTAGGAACTTACTATATGTTTTACAAAATTAAAACAAGTTGAAAGATGAAATAAACAGAAAAGAAATTGAAAGAAAAGAAAAAAAACAAAAGAAAATAAACAAAAGAGGCCTGCCCGCCCCCACTGGGCCTCCCAGCCCAGCTAACCGGCCGGCCCAAACCGGCCCACCAGCCGCCCCCTTATCCACTCCAGCCCCCCCACTCCCCACCGACAACCTCCACCTCCCCACTCCCTCGCTCCCCCACTCCCCGATCCCATCTGGATCGGGGCAACGAACGCGACGCCGCCGCCCCGCCCCCGTCGCCGGACGCCCCCCATCGCCTCGACGCCCGCGTCGACCCACCCTTCCCCGCGCCCCGACGCTGGTGCTGCCCTTCGCCGGACCTCGACCACCTCCTCCGCCACCTCGCCTCCTCGCGTCGGCCTCGACAACCCCGGCCCGAGCCACCACCCGACCCCCATCGCCGATCCCGCCGCCTGTCGCCCCACCTCTCCGGCGCAGAAGGCCACCCCACGCCACGGCATCCTCCCCGCTGCTCCCCGCGGCCCCGGCGAGCACGCCCGCGCCCGAGGGCTGCCGCCTCCGCCCCGCAGGTTCTTCACCGCCTCAACCACCGTGCGACCCGAACATCGCCGCCGCACGAGGACCCGAAGCAGCCTGACGCTGCCCCGCCGTCACCGCGTCCCCGTCCTCCTCCCCGCCGGACTGCGTCCGCCTCCCCGACACGGTGACGACGCCTCGTCCCCATCCTCCTCCACAACGGTCGCCCCCGAGCCTCGCCGCCCCGCTTCTCTCCAACGCCGGTGAGGCCACCTCCGGCCTCCAGTCCCTTCTCCCTTCCCCGCGCCGTACCCGCCCGCTGCCCGCCTCGCATCGCCCATCCGCGCGCCGCTGCCGACCTGGATCTGGGACTCGGTCCCGGCGCCACAGCCGCTTGGAGTTCCCCTCGCCGGAGCCACGACGTCGCCGGACCCCGTCCTCGACCTCCTCCTCAACCGCGGCTCCACCGAGCCTCGCCGATGTTCCCCTGCAACGGGGGTGAGCCGCCGCCCGTCCTCCTCTTCCCTCCTCCTCTTTCCCCTGCGTTCACCGCGCCGGCCGTCGTGCCCCTCGCCGCGCGCACGCGCACCACCGCACCAAGCGCCACGCGCGCCTCCCCCCCGCTCTGGTCGCCGAGGCCCGTGCCCGTCCAGCCGCGCCCCGGCCGAACCCCGTCGCAGCCGAGCCCACAACGGGCCTACTCGCCGATCCGTCGCCCCTGTCTCGCGCTCGTGCTCAACCGCACCTCGCGCAGTCCGGCCGCCGTCGCCGGGCCACGCGCTCGTGCCCCTGCCGCGGCCCCGGCTGGCCTGGGGCAGCACCCAGTCGGGCCGGCACCCAGCGCCCGCACCCGCATCGCCCGCACGCGTCTGTGCCACTGAACAGTGGGGCCCAGCCCAGAACGAAATTAAAAAAAAAGGGATTTAAAAAAAAGAGAGAATTAAAAATAAAGTTATAAAAATAATAATAATAAAATTTAGTTAATTAAACTTAAATAATCTGTTTAATTAAATAATTAAAACTAATTATTCAATTAATAAAAACTAACTACTGTTTAGTTAACCTGAGACTATGACGAACGGGACCCACGCGTGTGTTGACCCAGTCAACAGATGGTTGACTGATGACATCATGCTAACCTCACGCTGACGTCGTACTTAATTTTCTAATTAAAATAATTCTATTAATTCTAGAAATAATTTAAATCTTTATAAATTAATATAAAATAATCCGTAGCTCGGATGAAAAAAACTTTGTACATGAAAGTTGCTCAGAACGACGAGACGAATCCAAATACGCAGCCCGTTCGTCCACCACACCTCCCTAACCTATCGAACTAGCAACTTTCCCCCTCCGGTCCGTCTGTCCGAAAACGCGAAACATCGGGAATACCTCCCGGATGTCCCCCACCTTCACCGGTACCACCTACTGTCGCGTTAGGACACCCCTAGCACCGCTCATTGTCATGTCACGCATCGTCATGCTTATGTTTGCATTGTATTTACTGTTTCTTCCCCCTCTTCTCTCCGGTAGACTACGAGACCGACACTGCTGCTGCCCAGTTCGACTACGGAGTCGACGACCCCTCCTACTTGCCAGAGCAACCAGGCAAGCCCCCCCTTGATCACCAGATATCGCCTACTCTACTCTCTACTACTTGCATTAGAGTAGTGTAGCATGTTACTGCTTTCGATTAATCCTATTCTGTTGCATAGCCTGTCATTGTTGCTACAGTTGTTTCCCTTACCTGCTATCCTACTGCTTAGTATAGGATGCTAGTGTTCCATCAGTGGCCCTACACTCTTGTCCGTCTGCTGTGCTATACTATCGGGCCGTGATCACCTGGGTGGTGATCACGGGTATATGCTATATACATTATATACATGATACATGTGGTGACTAAAGTCGGGTCGGCTCGAGGAGTACCCGCAAGTGATTCTGATGAGGGGGCTGAAAGGACAGGTGGCTCCACCCCGGTAGAGGTGGGCCTGGGTTCCTGACGGCCCCCGACTGTTACTTTGTGGCGGAGCGACAGGGCAGGTTGAGACCACCCAGGAGAGAGGTGGGCCTGGCCCTGGTCGGCGTTCGCGGATAAACAACACGCTTAACGAGTTCTGGGTATTTGATCTGAGTCTGGCCATTTGGTCTATACGCACTAACCATCTACGTGGGAGTAGTTATGGGTATCCCGACGTCGTGGTATCAGCCGAAGCTCTTTTGACGTCAGCAACTGAGTGGCGCGCGCCGGATTGGACTGGAACGCCACTAGGCTAGGTCTGCTTCCGGCCGCGTACGCAACGTGCAGGTGTGCATAGGGCGATGGGCCCAGACCCCTGCACGCATAGGTTTAGACCGGCGTGCTGACCTCTCTGTTGAGCCTAGGTGGGGCTGCGACGTGTTGATCTTACGAGGCCGGGCATGACCCAGAAAAGTGTGTCCGGCCAATTGGGATCGAGCGTGTTGGGTTATGTGGTGCACCCCTGCAGGGAAGTTTATCTATTCGAATAGCCGTGTCCCTCGGTAAAAGGACGACCCGGAGTTGTACCTTGAGCTTATGACAACTAGAACTGGATACTGAATAAAATACACCCTTCCAAGTGCCAGATACAACCCGGTGATCGCTCTCTAACAGGGCGACGAGGAGGGGATTGCCGGGTAGGCTTATGCTATGCGCTGCTACTTGGAGGACTTCAATCTACTCTCTCCTACATGCTGCAAGATGGAGGTGGCCTGAAGCGTAGTCTTCGACAGGACTAGCTATCCCCCTCTTTTTCCGACATTCTGCAGTTCAGTCCACTGATATGCCCCTTTACACATATACCCGTGCATATGTAGTGTAGCTCCTTGCTTGCGAGTACTTTGGATGAGTACTCACGGTTGCTTTTCTCCCTCTTTTCCCCTTTCTATACCGGATTGTCGCAACCAGATGCTGGAGTTCAGGAGCCAGACGCCACCGTCGACGACGACACCTACGACACTGGAGGTGCCTACTACTACGTGCAGGCCGCTGACGATGACCAGGAGTAGTTAGGAGGTCCCAGGCAGGAGGCCTTGCCTTTTCGATCGTTGCTACTTTTGTGCTAGCCTTCTTAAGGCAATCTTGTTTAACTTATGTCTGTACTCAGATATTGTTGCTTCCGCTGACTCGTCTATGATCGAGCACTTGTATTCGAGCCCTCGAGGCCCCTGGCTTGTATTATAATGCTTGTATGACTTATTTATGTTTTAGAGTTGTGTTGTGATATCTTCCCGTGAGTCCCTGATCTTGGTCGTACACATTTGCGTGCATGATTAGTGTACGGTCAAATCGGGGGCGTCACAAGTTGGTATCTGAGCCGACTGCCTGTAGGAATCCCCCTATCCACACTCCTTGGCCGAAGTCGAGTCTAGACATTACAAAACATTTTACTAACATGGCTGTGTGGCTTACGGGCCCACGTCGCCATTGGGTGGTAGTAGGATCTTTTATTCCTCAACCTATACTCTGGGACTCTGACATCTCTTCTATTCGGGTTAAATGAATTTTGTTAAATCTAACATTAGGATCTCGTTATCACTTTCACCCGGAGAGCCCCTTTATTACTGATGATCGTCTGCTGCACGTGAAGACCCTGAAGATACTCTCCGCTGATAACCCGAGAACTGGTGTTCATCGCTTTTGCAATTCCCTTTCATCGATAAACTCCTATGGATAACCACGTATACTTGCCATTCATACAATATTTCCCAGTTGATCTTGTTATTGCAAGATACCCCAAAATTCTCTCTGTTGTTTCGAGAATCCTTTGAGCTTACTGCCTTGCTGTTCTTTGTCACCTGAATACCCCTACGGATAATTCTCGCACTTACCGAGTATCCGGTCATCCCCAGTTGATTCAAGTATTCCACAATAGTCTTCAAAATACTATTCGATCTTTCGAAAATCCTCAGGAGCCTATTGCTCTTGAACTTCTTGTTTGCTTGCATTATGGTTAATCCCATAAGTCTCGTAATCTTATTGGCATCTCTTGTCATTATCATTTTGAGTCCGTTGATTCAATTTGTTGCGAATGCTCGCAATCCTCAATCATATCCTAGAATTCATTCTTCCGGCTCAGACGACATTTTAAACGTGAGCTGGATCTCGACCTATCAAATTGCCATCGATTGTACCCCTAAGCCTACTCAACTTATCCATCCTTGATCAGAGCGTTGCTTCTGACCCCCTGATTTGGAAATCATAATTCCTTTGCATTTGAACTTTGAGTTAGTCAGTTGTTTCTATAATCAGATCTCCTTACATTCTTCTTCCTCTGGTTGAGTACTGATGCTCACATCAGATCCCTTGTGGACCACCAGACCCTTTTGTCGGATTTTATCCGTCAATGTACTCCATATTAAATAAGCTTGTGAGCTTTTCCTCGGATACATGATGCCTTTGGTAAATTGTATCCTCTGCTTTGTCGACCGTGCTCTACTTCTGAGCTTGTGTTATTTACTCCTGAAGTTTGTAGTATATCTTTCTTCGATGCCCCGATGGGTTGAACCTATGCCTTCCTTAATCTGTGTGAACCCGAAAGATTTCGCGGGACATACTTATCTGGTATTGCACCAGGTAAAACTTTCGACATCTAATGTCATTATCAAAATACGAGAGGCGAAGGGAAGGTTATGCATTGAAGAAGTGGGAGTCGACCTTGAACTGTGTGTTCATGCCCATGGACACGATGTAGATCTTATCATTAAAAGCTTCTCTTAAATTAATTATTCCCTTGGTATAAGTTCATCTTATATCTGGGATCTGGCCTTTTGCAATCGTGGTTCCGACCATGTTCTCCTTTAAATACCATTTCTTGGACAAGTTAAATCACTTTTCTTCTGAAGGTCAATACGCCTGCCCAACCTCTATTATGATCTACCTTTGAGTATTACCCCTGGTATCTCGGGGATATCTTACCATTGCACTACATCTTATAAACTTTGATGAAGTACTACCTTACCTTGTCTTTGTCACTTCATGGGCTCTGGGTTGTTTGTCAACCGAGAACACCGATTAGTGAATCAAGTCCGCACTCCGATTCAATAACTCTAGGTAATTTTCGTTGCTTACGAGTTTAATAATCATTAAGTCATTCCTAGCCTGATCGGCTATATCATTATCGTGCAAACCTTTTAACTGTGCTACCCGGTCCTTCCCGGAACACAACTTTCGATGATGAACTAAGCTTACGTCGATCTTCCTCGTCATATTAGTTCGCCTTGAACAACAAGCTTGATTTCAAGTTTGTGTCGTACCCTTGGTTCCATTAACCTATCGCTTTCATCATTCCTTGACTTGATGTCATCATCGATCAATTACATCTTCTTGAAAACCTCTCGACAATTTGTCGTGATCATTGTCAAATAATTTGATTTCTTCCAAGATATCTATCAAATTCTGGATGAGAAATACCATCCTTGCCCTCGATGATTTGTTTTATCATCGACCATTTTATTGCCTTCCATTCAACACAAACTTGTTCGTGTTTTGTGTTGTACCTTGATTTCCTTGCTATCTAGCTTATGATATGTTCTACCCTGGAGTATTACCATCTTTTATGTCAAGAATGTCGTAAGAATCTCACCACCTCGTATGACATCTTGGTACAGTGATACTTCTCCCCATCACCATTCTTTCTTGGTCCCCGTGTAGTTTCTAAACGAAATACCGACAAATGGTCTGTGATGTGTAGATTCTAAACTTCTAGCAACCCTATTGCTTTGAAGTTATTGGTCTATAGTTTCATTCTACGTCTATGGCTTAATGAATCATCATTCGGACATTGTTTGTGCTACCTAGCCCATATTTCGGGTGCACATTTCAACCAATGTTTAACTGTGTATGTTTCCTCGAGCATACATCATTAAGTCATTCGATCTAGCTAATGTTATCTCCTTGTTCACATAGTGATGGAAATCCATCTTTTGGGAATCTCAATGGAGTGTCGCTGAGTCAATCAGTCACCTCCTCACCTCTCCTTGATGTAATGATGAACCCTTGTCCGGAACTCGCTTCCATAGTTCATCTCCCGAGAATCTCCGATGTCGTTTCGACAATTTGTGTTGCACCTTTCTTCTCAGGCATCCTGAGTCTGAGTTACCCTGACACCAATCAGATCTGAATCTCGGTCAGATATGATGGTTGGAACATATTTCCAAGAGTTATAACATTGGCCTATTTATGACCCGGTAAGGTGATGATACCCAGCACCCTGGCGGGAGGACCTATTGTTATAAGTTTTCCTTTCAGCAAGGTTATCTATTCTTCCATGAGGAAATTGTAAGACTTATTCTATAAGTTGTTCCTGATGGATCCTTTTTGTTTCCAAATTCTGATCTTCACCTGTTGACCATGTCAATGCTATCTCAAAGCATGTCTATGGTACTCCGATTTTCAACAGGAACATTTGGAGCCCAATGCTAAATGTTTCCTGCTCAATTATCCAAACACCATTGTATGGGTAATGTCATGAAATTTTCTCTCCCGTACCTAAAGAGTTTTCTACATTATATCATGTCATGGATATCGTGCTCTGCTTGTCCTTGGAAAGGATATAACCTTGAAATATGTGTTTAAACACATTTCCCTTTCCATTCTTCTGTTTAATCTGATAATCATATTTTCCTTTCCATTGTTTGGTTTAACCTTTCTGGAGGACTATATGATCTAAGCAGTAATATTCTCCTGCTTAGGTAAACACCTCGGTGTACAACTCTGTCAGTAAGACCCTGTTATTATTGTTGGTGGCATTTCGGTAACCACCGATGGACGAGAACTTTGCCTAATGGTCCGCCTCGTTTCAACGAGCAGGAAAATGGTTCTCTTCGTCCCTCGCCCTTGGTACCGACGATGTTGCTGACATATAACTGACAGGTTACCCTCTGACATGCCTTGCTATCACGATCGTGCAAGATGTCACCGCCCTTCCTACTTTTAACCCACATGGTGGGCCCATAACCCACAGTTCCACAGGATCGAAACCTGACTCTTATGTACACCCCCTGTTTCCAAGGTTGTTCCTCGCACCTGGCCTCGTATGTAATCCACGAGCCACCTTCAGGTCTGATATCTGACACAATACTTATTCCCGTTGCGTTGACCCTTTCACGCCCTATAACAGGCATCGAACGATTGCCTGCCCGCTCGAAACTTCCCAGGTTACCTCCTTACTTTGCTCTCGATATTTTCTTAAGTTTCGATTCGAGGGTTACCTTTCGCCACCTTCCTCGATGCTGTCGACCCGATAGACAACCTTGTCGAGGTTCGTTCTTCCGTAATACCCCCTTATCCTTTCGTAAGTATGATGGAGTTCCCGAAGAAAGGACGACAACTTTATCATGGTGACCTGAAACAGCAGAATGAAGACATCAATGTAATGGATCAACCTCTTCGAGAAGAACAACCAAGACCAAGAACACTCCCTAGAATTTCGTAACCCGAACCTTCCCCCTTTACTTCCCTCTTAAATCTCGGGACGAGATTTCTTGTAGTGGAGGAGAATTGTGACGCCCGGATAATTATGCTACAGTAAACCTACACTTATGATGCCACGTCACCTCTGTTAGTGTTGATAATCTCGCGTTAGTTCAAAACCGGACCAAAATTCAAATTCAAAATATGGCAGACAACAAAAGTTTTCAAATATTAAAACTAAAATGTTGGGGTGTTGCCAAATAATGCATAGGTAATTATTGTGGAGAAACCACACCTTTATAAAATGTTTAAATAATATGAGATGAATAAACAGTAGCAAAAACAAATATTTAAATGCTTTTAAAATGAAAAACAAGTTCAAACTATTATATTTATGTGCCAAGTTAATTGTGGCAATGGTATAATTACTATTACTAGATTAGGAACTTACTATATGTTTTACAAAATTAAAACAAGTTGAAAGATGAAATAAACAGAAAAAAAATTGAAAGAAAAGAAAAAAAAAGAAAAGAGAATTAAAAATAAAGTTATAAAAATAATAATAATAAAATTTAGTTAATTAAACTTAAATAATCTGTTTAATCAAATAATTAAAACTAATTATTCAATTAATAAAAACTAACTAATGTTTAGTTAACCTGAGACTATGACGAACGGGACCCACGCGTGTGTTGACCCAGTCAACAGATGGTTGACTGATGACATCATGCTGACCTCACGCTGACGTCGTAATTAATTTTCTAATTAAAATAATTCTATTAATTCTAGAAATAATTTAAATCTTTATAAATTAATATAAAATAATCCGTAGCTCGGATGAAAAAAACTTTGTACATGAAAGTTGCTCAAAACGACGAGACGAATCCAAATACGCAGCCCGTTCGTCCACCACACCTCCCTAACCTATCGAACTAGCAACTTTCCCCTCCGGTCCGTCTGTCCGAAAACGCGAAACATCGGGAATACCTCCCGGATGTTCCCCCCCTTCACCGGTACCACCTACTGTCGCGTTAGGACACCCCTAGCACCGCTCATTGTCATGTCACGCATCGTCATGCTTATGTTTGCATTGTATTTACTGTTTCTTCCCCCTCTTCTCTCCGGTAGACTACGAGACCGACACTGCTGCTGCCCAGTTCGACTACGGAGTCGACGACCCCTCCTACTTGCCAGAGCAACCAGGCAAGCCCCCCCCCTTGATCACCAGATATCGCCTACTCTACTCTCTACTACTTGCATTAGAGTAGTGTAGCATGTTACTGCTTTCGATTAATCCTATTCTGTTGCATAGCCTGTTATTGTTGCTACAGTTGTTTCCCTTACCTGCTATCCTACTGCTTAGTATAGGATGCTAGTGTTCCATCAGTGGCCCTACACTCTTGTCCGTCTGCTGTGCTATACTATCGGGCCGTGATCACCTGGGTGGTGATCACGGGTATATGCTATATACATTATATACATGATACATGTGGTGACTAAAGTCGGGTCGGCTCGAGGAGTACCCGCAAGTGATTCTGATGAGGGGGCTGAAAGGACAGGTGGCTCCACCCCGGTAAAGGTGGGCCTGGGTTCCTGACGGCCCCCGACTGTTACTTTGTGGCGGAGCGACAGGGCAGGTTGAGACCACCCAGGAGAGAGGTGGGCCTGGCCCTGGTCGGCGTTCGCGGATAAACAACACGCTTAACGAGTTCTGGGTATTTGATCTGAGTCTGGCCATTTGGTCTATACGCACTAACCATCTACGTGGGAGTAGTTATGGGTATCCCGACGTCGTGGTATCAGCCGAAGCTCTTTTGACGTCAGCAACTGAGTGGCGCGCGCCGGATTGGACTGGAACGCCACTAGGCTAGGTCTGCTTCCGGCCGCGTACGCAACGTGCAGGTGTGCATAGGGCGATGGGCCCAGACCCCTGCGCACATAGGTTTAGACCGGCGTGCTGACCTCTCTGTTGAGCCTAGGTGGGGCTGCGACGTGTTGATCTTACGAGGCCGGGCATGACCCAGAAAAGTGTGTCCGGCCAATTGGGATCGAGCGTGTTGGGTTATGTGGTGCACCCCTGCAGGGAAGTTTATCTATTCGAATAGCCGTGTCCCTCGGTAAAAGGACGACCCGGAGTTGTACCTTGAGCTTATGACAACTAGAACTGGATACTGAATAAAATACACCCTTCCAAGTGCCAGATACAACCCGGTGATCGCTCTCTAACAGGGCGACGAGGAGGGGATTGCCGGGTAGGATTATGCTATGCGCTGCTACTTGGAGGACTTCAATCTACTCTCTCCTACATGCTGCAAGATGGAGGTGGCCTGAAGCGTAGTCTTCGACAGGACTAGCTATCCCCCTCTTTTTCCGGCATTCTGCAGTTCAGTCCACTGATATGCCCCTTTACACATATACCCGTGCATATGTAGTGTAGCTCCTTGCTTGCGAGTACTTTGGATGAGTACTCACGGTTGCTTTTCTCCCTCTTTTCCCCTTTCTATACCGGATTGTCGCAACCAGATGCTGGAGTTCAGGAGCCAGACACCACCGTCCATGACAACACCTACGACACTGGAGGTGCCTACTACTACGTGCAGGCCGCTGACGACGACCAGGAGTAGTTAGGAGGTCCCAGGCAGGAGGCCTTGCCTTTTCGATCGTTGCTACTTTTGTGCTAGCCTTCTTAAGGCAATCTTGTTTAACTTATGTCTGTACTCAGATATTGTTGCTTCCGCTGACTCGTCTATGATCGAGCACTTGTATTCGAGCCCTCGAGGCCCCTGGCTTGTATTATAATGCTTGTATGACTTATTTATGTTTTAGAGTTGTGTTGTGATATCTTCCCGTGAGTCCCTGATCTTGGTCGTACACATTTGCGTGCATGATTAGTGTACGGTCAAATCGGGGGCGTCACAGCAGGATCTCCGAGGACAATAACCTTGTATTTAAAAAGAAAATGCTTAAAGTTTCGCACGACTTAGCTTTTCTGTCGCCGCACGGGCGTCCACCGCATCTGCAGATGGTGCCGTCAAGCTTGGTCGTCGTCTTCCTTGGAACGACGGCCGCTATGAAGCCGCTGCTCCGATCAGGCCGGATTTCCACAATTGAGCCCCTCCCCTACCTGGCGCGCCAAAGATGTCGGGAGAAATCGACACCTATGGAATCATTGAGATCCCTTCTACGGTTAGCGGGCGTGGGGTTGTGCAAAGAGCGGGTCTTACAGGAAGCACACGGATCGTTTACCCAGGTTCGGGGCACGGAGATGCGTAATACCCTATTCCTGCTTTGGTGGATGTATTTCATAGTTGTTCTTGAGCTCTCGAACTAGCTACAGTGGCTCTGTAGTTCAAAAGAGTCGAATCCTTCTCCTCGTCGCCTCGGGCCTCCTTTTATAGACAAAAAGGGGTTGCCATAGTGGCACAAAGGAGGTGGAAAGGTGTACAGTGGATGAGTCTATCCTCTGGCACTGCCAGACAAACGCATTTAATGCGCTGCCGACGTGCCCCTCTCGCTTTATCGGGGACGGCAAGGAAGCACGTCCCAGCTGTCGCCGCCTCGCCCGGCTTCGACACGCGTCCGGGTTGACGAGGCGTTGTGGCGCCACGTTCGCTGGCTGCTGGGCTGGCGCGGTGGTGGAGCCTTCACGAAGATGTGCATGCCACCACGCAGGTGCTTGCTGGGTCAGTGTAGAGGCCGCTCGTTGCCACGCAGGTGCCTGCCCAGCTGGTTGAGCTAGCAGCTGCATCGGGACGGCGGTGGCGTCTTGGCAGGTGTGGGCCTGGCTGCGGCCCCGCTGGTGTCCTCGGCAAGGGTCTTGTCGGGGCCCCCGGCCAGGGTCTTGCCGCGGCGTCGTGGTCCTCCCCGGCAAGGGCCTTGCCGGGGGTCTCGTGGATCCCCTCGGCAAGGATCTTGCCGAGGGTCGTCATCTTCTGGTCCTTATCTGATCTTGCGTGTTTATGATCTTGACGAAGATCTAAATGCCATCACAGAGGTGCCTCCGAGCCTAGGTCGCAATGTAGTTGTTTGGCAGCGCTTGGAACTCTTAGGCTCAAGGGTGGCTCGCTCTGCTAGTATTGGGCAAGCTGCCCCGGCAAGGCTCTTGCCGGGGCCGCGGAGACCGCCCCGGCAACGGCCTTGCCGGGGGAGTCCACCTCGCCCTTTTGTTCTCCAGTGTTTCTGGGTCTTGGCATTGCCTTGTTTGCCTTGTGCTCCGGTTCGCCTCTTCTTCCCTGCTTGGTGTGGCCGTGGGCGCGGCTCCGACTGCCCGTGCACAAGTAAAGGGGTCAAAAGGAGAGCCCCTACTTTTGTACACCGACACTTTCATATCAATCACGACAACTATAGTTCGTAAATACGGTCTACCAAGTATGATGGAACAAGACGGATTGCAAACAATATCAAGAACAATAAAATCTATGGGAACATAATTCTTATTTTCAAGAATAAGAACATCATTAATTCTTCCCAAAGGCTTTTTAATAGTATAACCCGCCAAGTGCAAATTAAGAGAACATTCTTCCAACTTGGTAAAACCTAGCACATCACATAGATATTTCGGAATTGTGGAAACATTAGCACCCAAATCACATAAAGCATTGCACTCATAATTTTTTATCATCTTGACTTTAATGGTAGGTTCCCATACATCATATAATTTTCTAGGAATTGAAATCTCTAGTTCCAAATTTTCTTCTAAAGCTTTCATCATCGCTTCTACAATACGTTTAGTAAAAGCTTTTTTTTGTTCATAGGCATTGGGTGAATTAAGCATGGATTGCAACAAATAAATACATTCAATCAAAGAACAACTATCAGAATTAAAGTCTTTGTAATCCAAAAGAATAGGCACATCACTAGTTAAAGTTTTTACCTCTCCAAACCCACTTTTATCAACTTTTTCAACAAGATTTTCACCCTGCGAATTATGGGGACACCTTATAGCTAAAATTGACTCTGCTTCAGTCATCTTATCATCAAGTTTAATATTATTAAACAAGGAATCAATAGAAGAAACACCAATCAACTTAACATCTTCATCATTTTGGTGAAAGAAATCAGGCGAAAACGCTCTTTCTAAAAATTCTCTTTTAGCTCTAAGCATAGAGGTTCTTTTCTTACTTTCATCCATAGAAACATATAAAGGTTTAATTGATTCATTGACATCAACCTTAGGTGGAAAATTTTTAATCTTGAGATTTTCTACATCATGAGTAATTCTGTCAATGCTTCTATACATATAAGCATTCTTATTCAATTCTTGTTCAATCGTAGTGTTGAAAACTTTTTGAGCATTGATAAATTCTTTAATATTACTCTCAAGACCATAGTGCATCCTATTATTATTATTATTATTATTATTATTATTATTATTATTATTATTATTATTATAAGAATTACCATAGGAATTTCCATAGTTATTAGAGGAATTTCCAGGAAACGACCTAGGATTAAAATTACCCCTATAAGCATTGTTATTAAAATTGTTTCGTGAGAAAAAATTCACATCTATGGGATCATTATTTTGCTCAATCAAAGTGCACATCATTAAGATTAATAGGATCATTTTTACTAGCAACAAATTTCATAAGTGCATCAACTTTTCACTCAAAGTACTAATTTCTTCAATAGAATTCACTTTTTTACTAGTAGGAGCTCTTTTGGTATGCCATTATTGATTAATTTGACATAATATTATGAAGTAATTTAGTATCTTCACCCAAAGTAATCTCCACAACAGTACCACCCGTGGCGGAATCTAAAAGATTTCTAGAAACAAAGTTCAATCCCGCATACAAATTTTGTATAATCATCCATAGATTTAAACCATGAGTAGGATAGTTTCTTAGTATTAATTTCATTCTTTCAAAAGATTGCGCAACATGTTCATGCTCAAGTTGCTTAAAGTTCATAATTTGATTTCTAAGGGAAATAATTTTCACGGGAGGAAAATACTTAGTAATAAAAGCATTTTTGCACTTATCCCAAGAATTAATACTATTTCGTGGCAAAGATAAAAACCAAATTTTTGCACGATCCCGCAAAGAGAAAGGAAATAGTTTTAATTCCACAATATCATTGTCCACATCTTTTTTCTTTTGCATATCACACAATTCTACGGAAGTGTTTAGATAGGATGCGGCATCCTCATTAGGATTAACGAAAAATTGCTCTTTCATAACAAGATTCAACAAAGCACCATTAATATCATCAGACTCCACACTAGCGGTGGGAGCATCAATAAGAGTACTAATAAAATCATTATTATTAGTATTGGAAAAATCACACAATTTGGTACTTTCTTGAGACATCGTGACTACGCAAACAAGATCACCAGCAAACAAAAGATCAAACAAGAAAAAGACAAACAAAAAATATTTTTGTATTTTTGCAAAAAAAATTAGAAGTGAGGGAGATGAAAACGAGAGGCAAATGGAAAATAAAGTAATTACAAGGAGATGAGAGTTTATGCATAGATACTTGATAGGTGTTGATGATGTCTCCGCGATAACAGCGCTAGAAATTCTTCTCGATTGCTTGTATCTGCGTTGGTAATTCCCCGAAGAGGAGAGGCTGATGCAGCACAACAAAGGTAAGTATTTCCCTCAGATATGAAACCAATCAATCCAGTAGGAGAACCAAGCAACACTATGTAAACAGCACCTGCACACAAACAACAAATACTTGCAACCCAACGCATAAGAGGGGTTGTCAATCCCTCCCTCATATTGAGATAGATTAAATTGTATGAGATTTGATAAATAGATCTAACAAAAACACCAAATAAAATAAATAAAGCAAAAGTGCAGCAAGGTATTTTTAGATTCAATATGATAGGAAATAGACCTGGGGGCCATAGTTTTCTTTAGAGGCTTCTCTCGAGAAAATAGCATACGGTGTGTAAACAAATTACTGTTGGGAAATTGATAGAAAAGCGAATAATCACAATGATATTCAAGGCAATGATCATGTATATAGGCATCACGTACAAGATTAGTAAACCGACTCTTTCCTGCATCTACTACTATTACTCCACACATCGACCGCTATCCATCATGCATCTAGTGTATTAAGTTCATGTAAAAAATAGAGTAATGCTATAAGAACAATGACATGATGTAGACAAGATCTATTCATGTAGGAATAAACCCCTTCTTGTTACCCTTAATAGCAACGATACATGTGTGTCATGTCTCTTTCTATCACTGAGACTGAGCACCGCAAGATCGAACCCATCGCAAAGGACCTCTTCCCATGGCAAGAAAAATCAATCTAGTTGGTCAAACCAAACCAAAATTTTGAAGAAGAAATACGATGCTATAAGAATCATGCATATAAGAGTTTAGCAAAGACTCAAATAATATTCATGAATAGAACTGATCATAAACCCACAATTCATCGGGTCCCAACAAACACACCGTAAAAAGGAGTTACATCAAATACATCTCCAAGAACATCGAGGAGAACATTCTATTGAAGATCAAAAAGAGAGAAGAAGCCATCTAGCTACTAGCTACGGACTCATAGGTCTGTGGTTAACTACTCACGCATCATCGGAGGGGCAACAAAGGATGGTGAAGAACCCCTCCGTGATCGTTGCCCCCTCCGGCAGAGTGCCGAAAAAAGGCCTCTAGATTGGATCTCATGGCTCTGGAACTTGTGGCGGTTGGAAAAGTGTTTCGTCGACTCCCCTAGGGTTTTCGGGATTTTAGAGTATTTATAGAGGCGGAGGTTGGTGGAGAAGCCTCCCGTGGGCTCCACTACCCACCAGGGCGCACCTGGGGCCTCTATCGCGCCCTGGTGCCTAGTGGGCCCCACGGGACTCCTCCCTTGTGCTCCTTTGGCTCCCTGGGTTTCTTCTGTCCAGAAAAAAAATCTCCAAAAAGTTTTGTTGCATTTGGACTTCGTTTGATATTGATATTTTGCCAAGTAAAAAACAAGGAAAAAACAACAACTGGCACTGGGCACTGTGTCAATAAGTTAGTCCCAAAAATGATATAAAGTTGCTAGTAAATGAATATAAAACATCGAAGGTTGATAATATAACAACATGGAACAATTAAAAATTATAGATACGTTGGAGACATATCAAGTACGGATACCCAAAGCGTTTGACAACACTCTAATCATGTTTTTCTTCCGCCTCAAGGTCGCCCTCATATGGAAAAATTTAGTGTTTCTATCCCTGACCGAGAGCCATTCTAACCGGGACCTTTGGCGCCACATGATTTGTTCCCTCTTGTATAGTTCCACTAGTCTCCCGTTTATTTTCATCTCAAGATGATTCGGGGCTGTTCTTGGTGGTGCATTCCGGAAGGACTCCAACTCAGCCTTCAAGTGTTTGATCTCTTTTCTAACCGAACCAAAAGTATTAGTACCCCAGTTGGTCAATTTTTTTGACAAGGTCACAAACTTGCTTCGAAGACCCTCAACGCTCATGTCACTAGGCGCTAGGTTCCAACCCTCCATCATTGTTTCTTGCCATGATTCATGAGACTCCCACATTACCTCATACCAAAAATTGGGTTTCGGTGGGATATATGGTTCCTCCAAGGTCAGCAAAATAGGGCCATGATTAGATGACGCTGTCATCAAGTGAGAGAGGCGTGCCATGGGGTACCAGTGACCCAATTAGATGTTGCCAAAGCCATGTCCAGCCTCACACGGGTGTACATGCCACCCGAGACTTTTTTCTTAAAAGTCAAGAAACGGACTTCATAGCCTATATCTGTGAATCAGCACTGACCCCTTTGTTGAATTATAGATGGGCTTAGACCCATATTAGACAATAATTCATGGTCAATCTCTAAGGCCCATTTAGGTGCATGGCAAGTGGTGGGAAGCTTAGTACCATACTGCTAGTGGAGTGATTGTGAGACCTCTTTATAAGGGCTTCTCTATGATACGTCTCCAACGTATCTATAATTTTTTATTGTTCCATGCTATTATATTATCCATCTATGATATTTTATATGCATTTATATGCTATTTTATATGATTTTTGGGACTACCCTATGAACCTAGAGCCCAGTGCCAGTTTCTATTTTTTCCTTGTTTTCAGTTTTACAAAAAAGGAATACCAAACGGAGTCCAATTGATGTGCCAATTTTTGATGATTTTTTATGGACCAAAAGAAGCCCCCGGAGTAAAATAGTTGGGTCAGAAGAGTCCCGAGCCATCCACGAGGGTGGAGGGCGAGCCATACCCCCTTGGGCGCGCCCCCTGCCTCATGGATGACTCGGAGACCCCCTTGACGTGAGACCGACGCCAAAAATTCCTATAAATACATAAACCCCCGAAAAGAAACCTAGATCGGGATTTCCGCCGCCGCAAGCCTCTGTAGCCACCAAAAACCAATCGGGACCCTGTTCCGGCACCCTGTCGGAGGGGGGATCCATCACCGGTGGCCATCTTCATCATCCCGGCGCTCTCCATGACGAGGAGGGAGTAGTTCACCCTCGGGGCTGAGGGTATGTACCAGTAGCTATGTGTTTGATCTCTCTCTCTCTCGTGTTCTTGATATGGCACGATCTTGATGTATCGCGATCTTTGCTATTATAGTTGGATCTTATGATGTTTCTCCCCCTCTAATCTCTTGTAATGGATTGAGTTTTCCCTTTGAAGTTATCTTATCGGATTGAGTCTTTAAGGATTTGAGTAGACTTGATGTATGTCTTGCATGTGCTTATCTGTGGTGACAATGGGATATTCACGTGATCTACTTGATGTATGTTTTGGTGATCAACTTGCGGGTTCAGTGACCTTGTGAACTTATGCATAGGGGTTGGCACACGTTTTCGTCTTGACTCTCCGGTAGAAACTTCGGGGCACGCTTTGAAGTTATTTGTGTTGGTTGAATAGATGAATCTGAGATTGTGTGATGCATATCGTATAATCATACCCACGGATACTTGTGGTGACATTGGAGTATCTAGGTGACATTAGGGTTTTGGTTGATTTGTGTCTTAAGGTGTTATTCTAGTATGAACTCTAGGATAGATCGAACGGAAAGAATAGCTTCGTGTTATTTTACTACGGACTCTTGAATAGATCGATCAGAAAGGATAACTTTGAGGTGGTTTCGTACCCTACAATAATCTCTTCGTTTGTTCTCCGCTATTAGTGACTTTGGAGTGACTCTGTTGCATATTGAGGGATTGTTATATGATCTAATTATGTTATCATTGTTGAGAGAACTTGCACTAGTGAAAGTATGAACCCTAGGCCTTGTTTCCTAGCATTGCAATACCGTTTACACTCACTTTTACCACTTGCTAACTTGCTGTTTTTATATTTTCAGATTATAAAAACCTATATCTACCATCCATATTGCACTTGTATCACCATCTCTTCGCCGAACTAGTGCACCTATACAATTTACCATTGTATTGGGTGTGTTGGGGACACAAGAGACTCTTTGCTATTTGGTTGCAGGGTTGTTTGGGAGAGACCCTCTTCATCCTACGCCTCCCACAGATTGATAAACCTTAGGTCATCCACTTGAGGGAAATTTGCTACTGTCCTATAAACCTCTGCACTTGGAGTCCCAACAACGTCTACAAGAAGAAGGTTGTGTAGTAGAGATCACTCTACCACATGCCATTTGGAGCTTGGGAAGAGGAGATGTACTCGCGCGCTCCTCCTCCTCGGCCGCCCGCCTCGCCACAACGCGCGCAGCGGGTTGCGGGAACAAGCCAAGCCTTATTTTTGTTTGTCAGGAATGGTCAATTAATCTCGAATTAATTGACGAGTTGCTAAAGTAGTGCCACTATCCAAGGCATTAGAACATGGGTTGTTCATGGAATCGGTCATGGGAGGCCTATATAAGGAGGCGCGGGTCAGTGGAGTGAACCCTAACTCACTCACTTCCTCCTGCACAATCCTAGCCGTGATCTAGTGTTCCTCCCTCTGTGCTGCTTCTGGCGATCCCATCCTGACGACCGCATGCACTGTTGATCAGGAGAGCAGGTGCCTTCGAAACCCTGTTGTTCGAGATCCTGCCCGGGAGAACAGCAATAAGGTTTTGGGGAGTGTCTCGACGCGACTGTTGCCGATCCATCCATATCTCTGTCCTCCTATGCTTCCACTACTTCCCCTGCATCGACACCATGGTCGAAGACACCGCCGCCAAGAAGAAGACCATGGACGACGCCGAAGCTGTTGTTGCCGCTACTGCGTTGGCATGGCCAACCGGAGGGTATGATTTGTCCATCCCTCATTTACTTGTTTTTGTGCTAGCCGTATATGATGTGTTCATAGATGTTTTTATTCTATGTACTATACGTGCTCGTATGCTTAGGTATTTGTATAAGTTGCATACCATGATTTCCATGTTTACTCTATACTCGTGGATTAGTCTAATGTAATGGATTACAGAGTACAAGATGATCTACCTCGAGATCGTCTGATTGTGTTCTAAACCCTAAAGTTGGTAATCGTGTCTCTAAAGACTAAACCCTGTGGCTTATATATGCACCGGGGGGTACCTAGCTAGGTTACACGTATGGTGATTGCCAACGCGCCGGCTATAGAGTTATCCTTGAAGTACACGCCAAGTCTTTGGAGGTTTCCATCTTGATCACACCGTGGTTCATAGCTTCGATTGTCCTTTCCATTAGTGATCGGCGGACCATAAACCCGGCCCATGGACTACAGGTCGTATAGGTTAATACCCCTTAGTCCAGGACATTGTCAAAGAGGTCACTTCATAGCCACATTCCATTGTGGTGAAACTTTGTAGTGGTGTTGGAAGCCCCCAATTAAGTTGTGGAGAGAGCTCCAACCTTGGTTGTAAAGGTCCGGTCGCTGCCTTCAAGGGCACCACTAGTGGAATCATGAGATCTTGCATTGTGCGAGGTTATGAGAAGAATAAGGTGGTCCTGGTGACATCTTATGGAGCATTGTGCCTCCACGCCTCTCTAACGGAGACTTACCTCCCCCAAGGAAGGGAACTTCGGCAACACATCCTCGTCCCCATCGACTCCACTTACGATTACTTCATGCCTTTACTTTGTGCAAGCTATTATCTTGTGTTTACCATGTGCTTGCATTTGTTGTTGTTGTAGTGCTTATCATATAAGTTGTCCACCTAGTTGTATATCTAGACAACCTACTTTCTTGTTGAGACTTAATTTGTTAAAAGAAGTTACAAATTGTTAGTCGTCTATTCACCCCCCCCCTCTAGTCGACCATGCCGATCCTTTCAATATGGCTGGAGAGGTTCTTATTAGCTTGCTCATAGTTACTTCTACTAGTCAAGTGCTTCTGTCCAATATTTGCTCTAATAAATAGTAAAAGTGAGGAATACAACAAAGAACCCCGACCAAGTTCTGGAACCAATGGCCTAATTGGTAATTTGATCAGTTTAAAATATTTCGTTCATTCACTTGTTTTGAACGTCTCTTCATTAATGTGCTTTTCTATCATGTATTCTACAATTCAAACTGCCATGCCTGTCTTTTGAACCAGCTACCATATATGTAATGCATCATCTAACTAGGTCTACGGCTGAGTGCTACTCCCCAAAGTTAATATACTATCACCTCTAATGGTTTTCGGCTAGCATACTGTATTTATCAATATGTCATCAGTTTCATCTCCATGTGTCACACTGAGGACCAAAAAAGTCAGTGTGTTTCCTACCTGGCACCACAGGCGCACTGAACTTGTTGATTTTGTAGCCTCCTCGCAGCAGGACCAGGGGAGTAGCGTCGGTAGGATCTAGGAGGAGCACCTGTGTGGGATCCGTTGCGGGTAGGTATCCCTCTCTTCCTCCCCACCCTCTCGATCCATTGCCTCTCTTTGTTTTTGAATTTTCAACTGAAATTGTGAGGTGAGGATAAAAAAGATACAATGATTACCGGCGTTGACAATGACAACGAAGACTGGCTTGGCATCTGGGACAGTGGATGCATTGAGCTCGAGGCGAAGATCAGCCACTCCACATCCACAATCACTTTTTTTTCCTTCCTTTTGTGGAGATGACTTCAATACTCTTTATCAATGTGATGTTAGAACCAAGATGCATGTGCCACTCACTCCATCAAGTGTGTAATGAACTTTCAATTTTGTTCTTGATGATAAAAAAATCCTTGGTTTATCCTGGCTCCCTATTGTTTAATATGCCTATGATGCAAAAATACTACGTACTATAAAAGTAAAAAATGAAAGGGGTGCCTTCCACCTGGCACCGCCAAGCTTCCACTCAGGTCTCAGGCTGTGCCATAGTGTAGCGCCTCAACCGGTAGTACTGTAGGAAAGGCGCGCAATTCCTTCAGTTGGAACGGAGCAGAGCTTCACTGTAGGGCCCGCCATACTAAGGCAAAGAGCGTGCAATTCCCTCTAATCGGAAGGCGGTGGAGACTCCACCGTATAGGTGACACCCTTCATTTTTCCAACGAACTACCCTTCACTTCCAAATAAATTGAGTAAATTGCATAAAACCACCACTTTGAGGGCTTGGTTTGCGAAAAACACTAGGATACAGATTCTCTGCAGAAAGCACCACGTCTTGCGTAATTGTTTTGCAAAAACCACTGATCGGCGGATCGGGCTGAGTTAAGTGAGTTTATGACAGGTGGGGCCCGTTTTTCGCGTACGTGGCACTCCAGGCCGTCCCGACAGCCGTTAGACGGCGTTAGACGGCGCCGTTCGGTTCTAGCAGTCAAAAGAGCGAACCGTTACTCCTTCTCCACTCTGCTCGCTCGCTCTCTGCTCGCGCTCGCTCTCTGCTCGCGCTCGCTCTCTTCTCGCTCTCGCTCTGCTCTTGGTCGCCGCACCCGTCGCCGCCGCGCCGCAGCGCCATGGTGTCGTGGAGTGATGGGTCGGATAGCAGCGAGCACACCAGGCAGTACATGAGCTCAGATTCCGACGACGGCACCATTAAGGTCAGTTCTCAGAGTTAGGGTTAGGGTTTGATATTTGGGGATTTCTGGAATGAGCTTCTTTTCAAACATTGGACCAAATCTCTGTCATTCCTTCGCACTCCAGGTTCCTGCTAGCACCGAAGACTCAGATTTCGAGGGCCCTGAGACAGATATGTATGTTTTGTGCCATGGACACGGGAAGGCAGCAGAAAGGCGCGTTGCTTTCGAAGGGATTCACACTGGCAGGAGGTTTCTTTGTTGTGCAGAGAAGGTATGGTTCCAACTTAACTAATTGGAAGTTGTTGATTAACTTAACAGATCTGTCATTTGTTTGCCATGGACATGTAATGTGGCACTCCAGCAGGCATTGTATTATAATGTGAAGTTCGGACAGTGGATTCATTAAGTGTTTACTCTGCCAGCATTGTTTAGTCTGGTTCTGGCAACATTGTTTAGTTAGGTCATTTTTTAACTCTGCCATGTTAGCTTATTTTAGGACAGAATATTCATGGGTTAGCACACCAGCATTGTTTAGTTTGGATCTGGCAATATTGTTTAGTTAGGTCATTTTTTAACTCTGCCATGTTAGCTTATTTTAGGACAGAATATTCATGGGTTAGCACACCAGCATTGTTTACTTAGTAGTTGTTTACTTTAGAGCATGATCTGAATTTTAGTATAAAGTAATCTAGCCTATCATTGTAAGCAAGCCACTGTTATGTAATTCATTTTGTTAATACTCTTTTTTCAGGAAGGTAAAAACTGTGGACTAGTAGAATGGATTGATCCATCTTGGCCCACTACCCTTGAGAATGCACTGTCCAAGTTGTGGTCTATGTATGAACAGAGTAAGATGGACAGAAATGAGCAATGTCTGATGCATTCATTTACTGTTCATGACCTGACACAAGAGAAGAAGAAACTCCAGGCCAGCTATGAGAAGTTGGTTGAAGATGTCAATGCACTTATGGATGCCCAGGAGCAGAGGGCAGTGATAGAAAGGAAAGATGCTGAAACAACCAAGTTGCAGGAGAAGTATGACACTTTGAAGAACATAGCAGCTGCTCAAGGTACTGTCATTAGGAACATGAAGTTGAAGCTAGCTGAAGAGAAGAAGAATTTGCAGATCCACATTGATGAGCTCAAGAAGACAGTTGAAGAGAGCAATGTGAAGCTGGAGGGGATCAAGGCCATCATAAATGGATAAGCAGTGCAAGAGAAGAATGGGCAATATCATTTGGCATTTGCTGACCTTTTGCAGGGTGTGGTTTGGCATTTGTTGTAATGATAGTAGTTTAAATTCTATTAACTATGAGTACTCCTGAACTATGGATATGTAATCTTAAGAAAGATGTTTGCATTTGAACTAGTGCTGAATGTGGTGCTATTTGAACTAGTGCTGAATGTCAAACTATGATTATGTATGGAGTTGAACTAGTGCTGAATTTGGTGGTATTTAGAGCTGGTTAATGTTATCTTAAGTAATCTGTTTGCAATTGATGATTTTTGCTTTAGTATGTTCCTGTTCAACTAATGATTCTGAGTTAAGTAGGGTCAATTAGGGTTGTTTGGCTTTTTGTCGATGTCGAGGCATCAAGTAGGCCAAGTTAGGGTTTTTGGCTTTTTATCGATGCCGAGGCATCAAGTAGGCCAAGTTAGGGTTTTGGGCTTTTTATTGACTCCGAGGCATCAAGTAGGCCAAGTTAGGGTTTTTGGCTTTTTATCGACGCCGAGGCATCAAGTAGGGTCAAGTGATGGTTTTTTGGCTTTTTATCAACACCGAGGCATCAAGTAGGCCAAGTTAGGGTTTTGGGCTTTTTATCGACGCCGAGGCATCAAGTAGGGTCAATTAGGGTTGTTTTTGGCTTTTTATCGATGCCGAGGCATCAAGTAGGCCAAGTTAGGGTTTTTGGCTTTTTATCGACGCCGAGGCATCAAGTAGGCCAAGTTAGGGTTTTGGGCTTTTTATCGACGCCGAGGCTTCAAGTAGGGTCAATTAGGGTTGTTTTTGGCTTTTTGTCGATGTCGAGGCATCAAGTAGGCCAAGTTAGGGTTTTTGGCTTTTTATCGACGCCGAGGCATCAAGTAGGCCAAGTTAGGGTTTTGGGCTTTTTATCGACGCCGAGGCTTCAAGTAGGATCAATTAGGGTTGTTTTTGGCTTTTTATCGACGCCGAGGCATCAAGTAGGCCAAGTTAGGGTTTTTGGCTTTTTATCGACGCCGAGGCATCAAGTAGGGTCAATTAGGGTTGTTTTTGGCTTTTTATCGACGCCGAGGCATCAAGTAGGCCAAGTTAGGGTTTTTGGCTTTTTATCGACGCATCATGACTATCACAGCATCATGACTATCACAACATCAAGAGTATCACAGCATCATGACTATCACAGCATCATGACTATCACAACATCAAGAGTATCACAGCATCAGCAGTACTACTAGAATGCCATAGTTTGACACAAATTGATCATCACAGGACTAATAGAATTCCAGAGTAGCATAACTGGAGTAGCATAACTGGAGTAGCAGAACAACACAACATAGTTCACAACACAACCAAAATGCCATAGTTTGATACAACATCAACACAACAAAATCACCATCATCACCATTTTGCACCAGAGGCAGTCAAGTAATCCTTCATTTTGTTGCTGGGCTTCCTGACTCTCTGGGAACCATCACTTGGTCTTGGAGGCATGAAAGCTAGCCTTGGTCCCTTGGCAGCAGCTGATGAAGATCTGGTTGCTGGTGCCTTACCCTTGGGAGCAACTGGTGCCTTACTCTTGGGATCAGATGATGAAGATTCTGTTGCCTTACCCTTGGGAGCAGCTGGAGCAGCTGGCTGCCTCCTAGCTGGAGCAGTAGCAGATGTTGCCCTCCTTGCTGGAGCTGGACTAGCAGCAGATGTTGCCCTCCTCGATGATCCACCAGCAGTGGCAGCAGCAGAGGCTGCAGTCCTTGCTGGAGCTGGACTAGCAGCAGATGTTGCCCTCCTTGATGATCCACCAGCAGTGGCAACAGCAGAGGCTGCAGTCCTTGCTGGAGCTGGTGTGCTTCTACTATCAGGTGGGTAAGAGCTGGTGCTTGGCTGCAATGAAACAAGTAGTTTAATATTAGTAAGCAACAAAGTAACAACAAATTTAGTCTTTCTCATAGCAGAGTGGTTACCTGATGTTTGTTCTTTCTCATAGCAAGTGCAGGCTTTAGAGCATCATGGCAATTGGTGTACCTATGGCCCACCTTTTTACAGTTGGAGCAGGTAATTGAGGCCATTCTTGAAGTGTCTTTGGGAGCTGGCTTCTCAAATTGGCCCTTTCTCCTCTTAGTCTGTGCTCTGCCCTTGTGTTCTTTGAAAACAGGAGCCTCAATGTCCAAACTATCTGTCCTTGGCCACATGTCAGGGCCAGGTACAGGATATATTATAGGACTGTAAGCTGCCAGGTACATAGGTTTTTTGAAGAAATCATCAACAAAGTCCTCTGGCTGAAGCTTAGCCTTGTGTATAGCAGAAACAGCATGATTGCAAGGAACTGCTGTCATATCCCACTTCTTACAACCACAAGTCCTATGTGCTAGGTTGACAGCATATGTTCTTTCCTCACTAGTAACTTGGTAAAGGTTGGGGCCAGCCATCAATGATTGGCAGTTTCTAGACCACTTCTTTGCTTCCTCCAATTTCTCTGCATATGTTGGACAAATCTCCCATCTGACAGTCTGAGTCTTGGTTCTATTTGCATTAAACTTGACCATTAATTTTGTTCTAATTCCATCAACCATGGTCCTTATTGGCTTAGCCCTGACATCTAGAACCCACTTGTTGAAAACCTCACTTAAGTTGTTAACTACTAAATCTGTTTTGCAATTTGTGTCCATGGCATGTCTGGCCCAAGTGTGCTTTGGGATTTTACTAAGCCAAGCCCATGCTGCCTCACACTCTCTCTTCAACTCATCCATTGCAACATTATAACCATGTTCAGTGTATGAGTAACTTGCTTCATCCATGTATTTCTTTAATTCTGGCCCTCTAAACCCAGCATTTTGAAAGTTCTGGTAAATGTGTCTGAGGCAAAACCTTTGTGGACAATTGGGAAAGACTCTGTTTATGGCTTTAAGCAGGCCCTGTGTGAATTTAAGTAAAGCTAACTTAGTGACTACACCTAAATGATTGTGTAACTACTACAAAGAACTAACTGATTGTGTACAAAAAGTAGCTACACCTAAATGCAACTAACTACTAGAAAGAACTAAATGAAAGCTAGCACAAGTGGATTTCATTACCTTCTGCCTATCAGAAATTATTGTGTAGTTGCCAAACTTCCCAGATTGGCCACCTAGTGCTACCTTCAGCTGATACAGAAACCAAGTCCAGGAATCTGTGTCCTCCTTATCAACAATTCCAAATGCAATGGGAAATATATTATTGTTCCCATCTCTTCCAGTAGCAGCAAGGATCTGTTGACCAGTAGTGAGCTTTATGAAGCATCCATCCAGACCTATAACAAGTTAACACATTAGGCAAACTATTTGAAAACACACATTATTCAAACACACATTAGATACCAAGGAATTACCTATGAATGGTCTGCAGCCACTGAGAAACCCTTCTTTGCATCCATTTAGGCAATAGAATAATGCATGAAACCTAGGGTTTGTGCTTGGATGCTCCCTCAAATGTCTTGTTGTCACTATACACCTTGAACCTGGATTAGTATCTAGCACAGCCTGCAAATAATCCCTAATCCTGGTGTACTGGGCCTTCTGATCTCCTAACACAACATTCTTTGCTGCCTTCTTAGCCCTGTATGCCATGTGGGTTGATATTTCCACTCCATACTTGCTCTTTGCAGTGTTAATTATAGTAGTGATTGTTGTGCATGGGTCATTTCTGATTGCTTCCTCACAAAACTTTGCAACCCACTTAGCAGTAACTTTTGTGTTCTCTGACACAGAAGGACAAGTGTGCACCACATACTGCTTCCTTATGGTAAAAGTCTTCTCATTTGCAATCTGAGAAGCTGCTATATAAAAAGGGCATGTCTCATCTATGCATTGTGCTATAACCCTGTCACTGCAATTTCTATGGTACTCATAGTTCCTGTTCTGTGCAATGTGCATTGTTTGAAGTGCATTCCTGAACTGGTACACATCAATGAAGCAAAGATGCTTCACAAATTGCTCAGCTGGGTGAGCTCTCTTCTCATCATACCATAACCTTTCCTTCATCTTTTTAGCTCTGCTTTTCCTGCCATTGGGCATAACATATGCCAATGCCTCTGCACCATCATCATCTTCCACACCCAAGTCCATTGGTTTCTTGTCTTCATCAGAAGATGGTATCCAGTCCTCCTCTAACAACTCCTCTACACTTGCATGTCCTCTGCTTGTTGGGCCTTTTCTGTGTTTCTTCTTCTTTTTCTTCTTCTGTCCATCTTGCTCCTGCTCCAGATTACTCTCTTCCTCCAGAGTACTCTCTTCATCCTCTTCATCCTCTTCCTCCTCTTCTTCACTTTCAGGCTCATATAGTGCATCCTCCTCCTCTGTCTCATACATTTCCTCAACATCTGTGTCCCCTTCAAAATGAAGGAGTGGATCTTCCCTCTGTCTTTTCATCTCCTCAAGCCTAGCAAGGATATCACCATATTCTTCCAAATCATCATCATCACTGTCCTCCTCATTATCCATCACTGCAGCTTTTCTCTTCACAGAAGTGACCTTCTCTTTATTTTTCTTATTCTTTCTAAACATTTGAATTTCCTTCCTCCTTGTCTCCTCCATAACCTTTTCAATTTCCATTTGCTCCTCTGAACTGTATACATGATTTTCTTCCACTTGTACATAACCTAAAGCAACTTGCTCCTCCAAATTGGTGCTATGCTGTGTTTGAAACTGTATGGGCATTGGCTCCACTTCTGCTGCTTCTGAACTTGCTGCTGCTACATGCACATCTGGTGCACTGAACAGCACTCCTTCTTCATCTATCTGATACAGTTTGGGCTCTCCAATTTCTTCTAGAGGGATTTGCTGCTCAATAACATTGGAGCTGGTGTTTATACTTGCAGCATTGAGAGAACTGGCCCTAACAACTGTCACATTCAATATCTTCTGATTTTGCAATGCTATGTTGTCTAGAATTTCCTCAAGCTTGTCATCATCATCTATTTCTTCCATTCCTTCTATCCCTAGCCCAGGATCCCTGACATAGTACATGTAATCTTTAAATCCATAACCTTCTGTTTCTATCAGTGCTACTAGGTTGTAAAATGTTATGTCTGACACCATCATAGATCTCTCAATGTTGTCTCTGTCATGGAAATGCATCCTCAATTCCCAAACCTCATCATCCAGACTGCAAATAATATAAAGCACTAATGAAACACTAATAAAACTAATAACCAAATGTAAACCCTAGGGCACAGGACAAACAAAGCACAACATCAGAACTAATCTAAAAATGTCAACCCTAGGCACAGGACAAACAAAGCACATAATCTGAACTAATCTAAATAATGTCCTAGGGCACATGACAACAAAATCACAACATTTGACACTTGTAGTGCATCTAATAGGATAGAACAATATGAACACTAACCCTAGGAGTACCCTCGCAACGCAATTGAATGGAGAATGGGAAGGGAAGAGCAAAGAAAAGTGGATCTCACTATACGCCGCCGAAGGATGACGCGATGTGCTGGCTTCCCGTCGGATTGGCCTTCACCGCCGCGGCGAATGCTCTGGCCGCCCTGTATTCCATCGAATACTGCGGGTCCTCCTCTTCCTCTGACGGCTTGCTAGGGTTCGAGCTCGCGCATAGCTCGCCTAGATCCACTGCGGGTCCTCCTCCACGTGCGGCGCTGCCGGGCGGACAGCCGCCACCAGCATCTCCACCTTTCGCCGGACTGTGCATCTCTGTGTTTCTATGGAATGGCGACGGCACCAATGGGGGAGGGCGACGGCAGCGGGAGCGAGGAGGAGGGGAAGAAGAATGGGGGAGGGCGACGGCGGCGGGAGCTAGGAGGAGGGGGAAGAAGAATGGGGGAGGGCGACGGCGGCGGGAGCTAGGAGGAGGGGGAAGAAGAATGGGGGAGGGCGACGGCGGCGGGAGCGAGGAGGGGGAAAAGAGATGGATGCGGGAGTGGATGACTAAAGACGAGCCCGAACGGCGCCGTCTAATGCCGTCTAACGGCTGTCGGGACGGCCTGGAGTGCCACGTACGCGAAAAACGGGCCCCACCTGTCATAAACTCACTTAACTCAGCCCGATCCGCCGATTAGTGGTTTTTGCAAAACAATTACGCAAGACGTGGTGCTTTCTGCAGAGAATCTGTATCCTAGTGTTTTTCGCAAACCAAGCCCTCAAAGTGGTGGTTTTATGCAATTTACTCAAATAAATTAGACGTGTCTCTTCTTTGCTCTTCAGTTAACACATCAAGATGGGGAGCGAGATTCTCCTTTTCAGATTTCTTATCGGGGCCATAGCTATCACCGGAGGGCAACCACAGGACCCGGAACAGAAGCACCAAGTGGATACTACAAGATACGTGTAAAGGGCACTGGAACTCACTTTGGTTTGCTCCAACATTTTAAATACAACGCTAGAGTATTTGTTCAGGAGATTCATCTGTTTTTCCATGCCAAGAATTAGAGTAAACTTCGTAGTGACTTGTGAGATTATATAGAGGGTGCAACCATACAAGCGTAATAGAAAAAACAGGTTAATGCCATTCATGTACAATGTATGCCAGATCCTTCACGCTCATCAACTTATTATCAGGTCATCCTACTGGCATGATTAATTGGTATCCGGCTTAGTGTGGTTTGAGGTATGGGTGGGGTCCATTATTTTTTCCTTCTGGTCTGCCTTTGTTTGGAGTGACTCCAATCTGTCCTAGATACCACGTTCGCCGTACCGTGAAGTTCACAGCTGGAATCTTCTCGTGAACAAATAAAATATCCATGTTCGATTGTGATTTTGGAGTAAAATTGATCGGTAGGAGGAGCAGGAGCGGTCACATCTTTATCCTTTTCTGTCCATGGACTCTGCTAGAAGTGTCGGATTCTGCCAGAATTTTTATTTATTTTTTAAATGGATTTGCCACGTGTATTAATTAATAAGAGAGGAATAGAGAGTCAACAACCACACACAGGCACACACAAAAAGATTACTCTCCGGTGTTATATGCCCCAACATTTTCGCACCCAATGGCGAACCTCTCCTTTGATGGAGTTAAGTAAGATAGTAGGATGAGCGCTCTTGTTGCGGAAGATCCTAGCAGTTCTTTCATTTCAAATGGTCCAACCTATGAGCATGCTGAGGGGACGTCATGGCCTTCTTGTTCGCTTTTGAGGAATCCGACCGTTTTGTCCACCACTCCTTAACAGAGGTCTCCTGATGCCAATCATCGGTATTGATGTTCTCAAGGTGTAGCCAACCGTTTGCCAAGTTCCAAAGGCACTTAGTGAACCGACATTTGAAGAAGAGGTGCGCCCCGGATTCTTGCTCCTGCCTGCAGATAGGATAAAGACCACAATTTGACCACCCTCTTTTGGCCAATCTATCGGCCGGTCAAAGTCTATCTTGAGTGGCCAACCGAGCCGAGTGAAGAACTTGACCTTCGTGTGCCTAGGGATTTTCTTGGCCAGAATTTTCTTATGACTGCATTGCACGCCAAATTTCAGCGTCATAGTGTGTGCCTAGGGATTTTCTTGCATTATTAAGCATATTATTAGTTTATTTTAAAAGAATAATTTGCCTGGGTTATAGAGCAGTTGAATTACGATGAACAGATGGATGGGCAACTCGGTTGATCAATAGAGAGTCTTTAGTTCGGTCAATTTGTTCATCGCAACGAGGAAAAGTTCATCCTATATGCAGAATAGTTCATCATTAAAGGGCGGGAGTAGAGACTACGGGGTTGTTTGGTTCTAGGCCTATGAGTGCCACACTTTGCCATACAATGTTGACAAACTTGTTTAAGATTTGTTTTTCAAAAAGAGAGCCACAAGTTAGCAAGCCAAAGGGAATTTTACCACACTTTTTGTGTGTATGTGATGTGGGACCTTAGTGTGGTTTGCCTAAGATATGGCTTGAACCAAATACACATCTAAGTTGATTAAACTTGCCTAACTTTAGATGTCATAATCTTTGCCAAACTTAGTCTCTAACCAACCAACACGTACTGTTCATTCAGTTTGGAAGGGAGTAGAGCTTCAATGTAAGGCACCACATACTCACGCAAAGGGCGTGCAATTCCTTCTAGTCGGAAGGCAGTGGAGACTCCCTTGATTTTCCAGCGAGCTACCTGTTTCTTCCAAATAAATTAGGCGCGTGCGTCTCTTCTATGCTCTTCAATCAACACATCAAGATGTGGAGAGAAGAGTTTTCCTTTTTTCGTATTTCTTACCGCAGCCATACATATCGGAGGAGCGCATCCGGATTGCGAGGAACAGAAGCATCACATGGATACTGCAACATAAGTGTAAAAGGGACTAGAACTTCACATAGTGGCAGATCGGTACGGTACGTCCCCGTCGTCGCGTTATCCAAATCTGACCAAGTTGTCGGCCTTGTACTGATCCACAACGACAACAAAATGGGGAGGTCCATCCCGCTCCCTCGCTCGCACCCGGGGAAGGCTGCACCCTCATCACGTACGGCCCCGCCCAGCCCAGCCACCGGCAAAAGCGGAGCCACACCAGCGCGGCAGCGACACGCCATCAGTCGGCATTTGCTTTCTTGCCTCCTCACCTCCTCAGCACCGCAACGCCAGCAGAGGTCGGGGCTCGCGCGGCTGCACAGTCCACGGCACACGGCGGCGGAGTGGGGTCGAGCTAGCTGGTGGCGATGGGGATCCACCTGCTGGCGTTCGCGGGGGCGAGGATCTTCGTGCAGGTGTTCCAGGTCTCGGCGCCGCTGCTGTGGCCGCTCAACCTCTGGCTGCCGCTCGCGCGCCGCCTGCCCGAGGCCTGCGCCGTCGCCCGCGCCGCGCTCGCCGCCCACGTCGCGTGGCTGCGCCGGGCGTGCCGTCCCGGCGCCCCCGTCTGGAGCCGCCGCGATGACGGGGTATACCGCCGGGCGGTGCTCGACGTCGCCTACTACTGAGAGTCTGAGACGCTGGAGCCGTTCGAGACTCGGAGGCAGTAGCAGTGATTGAGTTTCTCAAGTAAATTAGAGTAGTGGTTAATTTCAGTTTGTTCCTTTTTTAGGATATTTTGGATTTCTTTTTCTTGGGCTAGCTAAATTAGCTACATGCTTGTGTCTTCCGAGCAATGCCTGGTGTGAGTGTGGGTTGTAATTAACCAGGATTCGCAAATAGTACAACTGTACAAGTGATTTGTTCATCCATGCTTCTCATGCGGAATTTTGGTGACGATGAATACAGTGGAATGCTAGCTGTCACCGGCGATTTCCAGATCGGTCCAATGAAAGCGCTAGACTACGATCTGCTTCCCGCGCATTTTTATCCACACAGTTGGGATATGATGAAGACTGAAATTATAAAGGCGGTGACACTTTTTTTTTCAGACCGGTCAAATGCCAGAAGGAATTACCACCATCACTATTGTGTTGATTCACAACTTGGAACACCAAGCGAGAATTACTACAGTAGAATAGTGGCTAGGAGGATTTGAAAAGGCATTATGGAATTAAGGTTTTCCATATTTAGCCAAGTCAAGTATTTTTAAAAGAACAGCAAAATTGGTACTCACTCGTCCCAAAATTAGTGTCGTTGATTTAGTATAATTTTATACTTATTTTGTTTTAAATAACGACATTTATTTTGAAACGAATGGATTATTTCGCTTGTTCGGAAAGCATCCGTTGCTGGGAGTGCACTCAAAGTTGAAGCTCTTGATGCAATATAGAGGAGCTTGCGTGGTCTGATTTCTCTCGCACACACATAAAAAAAAACACGACGAGTTATGGGAATTCAGCCCAATTGCCTTCCTATGGTTCTGTAGTATTGTGGCGAAGTGCTTAGTGAAGTGATTAAAGCCGATTTTATTTGCGAAAAAAATATATTAAGGCCAATTTTCTTGCTCGCAAAAACAAAAAAATCCAAGTACATTTGCTACTCATCGTCTCGTTACTGATAGTGCATTGATCAAATGCTTTCATTATCTGGAACACTGTACAACAAAATCTGCGCATATAAGTTACATTATCCAAGACTTATGATCGTGTAGATCGAGCATTTTCGGATAAAACAATTTTAATGTTGAGCTTCGCTCGGCGGTGGGTTAGCTGGATTATGGCCTATGTAACCATTGGGATATGTGGTCAAATTTAATGGATTGATGCTCAAGTTACCGTGTCAACACATGGTCAAAGACAAGGTGGTCCGTACTCTCCTTTTCATTTTCTGTTTTATGGTTGGCGGGCTTTTGCCCAAGGTAGTATAGGTTCATCATATTTTTCCCGTGAGAAAATGTCATTGAGATTCTCATAAGAGGAAATGGTTGTATGGATAAGAAGAACAAAAAGTGCAATATTCCAATGGTCAAGTATCCGGAGCATAGGACAAGAAGGACAAGGCGAAAGAGAAAGACACTGAGGCGGATATAAAGGAGATGATGCATTCATATCTGGAAATGTACAAGAAGTCACACACGCGGAAAGTGATTGAGGAGATATGTCCCTTCATAGAGGCTACTATTTGCATATTTCTTGGAAGGCTGCTCATCGATGCATCTCCGTTTACAAGAGTTTTCATGATGTTGGGTATGTCGTCTTTGTACAGAACAAGGCACATCCGATGGCTTAGACGGCGGGCCTTGATACCTATCTTTTGTGGTTTTTGCTAGTTCTTTCTCAATTAACCAAGCTTATAGGGTTTTAGATCTGGTTTTCCTCATTAACAAGATTAACTCTATTTTTTATGGTGGTGAAGGAATCCCTACTCTGAGGTGTCAGTAAAAGAAACAATGGTGATGACATGTGCTCGTTCAGCATACACTCTAAAAAAAATTGTAGTCTAAACAATGGTGATGATAGGTGTTAGTAAAATCCTCCCCTCCCGCCACAAAATAAACATATGCGATCGGGTCGTATGCACCAGTGGCGAATCTAGAAAATAATGGAGGGGGGGCTGGGCTGCCTGGGTCATGCAAATATGTGTTGGATTGGGCCTGCAAGTAGCTGGGCTGGGCCTTCAAACTAGTAGTAAATACAAATTTTACAGCACTGGAGGGGGGGCTTGAGCCTGTCAAAGCCCCCCTAGTAGATTCGCCCCTGGTATGCACCATACCTGAAGACCCACATCCACATGCGGACACCTGAAAAACCAAATCTCAGAGCAGCAACCATCGTTCCCCTTTGCCAAATCCTAATTTTGTAGCCTAGCGTCGATGTCCGCCGGTGCAACTCCCCAGCTCGGCGCGCTCCATCCCCGCCAAAAACGACCATGTTTGGTGGCAGTCCAGCTTGCGTCCCCGCTCTACTAGTTGCCACATCTGCCCACGAGCATGCTCTCCCTTGTTGTGCTCCATCCCTATTGGAAACGACCACGTTCATCGATGACTGAGATCACGGCACTGCCCCAGAAGCTTGTCCCCGTCAATGAGTAGACGTAGAAGTTGTGGGAGAGGAGGTTCCAGTTGAGAGGTTGCCATGTATGTTATTTGGTGCCTTTTGCTGCCGTCGTCGGGCCATCCCATATTTTGTACCATCACCGGCGAGATGGGAAGAGGTGACTATGGTTTTTCTAGGCCCCGTGAATTAGGGTGTGCCAAAATTTGGAAATGATGACATCTGCTTTGAGATTCGGTTCGCCAGCTGTCGCGAGCGGAGGAGGGTCTCCCGTTTGGGCACGTACGACCTGGTTGTATAGGATTTTTTCCCCCTATTGCTACTTGTTGCCTTGGAAATATGATCATTTCATATACTAGTCTAAATATGTTACTGTTTCCCCACACACAAAAAATGTTGCTGTTGGAAACAGCATGTAACTTTCTTTTTTGCATGTAGGAAATTGTATCAACCCCAGCAAAAAAAAAGGAAATAGTACGAAACTATGTTGCCGACTTCTTCTCTTTTCTTGTCGACTGGCCAACTCACCTCCAATTAGGCCCGGCCGACCCGCCAGCAGTACCAGGAGACGTCATGTTGCTAGTCACCATGTCTATCCGTCTCAGCCGGCGCCAACGACATCACAAGGTCGTTTCCGGGGAAGGCCGCAACCTCCCCCGCAAAAGCATAACCTCACCAGCGCAACAGCCACTCAACGCCATTCCGACTTCCGAACTAAACCAACACATTTGTCGCTCACCCTCGCCGTCGCCGCAGCACCGTGCAAACGCGGTGAGTTGGTCAGCGTCTCAGGGCTCTCGGCGATGGGGATCCACCTCCTGGCGTTCGCCTTCGTGCAGGTGTTCCAGGCCTCGGCGCCGCTGCTGTGGCCGCTCAACCTCTGGCTTTCCCGCCACCTCCCCCAGCTCTGCGCCGTCGTCTCCGGCGAGGTCGCCGCCCACGTCGCCTGGCTGCGCCGCGCCCACGCGAGGCGCCGCGACGACGACGAGGAGGGCCGCCGCCAGGGGCTGCTCTATGCCGTGTACTGAGATATTCAGACCGGACAGTTTCTTCAGTTTCGATTTTTAGTCGATTTCTTCGAGCGCTAGCTGCGGAATATGTGGGTATGTTGGTTGTAGCATCGATCTGTAAATATACTAGTAGTAATTTCTGCAAGCACCAGCTGATTCTGTTGGGATTGTTCGCTCTGTTTTGCTGCAGCATCTCAAATACAAGTGTACAGTTGTTCTTCAGGAGATTCATTTGTTTTTCCGGGCCGAGAACTGGCCAGAAGCAAACTTCCTTGTGAGATTATTGAAGGTGCATTCACGTATACAATGTACAGTACTTGTCATCTACTTGTCGGTTCAAGCAAGTGTCGTGATTAACTAGAATTCAGTCAATTCGTAATAAAGAACAAGTGTTCAGTCGCGATCATACTAAGTACTATGTGCGTTGCTGAGTCAGCCACACCACCATGCTTAACTGGAAGCATGACAGACATTAATTTAGTCGACAGATCTTATGCATACTGCATAATCTGCAATTTTTATACCACCGTAACAAATATCTGAAACTACAACCGGGGTCCTCGAAACATTATTGCAAAATGTGCTAAGAAACTGATTCTATAGGTAAAGTACAGCGTGTCTCACATGGTGAAGGCTAAAAGTTGACTGTCCATGGGTCTCCTCCACTATTCATAAGTTTGCACAAACACTCCCCAATCGTTTTCCTTGCAATCCGAAATCAAGCCTGCAACCTATATCCCGACGGCGGCCACAGCGGCATGTATATGCCGGAACAATCACCACGATGGAATGGGTCTGCCCGGGTAATCGCCGCGACGGCCACGAAGGAATACATCTCCCTACTGCCGATACTGCCGATCCGCATGGTGGAAGGGTCCTCCTTGCCGGATACGCTGCAACCAGTCACCATGGCGGGTTCTGATGTTCGGGACGATGAATCTGCATCGACTTTGATGGCTGGAACCTGCTTGCCGTCGCCTGAATTTCCTCCCCATGTAGCCATCGGGAAGCCCATCTCACTTGCACTACCATGGCCGTCAAGAACTCTACTACTACAGACAATGAACTGAACTTAAGTACGACACATGTTGCTTCAGGTAAGGAATAGAAAAGAACTCAAATTTCTTTACGTTGTAATGGATGAAAAAAAAATCTTTTGTCAAAATGTCTCTCTGTTATTCTCTATGACTTGATGCCGTGTCGAATGGAGTATACCAAGTATCAGGAGCATCATTATACACTAAGTTATATATCAGATCACTTTGCTCCTGTCCAGTTGTACTCGCTGCCCATGCAACTCTGTAGCGTGTAAGTCGAAGGTGCGGAGATCACGGCCGTTGGTGGCCTCGGCGGCTGGGCCGACGACGAGTGGACGACTGCGGAGTTTGGGGCGGGCGGTTGCCTCTGCGGCTGGGACCGCCGATGTTCTGCACGAGTGTGGGGTGCAGAGGCTAGGCCAACTCTACCGCGCGATTCCAAACGGACGTTCCGTTTGGCCGGATTTTGTCTCTTTGGGTAGGGCGATGGGGTCGTGTCCGGGCCTGTCCTGGGATGCGGTGGCCGTGCGCCCAGCGCGCGGCCGCATCCGTTTGCCCCATCCTGTCCGTCAGGGCAAAAAATGCCCATATTTTCATATCTAAACTAGTTTACACGTCCAAATATTAATTGTCTGAAAATAAAAATAGTTTTACAACCCAATCGAAATTGTCTCTAATAAAATAGTTTTACAACCAAATCGAAATTGTCTTCAACGAACATAAAATGAACCAATACATCTATTGGTTGCCAATATGATCCCACGCATGCTCAACCAAGTCATTTTGAAGATCCAAATGAGTGTGCCAATCATGCAGCTCACGACCAGTGCGGCCACCACAAGATCTTCATCATCCGACGACGAATCGTCCGATGAACAAATGAAATGATGAAAGAAAAACTCATCTCCACTGTCCATACCTTTGTGGGCAAAGTGTTGAACACCTTGCGGACGTGGTGGCAAAGAGGCCGCGATGATCACCTCGACGCAGCAGGGGTGGTTGGCGGCCGGCTACTGGCCGCTCTGGAGCTCTCGTCGGAAGCTGCCGCGGCCGCCGTGGTACGTCGCCGGCGGTCGTATCCCCTCTGCCACGGGCTACGACGGAGACAGTCAAACCTCCTCCGGTCGACGGCCAAAACTACGGCGAAAGCGCGGGCGTGTTGGCGACCATGTCGAGACATGGTTTGGTATGGACGGCCGTGGCCTGCGCAGTGAGGAGACGGCCGGAGAATAGCGGCGGCGCCGGCGGGGGGGGGGGGGGGGGGGGGGGGGTGTAGGCGTTGGAAGCGAAGGGACTGCTAGTGTCCCGACAGGCGGGCCACGGGAGGACAAGGGCGTGCGGTGAGCTCGTCCACGTGATGTACGTTTCACCCCAAACTCGGTGCAAGTTTGGGCCGGGGATGGGTCGAAAACGGACGGAATCCGGACATTTGTCCGTTTGGGGCCGCGGTTGGGCCGCACTATTCGTCCGTTCTACCCCAAACGGACGCACCCGGACAAGATGGGGTCACGCGGTGGAGTTGGCCTTAGGGCCGTCGGTGGCCTCGGCGGCTGGGCCGGCAACGAGGTGGACGACTCTGGAGGTTGGGGCTGGCGGTTTCGTCGGCGACCGGGACAGCCGACGTGCTGGACGAGCGCGTAGGTTTGCCGGTGCTTGGAAAGGACGAGCCAGATCGTCCGGGCCGTCGGGAGAGCAGCGTTGGCGCCTAGGCGGAAGGGATTGGAACAGATTGAGGTTGTGATGTTTTCCATTGTCCCGTGGGCCCTTTTGCAAATGAGAAATCCGGAGGCGGGCGGTTTAGTGGAAAAATACATTCAAATGAGGAGACACACACGATCTTGATCGAACGACCAACGATGAGCGGATGCAGGGATGCACGATGGATGCCGGATTCACCTGATACGCTGCCATTCTCAAGTCTTACAATACTTCACCTTCTTCTGAAACTATCAAACAGGCGGCTGGATGCTGTGAAAACCCGGAAAATCCTGTTGTCCTATGAAACTACATAACATACAAGTAAGGTGGAGTCCAGCAGCATGGAGCCGCATCATATTCTACTTCTCGCCAGTACGCAAATGCAAGTGGCTTGTCAATTGCAACAGATGTGCCAAGCTATGTAGAGTTTTCTTTGCTTTGGTTTGCTCCAACATCTCAAATTTAATAGTAGAGTTTTTCTCTCTAGGAGTTCAATTCACTTCCTATGGCAAGAACCAAAACAACTTTCTTCTTAGATTATATAGATGGAGCAAGTGTAAGACAGAAGAAATTGTTCAATTCATGTGTACAATGTGTTAGCTCCTTCATTCGCGCGTACTTGTCAGTTCATCCATCTGTCATGAGTATCTACTGTGCATTCTTGAAACATGCCAACAGAATACCTCGCCGATAGGAAGATCGATCATCGATGCATGAAAATCTGGCGGAATCCCATGCTCTCCAACACTGGGTACCGCTACATTTCCCAGAAGCATACAAGTAGCGTGGAGTTCACCTCATTCATGTATAAGTGGAGGGAGGGAGCACGCATATACAAAGAAGAAGTTAACTTCCATTCATGTATACAATGTGCCAGCTCCGTCACGCTTATCTAGCTACTTTTTCGGTTCATCCCACTGCCGTGATTAATAGTACTTCGTCCGTCCCAAAATATGTGTCTTAAATTTAGTACAACTTTATATTAAAGCTAGTACAAACTTAAGACATTTATTTTGGGATGATGGGAGGGACCCGATGATGGGAGTACTATTCAGTCAATTTGAAAGAAAGAAAACTAGTGTTCAGTCGAGATCATACAAAGTATGCGCCTAGCTGAGTCAGCTACACAGCCATTCTTGAACTTGAAGCATGACATGCATTAATATGTTTCATGAAAGTTTCTTTCTTAGCTTTTTTCCCTTTTCTCCTTCCTCTTTGTAACATACTTTTTATATTAATGAAAATTACCGTAGGACTAAACTATTGTTCTACGGTGTGATGTTAAAAAAATGATGATTCTAGACTTCTAGTAGTACTGATTTGGTATTGTAGATTTTGATACACTTTAATATATATTTTGTGAGGCATACTAGAAAAGTTTGGCTTTGAAACAAAAAAATGAGCGCGCTTTACATAAGAAAAGAAGCGGCGAGGTTATGTTCTGATAAATTTCTGCCATGTTCATTCTTCATGATTATTTTGTCGACTGGATTTGTTTTGAGTCTTGAGTCGAGTGAGAGATCCTAGTAGGACCCACTATTTTTGTCTTATCTCTTGTGTTTATGTTTCGAGTGCGCACGTCTCTCTAACAATAAAATTGGAATCTTTCCTAGATCCCGGTTCACCATACAGTGAAGTACATCATTGGATCCTTGTAGCAAACAAATCAAAATATCTAGGTTCGATCGTGAATTCATGAATTTTTTTCGAAACGGAGGCAAAAGATTTGCCTCATCTATTAAATAAGAGAGAGTAGATTAGAGTTTTACAGCGACCACCTCAAACACGGCATGCGAACTACTCACGAAATACAATAGGCCCTAGTTTCTTTGCACCAGCTGTAACCCAAAGCTTGGCCTCCTCAAGGATTGTGTTAAGAAGAATAGGCAGCGGAGCACTTTTGTGTCGGAACACCCTAGCATTACGTTCATTCCAGATGGTCCAGGAGACGAGGAGAGTGAGGGAGGCCAAGGCACTCCTGTTGGGGACGTCGCTCCCAGTACCATCTTCCCACCAATCCAGGACGGAGTCATGAAGATGCCATCCGGAGGTGTCAATGTGATGAAGGCCAAGCTTGGCCACGAGAGACCTCCAAAGCCGAATAGTGAAGCGACACTTGAAGAGAAGACGAGCACCCGTTTCCTGCTCCCTAGAGCAAAGAGGGCACAGACCGCAGTTGGCCCACCCGCGCCTCTCCAGGCGGTCCGCAGTCCAGATCTTATCTTGAATAGCCAACGAAGAAAATAATTTGATCTTCGGAGGAGCCCAAACTTTCCAAACCATGCGATCCATTGGGGACAAGGTTAAGCCAAGAAACTGCGCTTTATAAGCACTGGCTGCCGAGTACATCCCATCATTGGAATGCTTCCAGGTGATGTCGTCCTCCCGATGCTCCTCAAGATGGACGTCATCCAAAAGCATCCAAAGAGTGAAAAACTCTCGAATGTGGTCTCCGGTGACGACAGTGTTGTAGCTGATTTTGAAGATCCAAGCGTCCTCTCTAACAGCCTCCCTAACCTTTCAATTCTTCCTCCTGGAGGCCTCATAGATGTGCGGGGCGGTCTCCTTGGGCTTACGGCCAAGGAGCCAAGGAGAATCCCAGAAAGGCGTTTTGGCTCTGTTGCCAGAGTAATGGTGGTGGAGGCATAAAAGAAGCTGAGATCGTCCTCCGTACAAGGGTTGCCAAAACCAACCCACAATCTGTGGGGCTCCTTCCATTCGTACCAAGGCCACCTAAGGCGAAGGGCACGCGCAAATTTTTCAGAGTTAAGCACCCCAAGGCCACCATACTCCTTCGGCCTACAAACCGTGTCCCACTTCACTTTGCACTTGGCACCCGTAGTCTTGTCAGCACCTGACCAGAGGAAAGCCCGTTCAATCTTGGTCAGACTCTGAAGAGTGCTTTGAGACACGACGAGCGGCGTGATTGAGAACACCGCTTGGGAGCAAAGGACTGACTTGACAAGGGTTGTGCGCCCCATAGTTGTGATGTTTTGGCCTTCCCAAGTAACTAATTTGTCGGCGGCCTTGTCTTCGAGATACTGGAAATCCACCCGCTTGAGTTGCCAGACCGAGAGCGGGAGGCCTAAGTATTTGACCGGGAAGGACGCACGGGTGGCTGGTAAGTTCCCAAGGATGGGCTCAAGATGAATGTGGGCGCACCTAATAAGCATGACTGAGCTCTTCTGAAAGTTGCAACAGAGGCCCGTAACCTCGCCAAAGCCTCGCAAGATCGCTGCAAGGTTGTCAATGTCCTGCTTGAAAGGAGCCACAAAGACGGCCGCATCATCAGCATAAAGCGAAGTCCGCATCTCGGCTCCCTGGCCCCGGACCTTGCGAAGGAGACGTTTCCTTGTTGCCAACTCAAGGATTTTCTGAAGCGGGTCGATCGCAATTGTCGTGGTTTTGTCACGGCAGATGTCCTAGAGAAAGGACTTAGTGGTGGAGCCATCGCTACGGGTTAACTTAAAGGGGTTAAAGCGGACAAGGGACGCAAGAGAGTTTTTATACTAGTTCGGCCCCTTACGATGAAGTTAAAAGCCTATGTCTAGTTGTGATGGAATTGCTGGGGTTTCGATGACCAAGGAGCGAATACGCTTTGCCTGGGCCTCGAGTTGTTGTCTGTTGTTCTTGAACCGCCGCCGGGTCGTCCCCTTATATACATAGGTTGACGCCCGTCGGTGTACAGACTCCCGAGGCCGGCTCATAATCGTGTTCGGCTCGGTCTCTGCTACTTCTATCTTACAACACAAGTTTACATATCAATGCTGGTTTACGTCTACAAGCCTTAAACCGGCTTTGGGCCCCGGGCCTCCATAAAGCGTCACTGTCTGTCTTCATGGACTTCAGATACAGATGAATTACTTATGGGGTTAACCCGTCCTCTCCTGGCCGGTTTACGCCCAGTACTAATATCCCCAACATTAGGCTCTATATTGATTTGAACTGGTTCATGTCAATCCTCAATACTTAAGAAATTTTCTTCTTCAACATCTTCACATGATCTTGTAAACCGCCGTGACATCATCTTCTAGGATCATGGTAAACAGCCGTGACGTCACCTGTTATTTAAAACTGTGTATAATCCACCCTCATTAATGAGCCTCCGACAATTGAGGCGACAGCTCCGCCTCATATCCAAAATTTAGGCTCCTCGATTTTCGCGCCTGACGCTTATCTTTCTGCCCTTATAAATAGGGCCAGGGGGTCTTTCCATTTTCCCCCTCGTGCCTCTTCGCGTCGTCGTCTTCCTCGCGCCGACCAACCCTCAAGCTCTGCCGCCGCCGTCGTCCTTCGCCTCTGCTTCGACAAAGGCCGCTGCATCAACCTGATTGTATTAGAGAAAAGCGGTGATCCTCCGCTGCTTCCTTCTGCACCAGTAAGTCCCTCTTCTTCTCGCCCTAGATCCGCCATTAGGGTTCGGTGTTCTTCGTGGCTTGAAGCTGTTCTTCCTTCGGTAGCACCAATGGCCGGTTAGATCTGACTATTTTCAGCGCCTTTTGTAATTTAGACTCCTTTCTTCTTGTTAAGGCACCTGCTTGACATCCAACTCATCTGAACTCACTGAAATTTTTGAGCGCTTGATATTAGACCAGAGTATATTTTGATTATCCAACGCATGGCAGATCTGAAATTCTCATGCCAAACTGTGAAACTTGTTTTTCCCTTCACTTATACATCTTTAATACCAGATTGGGCGGTTTAACTTCACAGAAAAAAATGATGACCCGGTAGATACCATTAGTCCCCTGTTGAACCGCCAATGCATTACACCGTTTCCATTGTCAGACTCCGGTTTACGAATAACCAAATCCGGTTTATCAATATGCTTGTATTCTTATACCGTTGTATAGTTGTCCACTGTAAATCTTAAACCGGCAATAATCATGTTTCAGATTTCCATTGTCATGGCGAAGCAAGTTTATGAATGCAATTGGGCTCCCTCTCGAGTAACTGAAGAGCAGTTAAACAATCTTGTAAAAACGGGCGCTTTAGCCAAGAAAGATGTCATCCACTGGAGGGTCCCTGGTCCAGAAAATCCTCCTACACCCAAGGATGGAGAGGTAGTCGTGTTTACTGACCATCTGAGTCGAGGTTTTAGCCCTCCCGGTTCGAAATTTTTCCGAGATGTACTAGCCAATTTTCAGCTGCGCCCTCAAGACATCGGTCCCAATTCTGTGACCAACATCTGCCACTTCCAAGTCTTCTGTGAAGTTTATCCGCAGGAGGAACCTACAGTTGAACTGTTTAGGGATTTCTTTCACTTAAACCGTCGCACAGAGTTCTCGGATGGACCCAATACGGAACTGGGCGGAATGGCGGTTCAGAAAAGGAAAGAAGTCACCTTCCCTCATCCCAAACTCCACAGTCACCCCAAAGAGTGGAACCAGACTTGGTTTTATTGCATGGATACATCTCCACCTGATGAAAACCCCCTGCCGGGTTACCGCCCTGAACGCCTGAGCAACACACATCCTTTTTCTCAGAGGTTGACTGCAAGAGAAAGGGCCAACTATGCTCCTCAATTATCAAAGCTTAGAGCCTTCATGGCTAACGGTTTGACAGGAGTTGATCTTGCTCGCTGTTGGATAAGCTGGAGTATTCTGCCCTTAAGCCGGCGCTCCGGTTTGATGTGTGAGTATACGGGGAGTTTGAAGGATGTTCAGCGGCACATTGACATTCAGCTTACAAATGCAGAAGTCACTGAGGCTGTAAAAAAGATACTGAACGAACCAGAGGCTGTCTGTGCCCAAACCGGACTACTCCCTTTCTGCACCTTCAACAAACCACCAGCTGTAAGAATCATATAATCTTTTTATCTGAAGTTGCTTCTGTCCAAATATTCTGTGAAAGTGTGATTATTTTCTGACAGGGTGATGATCCGTTCTGGAACAAGAAACCATCACAAGACAAACCGGCGAAGCCGCAAGACAAACCGGCCAAGCCAGTTCGTCGAAAAACCAAGGTTGTTAAAAAACCTGCCAAGAAAAGGACCACTGCATCCTCCGATCTACCAGCTGATGACGATGTGGGTAATCCGGAACCAGAGGTAGAACTTGACTCTCTTGGTTCATTTTTCGCACACCTCATTGACAATGATTATTATCAGGACGACGCTGAAGGCAGTCATGCTGATGATGTAGAGGTAATCATTCTTTCCTCCGATTCAGATCCTCTGCCGACATCAAAAATCCGTCGAGGAAACCGGAAAGTAAAATTTTCTCACCCCCTTGCTTACTTGGACCCAAACTTTCTTTTAAAGAAACAGCAGCACGAGGCTCGCCGCACAACCCGGCACAGCGGCCAGGTAGTTACCTCCGCCGGTTTATCGAACAGTCCGGTTTGGAACAGCCACAAAGACGGCCACATCATCAGCATAAAGCGAAGTCCGCATCTCGGCTCCCCAGCCCCGGACCTTGCGAAGGAGACGTTTCCTTGTTGCCAACTCAAGGATTTTCTGAAGCGGGTCGATCGCAATGACAAAGAGCAGGGGGGAAAGGGGATCCCCTTGCCGAAACCCGCTGCCGTGCTTGATGGGTGTCCCTGGCAGACCGTTGAGAAGGATGCGGGAGGATGAAGTCGAAAGAAGAGCAGCAACCCAAGCACGAAATCTGGTGGGAAACCCAAGCCGTTGAAGAAGCTCCAGGAAATATCCCCACTTCACAGAGTCAAAAGCCTTCTTGTTGTCAAGCTTGAAGAGGAGGGCAGGAGTTTTGCACTTATGTAACCTCCGCGCGAAGTTCCTCACATACATGAAGTTGTCATGGATACTGCGCCGCTTGATGAAAGCACTTTGAGCGTTTGAGACAAGACCATCCATAAGAGGGGCAAGCCGGAGTGAGAGGACTTTGGCGATGATTTTGGCAATGGAGTGAATGAGGCTAATGGGCCTATAGTCAGAAATGCCCTCAGCCCCATCCTTCTTGGGCAAGAGAACAACGTTGGCAGAGTTGAGCCAGTGGAGCTCGTCAATGTGAAGGGAGTCAAAGCGTTGGACCACCCTCATGACCGTATGCTTGATGACCCCCCAACACCTCTTAAAGAACAATCCCGTGAAGCCGTCAGGGCCAGGCGCTTTATCGGAAGGCATGTCCTTGATGGCCTCCCAAACCTCCTCCTCAGAAATGGTGTCATCGAGGCCGTGCAAATCATGGGGCTCAATGCCTAGCTCCTCCTAGTTAAAGTCCTTGCCGCTCGATCCCCTTCTCCCCATCACCTCATGGAAGTGGTCGTGAATGATCTTCTCTTTTTCTTTGTGCTCGGTTACCCAACCATGCCCGTGCTTGATCCGATGAATGTGGTTCTTTCGCCGCCTAGCGTTAATGCGTCGATGAAAAAAATTGGTGTTAGCATCACCATCTTTCAAATTTGCAACCCTTGCACACTGACTCTTTCGAGCCCTCTGGAGCACCGACAAGCTAATAACCCTTCTCTTCAGTCTCGAGCGGAGGTCCTGCTCCTCAGGGGAGAGGGATCTCCCCTCCTGCACAATGTCAAGGTGAAGGATCACCAGCTGAGCCGCATGAAACTGGACTTTCGCCTTGGAGAAAAGCTTCTTACTCCACTCAGAGAGACGCAGCGCGGTTTTCTTGAGCTTTTGATACAGAATCTGGTACGGCTCAGTGTGTCGCACCCGCTCGGCCCAAGCCTTCGAGACCACCTCATCGAAACCGGGCAAGGACACCCAGAAGTTTTCAAACTTGAAGGACCGAGGCCGCCTAGGCCCCTGTCGTCGGCGAGCAGCAGAGGGCAGTGATCGGAAAGGGACGACGAAAGGGCGTGAAGCACATGGGTGTTGAAAGACAAGTCCCAGGTCGCATTACAGAAGAAGGAGTCCAGCTTGCAAAGGGTTGGGTTTTCCCTCTCGTTGCTCCATGTGAATCGCCTATTCTGCAGATGGATCTCCTTGAGCTCACATGACTGAAGAGTGTCACGAAAGCGCTTAATCCTCCTCCGGTTGAAATTTCGCTTGTTCTTGTCCCTAGCACGGTATATTTGGTTGAAGTCCCCAAGCACGAGCCAGCCCAAACCCGGAAGTGGCTTGCAGGAGCATATCTCAGCAAAGAAAGCATAGTCAGTAGGCCCGTAGACATTAGTGAGCTTGAAACACACCTCATTCACGAGGACTCGGACCGAAGCCGAAAGGCAATAAGCCGAGAAAGAAATGTCGGAGACCTCAAGAACACTGTCATCCCATAGTAGCAACAGTCCACCCCTTGTCCCCACGGCCGGACGTTGCGCAAAATTCCGCAACCTGTTACCATCGAGAAAGAAATGTCGGAGACCTCAAGAACACTGTCATCCCATAGTAGCAACAGTCCACCCCTTGTCCCCACGGCCGGACGTTGCGCAAAATTCCGCAACCTGTTACCATCGAGAAAGGCAGCAGTAAACACATCCACGTTCTCCAGTTTTGTCTCTTGCAGACACACAAGTTGGCGGGAGGAAGACGCAATCGTAGATTCTAGAGTATAACAAATTGACCGGCTGTCCGAGTCTGCTCGCGAGGACGATCAGTCATCCGTTGGCACTCGCACCTGGGGAAGGCCACAGCCTCCCGCCCGGCCGCCGGCAAAAACCAAAACCATATCTGCAGAACAGCAGCGACAAGCCGGTTACCATTCCGAACAACAGATTTGTCCGTTTCTTGCTTGCCGGTTGCAGTAGCACTGGCCGGTGAAGCAACGAGGCGCCTAGAGCCGGTACGGGGCCGGTGACCGGGGATCGCTAGCGAGCTGTCACCTGCCAGCATGGAGGTCGACATGGAGCTGTGGTCTGTGGAGGCGTGTGTGTGTACCAAGTAGATGAGCCGGTTTCTTGTTCTTGCGATGCCCGGGCAACATGCTGGTTGAGAACGTAAACCATGTCCAGTACACGCCTAAGAGCATTTCTAGTAGACCCTGCATACCGCCGGCCCGTAAAACGTGTTTGCAGTTCGCGGAAAAATGTCTTTGCGGGCCGGCACGGACGACCGTAGAGGCAGACCCCCAAACATATCCGTATAAAAGGATATTCGTGGAATATACTTTTTTACGAGTCGGCTTCGCGGGGTCTGCTCTTGCGCCGCTGCATCCCGCCGGTCCGTAAATATCAATACCACACCACAAAAATAAAACAAACATCCACACTACAAAATAATTATTCAAATCACCGAAGCAAACTAAATAATTATTCAATACCAACACAATACAACAATCATCCACATTACAAATAATTATTCAAATCTCCGAAGCGAACTAAATAATGCAATACAAAACTTGTCCCGAATACAGATACAAATGAATAGAAAAATGAGTTTAATACTATCCAGCCCTTTGCCAATGGTGCTCAATGAGATCCTCCTGAAGCTGAAAGGGGGTGTTTGCATTTTCAATCTCCTTGTAGGTCTGAAGAAAAGCTCTAATGCGGTTAGGGTCTCTAGCTGGTTTGACAAGGCTACCCACATTGCCGTAGAAGAACTCCAAGTTCATTCCTCTCTCATCTTCGAAAATCATATTGTGAAGGATAACACAACATGTCATGATATTTTAAGGTCCTCTTGTCCCAAATACGAGTAGGACCACGAACAATGGCCAACCTAGATTGCAAAACCCCTAATGCTCTTTCAATGTCTTTTCGGGCTGCCTCTTGCACCCTTGCGAATGGACAATGTTTTCTAGTTTTGGGATCTTTGATGCTCTTGACAAATGTGCACGAAGGAGGGTATATACCATCTGCAAGATAGTACTCTTTTGTGTATTCATGCCCATTGATAGTGTAGTTGCAAGCAGGAGCATCACCACTAGCAAGCCTAGCAAACAAATAAGACCATTGCAACACATTGATATCATTGAGAGTGCCCGGCATACCAAAGAAGCAATGCCAAATCCATAAATCCTCGGATGCTACGGCCTCTAGCACAATTGTTGCATCACGAGACTTGCTACAATACATTCCCTGCCATGCCTTCGGGCAATTTTTCCAAGTCCAATGCATACAATCAATGCTACCTAGCATGCCAGGCCAACCCCTCCTCTCATTAGATGCCATCAATTTCTTTGTGTCATCCTCGTTGGGTGCCCGAAGATATTCAGGACCAAAGACACGGATGATCACTTTGGCAAATCTACGCACTGACTCAATTATGGTATCTTCACCAATGCGAAGGTACACATCGGCATAGTCAGCCGGAACGCCATATGCAATCACCCACATAGCTGCGGAGATTTTTTGATATGCACTAAATCCCTTTAAGCCCACAACATTTTTTCTTTGAGTAAAATACCGACAATTTTCCTCGCAAGCTTGAACAATTTTCACAAAGAGGGATCCGCTCATTCGGTACCTTCTCCGGAAGAGGTGCGGTGGATATGTTGGATTCTTCATGAAGTAGTCTTGCATCAACATCTCGTTCCTGAGATGGCGATTCCAAGGAGTGCAAAGACACCCGACGGTCAATCCTCGCCGCCTCTTCTGGTTCTCGTCTTCATGCTCCTTCACGGCAAGTGTTATCACTAATCTGTTGCCGAAAGGTTGCAAGCATCGTCTCAACATCCGAGTTGTCCAAATCGGACGAATCGGAGAACAAAAACTTCTCGCACGGTCTCAATTCCATCTACATGAACAAGAATCGCATGCCACATCAATCAACTATGCAAACCGCTCGACACAAAGCACAAACAAACACTAACCGACGGCTCGTGGGGCGGGTGATCCCGGGCGGCGACGAGGGGCGGGCTAGAGGGCGGTCGATCCCCGGCGGCGATAGCGACGAGGGGCGGTTCTTCTCACCGGATCCGGGGGGGCGGTGCAGCTTATCGGTGCTGGAGGGTGGGGGACGCCCCCGCGGCGCGATTCCGCCCGCAGATTTGGAAGGATTCGCCCCGGCGGTGGACGTGCGGAACCAAGGGCGGGGGGGGGGGGGGGGGGAGGTGCGGAAGGAGATGGGGAAAGGGCGTGGGCTGAAATGTCCCTCCCGCCAACCGCTTGACTGCGATACGGGGCACCGTAGGGGCGAGGCGGAAACCCGCGAATAACCGCAAAGGTTTTGCGGCGCCCCTCAAAAATTTTTGCGGGCCGGCCGTGTTTGCAGGGTCTGTTCAGGCGGGATTTTCTGCGCCGACCCGCATTTTGGCGATTATTTTGCGGGTCGGGGCTTTTTGCGGGGTCTGCTAGAATTGCTCTAATATTGTATCCATATATATTTCAAAATTTACTTTACTTCAATTTTTTTTTTAAAATTTACCTAGTTAATGAAATTTATAAGTACGTTCGTGTAATTTTTCAAAATTGTTCATAGTATTAAAAAAGTGTTGTGATATTTAGAATATGGTACACACGTTTAAAAATATGTTCACCAACAGTAAAAAAAAGTGTTAGTGCAATTTTTAAATAAAATTTCATACCATTCAAATGTTTTTACTCCTCCGAGCCGTATTATTGCCGCTGATATTAAATCAAGGACAATTAATATGGGTTCGAGGGAGTATGACATTTAAAAAGATGCTCGGGGCTTTAGAAAAATATGTTTGATGACATTTAAAGAAAATTTCATGAAATGTAAAATTTTGTTGCCGCAATTTTAGAAACAAATTCAGAACATATAAAGAGTTTGTTACCTTTAGAAAATGTTCTAACAGTCATCCAATGTTTGCACTTTTTTTAAAAGAACTGTTCATGAATTTTTTGAAAATTTTTCAAACTTGTGTTTAGAAATTTCCACTATACACTGAAAAAATATTCAATGTGCATTTTACGAATGTTCAACATGTATTTAGAAATATGTTCAATGTTGTGTAAAAAAATTCACATGTATAATTGAAAAAAGAAAAATAAATCCCGTTGAAAATTGTTAGGGGAAACACACAAAAAACAAAAAGGGAAAAGCCACACATAAACTTCTATAACCAATCCTAGAAACTTCCCAAAACTAAGGGATGCACTGAATGCGTCAGGGCTATTTACATTGATCTTGTTTCAAAGATCTCCTCAAGACAAAGACGATAGTAAAAAACTGATATGAAATCGAACATTTGGTTCAAAATATATTATCGTTTTTGTATTTGGGCTAAATCAAAACACATGGATTTTTTTTATGAAAGAATGAGATGTAGAGGGTGGGTTGATTTTATAAATTATAGTGTTGCTTTTGAAAAATGTTGTAGCGCAACTTATGACCAAAATCTGGTTGTTTCCTTTTCATCCAATGGCCCGAAAGCTATAGGTGCACCCAGTGCACAGATTCAGCTGGTGCACTGGATACATTCTCCATGCTCGTAGTGATTTGCATGTGAGCAGAAACTTGTCTTCTCCCCCAAAAAAGAGAATTATGTTCTGTAGAGAATATTGAAAAGATGTTGGCTTGCATTTTTATCTCTCTCAATGTTTTGATTGGATTAAATCACAAGGTGTGGTGTGTGACACGTAAATCATTAATTAATCTAACTATTTTTATATGTGAACTACTTTGTTTACATCGTATCCATTTTTTTTACCACCTCATAGTTCACAGGTCCCAAGCAGATTGATCTTTCTACACATTTCCACCATCTTCCACTCTCTCTCTCTCACTCTCTCTCTCCCCCTCCCTCTCTCTCCGCCTCCCTCTATCTCTCTCTCTCAACCAATTTTTTATCTCACCATCGGCAATCTTCTCTTCCAAGTTCCAAATTACTCATGTCTGCCATAGAAACTTCCAGATGTTACCCATGGTGAAATCTTTTTTTTGCGGGTACCCCTAGTGAAATTTGGTGCACTGAAGTAGAGATCCAAAGGCCTACAATCTCCAGATTTACCATCTTTCTACCATTGAATAGAGTTCATCTGACTGTTAATACTTGATATTGTTGAAGTATATTGTCTGCCTCTCTCCATCAGTTCGGACTTTTGGATGAGTTGGCTGAAGCATGAATTGAATATTGTATCATTGTTAGGAGGTCTTGAGTTCAAGACTCTGCCAACGCAATATTAAAAATAAAGATTATGCGGCCTACATAAATCCCACGTCTAAGGACTAAATAAGCCTAGATGTGGGGGGGGGGGGGGTGTTGAAGTATATTGCCCGCCTCTCTTCATCAGTTCAGACTTTTGGATGAATGGACTGAAGCACGAGTTCAATATATATAATTCATACAATATATATATATATATATAAGTATACAAAAAATGAATCTCGATTCTATTAAAACCTTCTTACAAGTGCAATGCACGGGAAGATTCTCAATTCCTTGCACTACTGAAGCCTAGACGTGAGGGGGGGGGGTGTTGGAGTATATTGCCCGCCTCTCTCCATCAGTTAAGACTTTTAGATGAGTGGACTGAAGCACGAACTCAATATATATAATTCATACAATATATATATAATTATATAAAAAATGAATCTCGATTCTATTAAAACTTTCTTACAAGTGCAATGCACATGAAGTTTCTCAATTCCTTGCACTACTGAGTAGATTACCGGTTTTCTCAAAAGAATAATAGGTGTGTGTAATTGAGCGAATGAATTACAATGTATAGTTGGATGGGAACACTAGTAGAAAAAGGGTCAAATGTCAAGCATATTAGTGCCGGTTTGCTTTTGAGCCGGCACTAATGTGTGCATTAGTGTCGGTTCCAACTGCTAGCCGGACGCTTTCATTAGTACCGGTTCGTGGCCGACCTTTAGCACCGGTTCGTGCCACGGACCGGTACTAAAGTGAGTGGTGGCAGGATGTTGTCAGGACCTTTAGCCCCTCCAGCACCTTTAGTACCGGTTCGTGGCACGAACCGGTGCTAAAGGTCATCCTACATAAACCCTTCGTCCACCCGAGCTCGCTCTGTTCTTCCCCTTTCCCCTCTCCTCTCTGTTCTTCCCCTCTTCCTCTCGAGCTCATCACACATTTTGCCCAAAATTTGTCAAGATTTGAAGGCCCCCATCCATTCAAATGATCACAAAGGTTAGCAACTTTGTCCTTTCATCTCTCATTGCTAGATTAGCTCTTGCAATGCTTTGTATAGTGATTAATTTATGAGTTTAGTAATTTGGGAGGAAATATATGTGCTAGTATTTGATTTATATGCAATATGAGGTCAAAAATAACACTTAGTTTGCATATGTAGGTGTGGTTTACTTAGTGCCTTCTAAATCTCCGTCGTAACCACAGTCGATCGCCCACACCGTTCCGTCGCCGGCACCACCTTGTGGTGAGCCTCTTGTTCATGAATGTTTTACATTACCAAATTGATGTTTGTGTGATTTGGATATATAGTTACTCGTATAACTATCTTACCCGTACGTTGTTTGTTATACATAGTGCCATGGTTTTGATATCCGTCCCCGTCGGCCCTCGTCCTTGTTATGATTCGGATGTGGTATATTCTCTTTTAAAACTAGTTGTTGCATTTCGTGTTTATGACAAATTATGCCCATCAAGTTGACATAGATATTTTTGTCTAGGAGGTTTGTGAACCGGAAATTCCAACCGACCCTATTGTCGAGAGGTTAAATTTAGTTGAAAGAGAAAACGAGTATTTGAAAGAAAAATTGAAAAGAATTGAGGGGAGAAGATGGAATTGGAGTTGCATGTTGCCGATGTCGTCGATGATCACAAGATCAAGATGGAGAAAATGCGCTTGAAGATTAGAAAGATTAGAAAATATGCCATTGATAGTGAGGCTTGGTATCATTATGCTGTTGGATCAATTGTTACCTTAGTTGCGATCTTGATCGCATTTGTTGTTGCATTTAAATGCTTTAGTTAGAGAGTTATTTGTTTGTTGCATTTAAGTCTTGTATGAACTTTATGTATGAACTTGTATTAATTTAGTCTTTTCGGTGTTGTGTAATGAAGATGAGCCGACAATGGATGTACGATGACCGATGCTCTCCCGAGTTCATTAATGGCGTGCAAACTTTTCTGCTTGCGGCTGAGGCAAACCAGCGGGCGGATGGTTTTATGCCTTGTCCATGTTTAGTCTGTAAGAATGATCACAATTACTCTACGTCAAGAACCATTCACGTCCACCTGTTTAAGTCCGGTTTCATGCCCCACTATAATGTTTGGACCAAGCACGGAGAAAGAGGGGTTATGATGGAAGACAATGAAGGAAGACGACAGCTATCCTGGCCATGGGTTCCCTGAATATGATGATACAACAATGGGGGAAGAAGCTGAGCCGGCAATGCGGGAAGAAGCTGAAGAAGAGGCATCAGATGAGCCCGCTGATGATCTAGGTCGGGCCATTGCCGATGCAAAGAGAAACTGCGCAAGTGATTTGGAGAAGAAGAAGTTGCAGCACATGTTAGAGGATCACAAGAAAGTGTTGTACCCGAATTGCGAATCTGACAAGAAAAAGTTGGGCACCACACTGGAATTGCTGCAATGGAAGGCAGAGAATGGTGTATCTGACAAGGGATTTGGAAAGTTGCTGGTAATGATAAAGAATATGCTTCCAAAGGACAACGAATTGCCCGAGAGTACGTACGAAGCAAAGAAGGCTGTCTACCCTCTAGGGTTAGAGGTGCAGAAGATACATGCATGCCCTAATGACTGCATCCTCTACCGCGGTGAGTACGAGGATTTGAACGCTTGCCCGGTATGCGTTGCATTACGCTATAAGATCAGGCGCGATGACCCTGGTGATGTCGAGGGCGAGCGCCCCAGGAAGAAGATTCCTGCCAAGGTGATGTGGTATGCTCCTATAATACCACGGTTGAAACGTTTGTTCCAAAACAAAGAGCATGCCAAGGCGATGCGATGGCAAAGAGAAGACCGTAAGAAAGACGAAAAGTTGAGAGTACCCGCTGACGGGTCGCAGTGGAGAAAAATCGAGAGAAAGTACGGGAAAGAGTTTGGAGATGACGCAAGAAACGTATGGTTTGGTCTAAGCGCAGATGGCATTAATCCTTTTGGGGAGCAGAGCATCAACCATAGCACCTGGCCTGTGACTCTATGTTTGTATAACCTTCCTCCTTGGTTGTGCATGAAGCGGAAGTTCATTATGATGCCAGTGCTCATCCAAGGCCCTAAGCAACCCGGCAACGACATTGATGTGTACCTAAGGCCATTAGTTGAAGAACTCTTACAGCTGTTGAATGTAACAGGTGTGCGTGCGTGGGATGAGCACATGGGGGAAGAATTTGACCTAAAGGCCTTGCTGTTCGTGACCATCAATGATTGGCCTACTCTCAGTAACCTTTCAGGACAGACAAACAAGGGATACCGCGCATGCACGCACTGTTTGGATGATACCGACAGTATATATTTGGAAAATTGTAAGAAGAATGTGTACCTGGGACATCGTCGATTTCTTCCGAGCAGGCATCCCGTAAGAAAGAAAGGCAAGCATTTCAAAGGTGAGGCGGATCACCGGACGAAGCCTCGCCACCGTACTGGTGCTGATGTACATGATATGGTCTTTGAAGGTAGTCTTTGAAAAGGGTCCTGGCGGACAACCTGTTCCGAATGACGCTGACGGACGCGCACCCATGTGGAAGAAGAAATCTATATTTTGGGACCTGCCCTATTGGAAAGACCTAGAGGTCCGCTCTGCAATCGACGTGATGCACGTGACGAAGAATCTTTGCGTGACCCTGCTTGGCTTCTTGGGCGTGTATGGGAAGACAAAAGATACACCTGAGGCACGGGAGGACCAGCAATGTATGCATGGAAAAGACGGCATACATCAGGGTCATGCCAGCTACGCTCTTACCAAAGAAGAGAAGGAAATCTTCTTTGAATGCCTGCTCAGTATTAAGGTACCGTCTGGCTTCTCGTCGAATATAAAGGGAATAATAAACATGGCAGAGAAAAAGTTCCAGAACCTAAAGTCTCATGACTGCCACGTGATTATGACGCAACTACTTCCGGTTGCATTGAGGGGGCTTCTACCGGATAACGTTCGATTAGCCATTATGAAGCTATGTGCATTCCTCAATGCAATCTCTCAGAAGGTAATCGATCCAGAAATCATACCAAGGTTAGAGAATGATTTGGTGCAATGTCTTGTCAGTTTCGAGTTGGTGTTCCCACCATCCTTCTTCAACATCATGACGCACGTCCTAGTTCACCTATGCGAAGAGATTAACGTTTTGGGTCCTGTATTTCTACACAATATGTTCCCCTTTGAGAGGTTCATGGGAGTCTTAAAGAAATATGTTCATAACCGTGCTAGGCTAGAAGGAAGCATCTCCAAGGGCCATGAAAATGAGGAGGTCATTGAGTTTTGTATTGACTTTATTCCTGACCTTAAGCCGATTGGTGTTCCTGAATCGCGGCATAAGGGCAGACTGGATGGAAAAGGCACGCTAGGAGGGAATCAAAAAATATGTATGGACGAACATTCTCTCACTGAAGCACACTACACAGTTCTACAGAATTTCGCCTTGGTGGCTCCGTATATGGATAAACACAAGAATTTTCTACGCTCCAAACACCCGGAGCGGTCTGATGACTGGATTACACGTGAACAAATCAGGAGTTTCGCCGGCTGGTTGCAGACACGTACCATGCATGACGCCTCTATTGAAGATGACATGTACTCGCTGTCCCAGTTACCATCTTCGAATATAATGACTTCCAAAGGGTACGAGATAAATGGTAATACATTTTACACGATCGCCCAAGATAAGAAGAGCACCAACCAAAATAGTGGTGTCCGCTTTGATGCAACAACCAAACGGGAAAGGAAACATATTATGGTTACATAGAGGAGATATGGGAACTTGACTATGAACGTGGTTTGAAGGTCCCTTTTTTCGGTGCAAATGGGCGAATATGACACGAGACGGGGTAACGGAAGACCCGCAGTATGGAATGACAACAGTGGATCTCAACAATCTTGCGTATGCAGACGAACCATTCGTCCTAGCTAATGATGTGGCACAGGTTTTCTATGTGAAGGATATGTCTACCAAGCCGAGAAAAAGAAAAGATAAGGTAGCGAATGCATCATACGATGAGCCAAAGCGCCACATAGTTCTTTCTGGGAAGAGAAACATTGCGGGAGTGGATGATAAGACAGGCATGTCAGAAGATTATGAAAAGTTTGATGAAATTGCTCCATTCACAGTGAATATTGACCCGAGCATCCAGTTAAATGATGAAGATTTTCCATGGCTACGGCGCAAAGGGACACACGCGAAGAAAAAGTTTCACACCCAAAGATCTAGGATGTGATCAGCTTCACTATCATCACTTTCTTCTGTGTTTCACACCCAGGAGGGAATCTCTGTAATAGTTAGGGTAGTTATGTGTTTTGGAATTTGAAATGCGAAGAAATTTTATGCGCAAACAAATTCTTTCATGCATTTACTGATTTTTCAGCTAAATGACCCTGAAATTGAAAAGCATTTCAAATGAACTCAGTAAAGGTTGAAAGTTGGCATGGTATCATAATTTCACCCACATAGCATGTGCAAAAAAGTAAAGAGGGTTACCGCAAAAACTGGATGCACTTCGTGTACAAAATGGACAATCTCTTTCGAAGTATCAGGGTTTCGGACAAAAACTTATCCGTTACAAAGGCATTTCATTTTTTAAATAACCTAAGCATTACCAAATTAAATATAATGATAAAACACACTAATATTAAACATAAGAAAAAAGAATCACTGAAAAATCTATTTTCAAAGTTAAGTTATTCACAAACTAGTGATTCACACAAATTTCAAATAATTCAAAATGTAAACTATTCAAATTTGTAAACTACCGGCACTAATAGAAAGTTTGTAATTTTTTGTACCTAAAGCAGAAATATTCACAAATAAACTCTAAATACCGCAAAAAACAATTCAAAAATAAATAAAATAAAAATAAATAAAGCAAAAAAAATAAGAAAATAAAAAAGCCCGCCTACTGCGCCACAGCGGCCTGCATACGACTAGAAACCCAACCTGTTGTTGGGCCAGGATGCATGCCCGCAAAGGCCCAGTAGGCCCACAGGGCAGCACAGAACATTTAGGCCCAGTAGGCCTGCTTTGGAGAGGAGCTCGAGAGAGCTACCGCACTAGGGCTTATAAACCAGTGCGGACGCCCCTCAGCTAGCGAGGTGGGACTATGTTGGAGATCGTTGCAGAAATTAAAAAAAATCTACGCATCACCAAGAACAATCTATGGAGTCTTATAGCAACGAGAGGGAAAAGAGTGCATCTACATACCCTTGTAGATCGCGAGCGGAAGCGTTCAAGTGAACGGGGTTGATGGAGTCGTACTCGTCGTGATCCAAATCACCGATAACCGAGCACCGAACGGACGGCACCTCCGCGTTCAACACACGTACGATTGGGGAAGACGTCTCCTCATTCTTGATCCAGCAAGGGGAAGGGAGAGGTTGATGGAGATCCAGCAGCACGACGGCGTGGTGGTGGAAGCAGCGGGGATCTCGGCAGGGCTTCGCCAAGCTCAGCGAGAAGGAGAGGTGTCACGGGAGGGAGAGGGAGGCGCCAGGGGCTTGGGTGCGGCTGCCCTCCCTCCCCCCTCTTTATATAGGGCTCCTGGGGGGGCACCGGCCCTAGGAGATCCAATCTCCAAGGGAGGCGGCGGCCAAGGGGGTGGCTTGCCCCCCAAGCCAAGTGGGGCCCCCCCACCCCTAGGGTTTCCAACCCTAGGCGCAGGGGGAGGCCCAAGGGGGGCGCACCAGCCCACCAGGGGCTGGTTCCCCTCCCACTTCAGCCCATGGGGCCCTCTGGGATAGGTGGCCCAACCGGTGGACCCCCCGGGACCCTTCCGGTGGTCCCGGTACAATACCGGTGACCCCCGAAACTTTCCCGGTGGCCGAAACTAGACTTCCTATATACAATTCTTCACCTCTGGACCATTCCGGAACTCCTCGTGACGTCCAGGATCTCATCCGGGACTCCGAACGACTTTCGGATTTCCGCATACTAATATCTCTACAACCCTAGCGTCACCGAACCTTAAGTGTGTAGACCCTACGGGTTCGGGAGACATGCAGACATGACCGAGACGACTCTCCGGTCAATAACCAACAGCGGGATCTGGATACCCATGTTGGCTCCCACATGTTCCACGATGATCTCATCGGATGAACCACGATGTCGAGGATTCAATCAATCCCGTATACAATTCCCTTTGTCAATCGGTACTTTACTTGCCCGAGATTCGATCGTCGGTATCCCAATACCTTGTTCAATCTCGTTACCGGCAAGTCACTTTACTCGTACCGTAATGCATGATCCCGTGACCAAACACTTGGTCACATTGAGCTCATTATGATGATGCATTACCGAGTGGGCCCAGAGATACCTCTCCGTCATACGGAGTGACAAATCCCAGTCTCGATTCATGCCAACCCAACAGACACTTTTGGAGATACCCGTAGTGCACCTTTATAGCCACCCAGTTACGTTGTGACGTTTGGCACACCCAAAGCACTCCTATGGTATCCGGGAGTTGCACAATCTCATGGTCTAAGGAAATGATACTTGACATTTGGAAAAGCTCTAGCAAACGAACTACACGATCTTGTGCTATGCTTAGGATTGGGTCTTGTCCATCACATCATTCTCCTAATGATGTGATCCCGTTATCAATGGCATCCAATGTCCATAGTCAGGAAACCATGACTATCTATTGATCAACGAGCTAGTCAACTAGAGGCTCACTAGGGACATGTTGTGGTCTATGTATTCACACATGTATTACGATTTCCGGATAACACAATTATAGCATGAACAATAGACAATTATCATGAACAAGGAAATATAATAATACCCATTTTATTATTGCCTCTAGGGCATATTTCCAATTGACTAAACATGACGCACCGCGCCTGCGCCAACACACCCCCTTTAGTACCGGGTGGTGGCTCAAATCGGTACTAAAGGGTGGGTCTTTAGTACCGGTTGGAGCCACCACCCGGTACTAAAGGGTGTGCGCTTCCCGCCGCTTGGCCTGGCCAAAACAGACCTTTAGTACCGGTTGGTGGCTCCAACCGGTACTAAAGGGGTGTTCAATATAAGAAAGCACTTCAAAAAAATTCAGTTTCTCATCTCTCCCTCTGCTTCTTTCTCCTCTGCCCCGTCGCCGCCGCCCCTCGTCGCCGCCCCCGTCGCCGTCCCCGTCGCCGTCCGTCGCCCCGGCCGTCCCCGTCGCCGCGCCGCGCCCCGTCGTCCCGTCGTCCCCGCCCGGCCCATCCCCGTCCCCGTCGTCGCCGCCCCGTCCCCATCGCCGTCATCACCGCCCGTCTCCGTCCCCGTCGCGGCCCCCCGTCGCCGCGCCTCGCCGGTGAGCTCCTGCCCCGGCCGCCATGTCCACACACACACACACACACACACACATTAGTTTTTTAGTTATAAATTTTAGTTATAGAAATTTTTTAAGTTTTTTAGTTATAGCAATGTTAGAAAAGTTATAGAAATGTTAGTTATATAGAAATGTTATAAAAAATTTCTGTTTTTTAGTTATAGAAATATTTATAGAAATGTTAGCAATTTTTCTGTTTTTTAGTTATAGAAATATTAGAAATGTTATAGAAATGTTAGTTATATATATAGAAATGTTAGAAATTTTAGAATTAGTTTTAGTTAGATGAATTAGATTAATGTCAAATTGTTAGAATTTGCATATAGAATTTTAGTTATCACAATCCAATCATTTAAAAAATGTTACTTTTTGCGGGCATATAATATTTGTTCTCGACGATGCCTAGCCCGCATCCTCGCCGTCGACCCGTTCGCGACGACGTCCGGCTGACCCATGTCCGGGATTGGGCTCCGCCGGGCTGGCACTGGGAGGTGCTACCTGGAGGGGCGCGCCGCTCGGTGAGGAACCCGGCCTCGGGTCCCGTCGTCGACCCTGATCTCCTTTGGTGGCGTTCGCGTGGGCCACATTCGGTGCAGAGGGAGCCGGCCCCGCCGGAGGTGGTGCGTCGTCGTGTCAGGGAGGAGGACGAGCACGTCCATCGCTACATGGCTGCTATGGACGTCAGGTTCTCCAATACCTGGCAGGTTCTTTGGGCAGATGACCGTAGATATGATCCTGTGATGGTTCCTTGTCTTTGGGTGTCCACCGCCCGCGCCCCAGAAACTGCGAGTGGCCTAGATTCTTCTATAGTATTCGATCTTTATTAGCTACCTAGCAAGTGATGTATTCGAGATTATATATAATTCGAGACGATGTATTCGAGATTATATATTATTCGAGACGATGCATATTATGTACTATATGATTCAGTTTCTCCTTATTGATTGCATCCATGCATTGTAATTTGAATACTAAATTGTTTTATATTTCTTCTGTATTAGTTAAATAAAAGCTATGGCGGACAATACCGGCAGAGAGGGAGAAGAGGCCCTGTTCGAGATCATACGCAGCCCTAACAGGCCAGATGATCTGAATGAAGCAAATGACGGCTCCCAATATCTGAACAATACCGGGGAGGGTGATGATAAGATATTCGATCTCGACGACCAAGCTGATGAAGTCATGATCTATGATTATGATGACGCAGACAATGATTATGATGTCGAATACAATGTTGATCTTGAAATAACAAAGACTATCGGTGAGGTATATTTATATAAGCAGGCATCTAGTGATCATCACATGTTTTTTTTATTTGAAGATATATTAACGAATCGATCTTTCTTCTTTCAGCCCTCCGGATCGAGCAAATCTGCTTCTAAAGACAGCAGGACAAAGCGCGGCCCGGGCAAAAAGTTGAAGGAGGGTGTAAAGTACAACATCGATTCCATCAAAGCTAGTGGCGAACCCCTCACGCCTAAGAACATTGCGAACAAGTTCGTTCGTCAGTGCGGAGTTCTTGTGAAGGACCATCTCCCGATCTCCATTCAAGAATGGAAAGAGCCAAAAACTAAACACCCAGATGTTACTTGGGTCGACGACAGAGCAAAACAAAAACTTTGGGAATCTCTGATGGAACATTTCACCCTACCAGATTATTTCACTGATGCAGATGTGCAGAAAATCAAGGACGCTGCTCTTAAGAAGATGGCAATTGCATTCAACACCCACAAGAAAACTGTATGGGCCAACTACCTCGCTGCAGAAAGGAAGACTCCAGAATTCAAGGGAACACTGAAGAAGCAAAGAGAACACTGGCCCGCTTTCGTGAAATTCAAGGAATCAGAATTATCTAAGGAACGGTCGAGAAAAAACAAGGCCAATGCTGCAAAAAAGATGCAGTTCCATAGGCTGGGTCGAGGTGGCTACGCGGTGGCAATGCCTAAGTGGGATAAGTCTGAGCAAGAGATGGAGGATGCAGGGGTCACTCCGGTTACTAGGAGCTGGCCCCCCAGGTGCAGAACTTGGTTCTATGCGCATGGGGGGCGTTGGACCCGAAGACAGGTCTGGTTTCGAAGAAGGCAAGTCTAAAAGGAGCAGAACAAAAGTTACTTGACGCAATAGAAGATGCTCGAAAGGGGGTGTTCACGCCCAACAGAGAGAACGACAAGCTTATACGCGCCCTGGGAAATCCTGAACACCCGGGAAGAACACGAGGCAAGGGCGTTATTCCCTGGTATGAGGGCTTTTCGGAATGGAACAACGACTACAGGACCCGTGCAAGAAAGAAGATGGAGGAGGAGAAGAAGAGGAAGCTGGAGGAGGAGCAGAGGAAGCAGGACGCGGAACGCCTTCAAGGCCTAGAAGCAAGGCACGCGGACTTGGCACCCAAAGTCCAGCAGCAGCAGCAGCAGCAGATCGACTCACTTAGCCAGGAAAGAGGGTCTCGGCAGCGGCAGCAGCAAGCGGATGATCATCTAGCATTAGATAGCACCGTCCCATCCATGCCGAGAAGCAGCGTTGGTTCCGCCCCGGGCGACGCACTGCTGGATACATACCCTGTGGATGACATCATAGAGAACACTAACTGTGAGCTACACTTCAAAATGAAGAACATATCCATGAAGGTGGCGGACACCGTTGCTTTTACAATTACCCCCGAAACAACCTTCCATTGCGCCCTGATTCCAGCGGGCTATGCTCGTGTCTTGGTTGATGAGGTGGTGGACCCATATTCGGGGCTACAGCTTGACATTCCTGGAGGTGACGACGAGCACACACTGGGAGAGGCCATACATCGTATCATCCTATGGAGAAAGGATTGCATCATCTTTCGAAGTCCACCGACATCATGTCTGCCGACTCCTCCTCGAAGTCCACGAACGCGTGAGCAGACTCCTGCTTCAAGTCCGGCACAGCGTCAGGCCACTCCTCCTGTTTCAAGTCGGACACCGTGTCGGGCCACACCTCCTGCTTCAAGTCCGGCACAGTGTCAGGCCACACCCCCTGCTTCAAGCCCGACACCGTGTCAGGCCACACCTCCTGCTTCAAGTCCGGCACAGCGTCAGGCCACTCCTCCTACTCCAACTAAGCCACGTCAGCCGTCTCCGCCGCCTAAGCAATCGCAGAAGAGACACGTCGCAGCTATGGTGCGTAGCGGTACGAGTCGAGGTAGTACAGGAAGTACAGGTGGAGACAAGCGATATATATATGGTCCAAGCAGCCTCGCTCCTCTTCCTGAGAGGCCTTACGACATGACCGAGGAGCAAAACGATGCAATAGTGCGGGCCGAAGTGGACGCCTATTTTGGACCGAAACCGGCACCGCCGCCGAGGGAGAAAGTGCCTGAGGAAAAGATTGACCACTTCATTCGTATGGCTAGACCACCAGCTCCCAAGCCTGTTGACTCAGACTATGAGCGCCAAATCAGGAAGGCACATCGAGCACGACTACAGAAAGAAGCGAGCTCGAGCTCGAGCCAACAAGCAGCTGTCAAAAAAGCGGGAAAACCATTCCCCAGCTGGGAGAACAGGCAGCGCAATCGACCCCCCCCCCCCGCTTGTTGTGCCAACAACACATGAGAGTACGCGCGCCCAATATTATTGTGGGCAAACCGTTTACGTTCCCGAGCTGGGCGATGTGGTAATAACCGAGGAGCATATAATGCAGGCTGAAATGCTCAAGACCACTGTTGGACAACTCCTCGATATCGAGCCCATGTCTCCGCTTAGAGAGGAGGAAATAAAACGAAAATATGTCCGGGGCCAACCTTTGGTCGTGCCCGAGGAGTTCAAGAACCTCCCAACGAGAATGTATGAATTGCATGATTGGTACATGAAAATTACCAAGATTTCCAATCGAGAGTCCCTCATGGTGCAAGTCGAGGAAGATCATTAGTTCAATAAGAAAGTTATGTCCGTTGAGTATTCAGAACTATTTCAGTTATTCAATCAAGATGCACTCGACAAATCTATCGTCAGTTGCTATTGTCTGTAAGTGATTTCTTTCTGTAATTTAAGTCTCAAGCTAGCTCTAGTGCTCATTGATTGATCATTAATTACCTGTAATTATATATCCTTACTATATATTCTTCTCTGTGCTATTATGCAGGATGAAGATGTATGAAATGAAAAAAGTTGGACACTATGGCATTGGGTTCATTGACCCAAATACCATTAATGAATACACATGGAAATTGAAATGGAGTAGACAAGATGTAGAGAAAAACATGGTAGAGTTCTTGAAGCGCCTCAATAGCAATGAAGATATACTACTTCCTTACAACTTCGAGTGAGTCACACTGTCTTGTACTACAAATTCTGTTTTTGCTTACTAGCTAGATGTTAATAAGTGTATAGGGTTTAGGGTTATAGTTGATTAGTGTTATGCACATGCCCGCTTAATTTATACATGCAAACGTATGCGCATGCAGGTTCCACTAGATCTTGTTAGACATTAAAGTTGACGAAGGAAAAGTTGAAGTACTGGACTCACTACTTAAAAAAGATAGTGACTACAGCATCGTGAAAGGGGTAGTCGACAGGTTATTTCAATCATTATTAATTACATATCGGCCTATTTAGTTCGTCATTTCCTGATATGAACTATTTTTAGTAACCCCTTTATTAATTTTCTTTGCCGGCGGGCAGGGCTTGGGCAAAGTACATCAAGGTGACTCCAGGAAAATGGCGACAAAAGCTATGTTGGTATGGACCCAAGGTAAGTAATTAAGTAGTACTAGCTAGCTAACTACCATCTCTTTAATTCTTGTTTCAATACCATTAATTAATTAACATGCTTGATTAATTATTATCTGATTAAATTCTATTCTCGTAAAGGCCCTGAAGCAGGCGCCGGGGACTGAAGTGTGTGCATACTACGTTTGCGAGAACATTCGCATGATGGCGTCCGAAAGGAGCAGATCTAATAGACAGGACTGGGTACGTTTGCCAGAACACTATTCACAAATCTTACATGATTGTCGATATCTAGTCACACAACTAATACACATGCATATTGATCTCCTTCTTAACAGTTCAAAGATGTGCGGGACCAGCTCCTACCAACAGAGCGCATATGAGCACTTCAAGAGGAAATAGCGGGATTTTTGCTCGACCAGGTCATAGATCCCAGAGAAGAATACTATTACCCGCTACCGCCTCCATGAACCACTTGTCATCGTGCTCCGAAGGCACCAAGGCAACATGTAGGAGAAATTGTATATATATACATGTGTATGTGTGAATAATTAATGGTGGTTGTGAGACATCGATTATATATATATATATATATATATATATATATATATATATATATATATATATATATATATATATATATATATGATCGGTTCTACGAGAAAATCTATTTATATATATGCATAACGTGTACAATATGTAGTATCGTAAAATACCAGCAAACAAAAAAGAATTAAATGGAAAACACAAAATTAATGAAAAATTAAAAATTAAAACCAAAACCCCACCAAATATTTAGTGGTACTAATGGTCTACCAGCACCCGGGCCTGGCTCGTGCCACGTGGTGGCACTTTAGCGTCGGTTCGTGCCGAACCGGTAGTAAAGGGGGGGGGCCTTTAGTCTCCACTCTTTAGTGCCGGTTGCAGAACCGGCACTAAAGGCCCTTACGAACCGGCGCTAAAGCCCGGTTCTGCACTAGTGGAAACTCACAGTACAGCAAGTTAGTTCATAAAAAACCAGGCAGGGGCCATACTACTATACATAATAGTAATACGCAATACATGTACGATACACATATCCGGAGCTATTTGTACTGAAGATACATGTAAGAGGGGTGTTGTACTCGCTTTGGTTTGCTCCGGTATCTCATATACAAACCCTATAGAGGTTTTCTTCAAAAGATTCATCTATTTTTCTCATGGCAAGAACCAGAGTAGACTTCGTAGTGACTCGTGACATTATATAGAGGTAGCAAGCGGAAGAAAATTAAGTTAGCCCTCGCTTATGCATACATTGGGTGCCAGCTCCTTCACTCACATCTACTTGTCCGGTCATGATTAATATGTTATCCAGCCTTGATCATACTAAATATGTGCGTTTGTGAATGAGCTACACACCGATGCGTGAAGCATGAGAGGCATAGGTCCCGTGTAATAGATCATGCGTACTGTGTTATCGTCAGCCGTCAGGTGTTATGCTAGCAGCAACCACAACAGCAACAGCAACAAATATCTAAGTTTCCTGAAAAAAAAGTACCCGTTTTGCCCTTCGCATTGTGGCAAGTCGGCACGTCCTCATCATCACCAAGTTGTCGGGCCTTGTACTAATCCGCAACGACAACAAAATGGGGAGGTCCATCCCGCTCTCGCTCGCACCCGGGGAAGGCTGCACCCTCATCACGTACGGCCCCGCCCAGCCCAGCCACCGGCAAAAGCGGAGCCACACCAGCGCGGCAGCGACACGCCATCAGTCGGCATTTGCTTTCTTGCCTCCTCACCTCCTCAGCACCGCAACGCCAGCAGAGGTCGGGGCTCGCGCGGCTGCACAGTCCACGGCACACGGCGGCGGAGTGGAGTCGAGCTAGCTGGTGGCGATGGGGATCCACCTGCTGGCGTTCGCGGGGGCGAGGATCTTCGTGCAGGTGTTCCAGGTCTCGGCCCGCTGCTGTGGGCGCTCAACCTCTGGCTGCCGCTCGCGCGCCGCCTGCCCGAGGCATGCAGTCCCGGTGCCCCCGGTCCGGAGCCACCACGACGACGGGGTCTACCGGCGGGCGGTGCTCGACGTCGCCTACTACTGAGATGCTGGAACCGTTCGAGGCTTGGAGGCATTCCACAGTAGGGTTGATTTCAGTTTGTTCTCTTGGTTTCTTTTTCTTGGGCTAGCTAAGCTGCTGTGGGTTGTTATTAACCATCGTTAAGTACAAGTGATTTGTTTATCCGCGCTTCTCACGGGGAACTTTGGTGACGATGAAATACAATGGAATGCTAGCTGCCACCGGCGATTTCCAGATATGATAAAGACTGACATTATAAGCTACTATTTTTTCCAGACCGGTCAAATGCTGGAAAAAAATATTGAAAGGAATTACCACAACTATTATTGTGTTGATTCCTCCCCCGTAAAGAAAGTACACCACGACAAGTTACCGGAATTCAGGCCAATAAGCTTCCTATGGTTCTGTAATATTGTGGTTAAGTGATCAAGGCCGATTTCATTCACTAAAATTAAAATAAAAATGTTAGGGCCAATTTTGTCGGTGAAATCATCTCACATAGCCGAAGTACATTTTCTCCTCGTTGTCTCATTACTGATAGTACATTGATCGCCGTTGAATGCTTTCATTATCTAGAGCACTGTACAAGGAAACATTGTGTATATAAGTTACATTTATCCAATGCTAATGATAGTATGGATCTAGCATTTTCTTTGGAGAAAAGAATGTTAATGTTGGGCTTCCACTAGTAGAAAAAGAGGCTTCCATACGCCCCCATTAGTCCCCAAAAGAATCGAACCGCGACAAAAGGGGCCTTTAGTCGCGGTTCGGGAGGAGACCCGCGACCAACTATCTGGGCCCAGCGCGCTCGGTCGACAGCTGGCTGACGGGAGGGGCTTTAGTCCCGGTTGGCCTGGCCAACCGGGACTAAAGGTCCCCGAAGGCCTTTAGTCGCGGTTGGCCAGGCCAACCGGGACTAAAGGCCCATCCAGCTGGCGGACGGGAGGGGCTTTAGTCCCGGTTGGCCTGGCCAACCGGGACTAAAGGTCCCCGAAGGCCTTTAGTCGCGGTTGGCCAGGCCAACCGGGACTAAAGGCCCATCCCTATATATAGGACTCAGCTCACTTCACTTCACTCAGCTCACTTCACAATTTTCAGAAGGGGGTGGTGGGTTTGCTTTTGGTTCCTCCTATGCACACAAGGTGTTCGATGAAATGCCCGAGAGTCTGAAACAAACATGATATGAAGTGTCCGAGCCACACTTGAGCTTTCTCATTTATTTTTCCTCCGCGATCGCGGTTAGCAACTTGAACCTTTCATGTGTCATTGATAAAATATGCATGTGTGTAGTTCATTGTTTAATTTGTATTATTTCTAGCTAGTTAGTTTAACAAATGCATGATGGTTAATTATATACTTTATATAATAATAATGCAGATGAATCGGCAATGGATGTACGGTCCCCGACTCTCCGGCGAGTTCACTACGGGTTTGAAAGATTTCCTCGTAGTGGCAAATGCGAACAAGCAGCAGACCGTGCATGAACTAGTAAAAGAAAAATCGGCTGCAGGGCCGCATGAAGATCATGAAGCGGATGGCGGAAGCCAGCAGCGGAGAAGCAGCGTGGCTTCCACGGATGCCCCGCCTGGTGCTAGTGCACCGATGATCGAGATTCGTGCACCGGAGCCTCACTACCCCGTGGATGATGTAAAGGAGATGAAAGAATGTGATCTGCATTATCCCGTGGGGAACGTTTCCACGAAGGTAGCTAGCGGCAGTGCTTTACCCTGTACACCTGGAGCACTCCACCACAACAACCCCATTGCATATGGCTATCCTCGTGTCACGGTGGAAGACATAGTCCAAGGGTTTGAGGACCTGGAGATTGACAAACCTACACCCGAAGGGGAGAGAAGACTTGGAGATGTCAAGCGCCAGATCATTCTATGGAAAAAGAAGTACATAGTGTTTCCAGGCGAGGCGCCAAGGCTAGCAAGTCCACCCCCTCCGATGGTGGTGGTGGTGGTGGTGGCGGTGGTGGAGGTGGTGGTGGTCGTGGTGGTTCACCTACACCTCCTTCACGCCATTCGACGCCGTCCCCCGATCCACAACCTCCGGCGGGTACGACGCCCCCCAATCCTCCTCCGGCGGGTACGACACCCCCAATCCACCTCCGGCGAAGAAGCAGAAGCAGGCGGACAGCAAGGAAACCCGCTCCTGGACTATTAACCCGGACCCTTATGTACCTAAGACCACAAGGGTACCGGAGCCATCACTGAAGCCTCTCCTCCCAAGGCCTTGGGAACTTAGTGAAGCTGAAACCAAATTGGCCGCGTCTGCTGATTATGAGAAATGGAAGGCGGATATGAAGGCGATAAAAGAGCCTGAGCCCAAGCAAGTATTCACTGAGAAGCAAAAGAAGTGGGCTAAGGATTTTTTTTGACGACACCGTCCCAAGCCGAGCTGAATATGCCTGACGACTATGGACATGAACTTCGTAGGCAAGCAAAAATATTGAAGGAGGAGAAAGAAGAAAGTAAAAAAAGCGGGAAACAAGTTGACCAGCTCGGGATGCAGAAGAAACAATCGATCCCCCCGCTCATAGTGAAAGCCGGTCCGGAAGAGGACCCCGAGATCATAGCAGCTGCGGCAGCACTTGGATTGACTGTAGCGAGTGCCATGAAACAAGCGTCCGAGATGGGTTTGACTCTTCGTGCCTTCTTAGGCCTTGAGGATGCGCCAGTATGTGAGATAGCATTACAATATGTGCGGAATGGGCCTCTCGTCGAGCCTGCGCGGGAAAAGAGTCTACCACCACAAATGCGAAATCTGCTACGTTGGTACAAGCAATTCATAACATGGGCCGACAAAGAATATGTTTATGCGGATGTTACAGATGAGCATCACACCAAACGGTACTCTGTACAAGTTCATATGAGTGAATTGTTCCAGCTGTTCAATCTGCGCGACCTCGACAAATCTATGCTGAGTTGCTACGTTCTGTAAGTGATTTATTTCTACCTCATCTCGTTCTTCATTGCCTGCACTATATATATATATAAAAGAAATAAAACTTCATCAAAATTAAAATAAAATACAAAATAAAATATAAAAGAAATAAAACACTCCAAATTAAAAAGAAACCAGGTTTAGGGGGGCTAAAACCCTAAACCTGCGGAGGAGGCCTTTAGTCCCGGTTGGCCAAGAGAACCGGGACTAAAGGTCCTCCGCCCCGACGGACCACGGGCACCCACGTGGACGGGCCTTTAGTCCCGGTCAGCCACAAGAACCGGGACTAAAGCCTTTAGTCGCGGTCCGTAAGAGGCGCGACTAAAGGGAGGGGTCTTTAGTCGCGCATATTTAGTCCCGGTTGCACAGCCGGGACTAAAGGCTGTTGCGAACCGGGACTAAAGGGCTTTTTTCTACCAGTGTTCGCCCGCAAGTAGTTGGATTACGCCATATGTAATAATGGTGATATGCGGTGAAATTTAATGGAGTTCTGCTCAAATCATCTTGTCAATCCACGGCCAAAGATATGGTGGTCGTGCTCTCCGTTTTATTTTCAATTTTATGGTTGACGGGCTTTCACCTATGGTAGTGCAGGCTGATCATATTCTCGGTGAGAAAAAATGTCATCGAGCTTCGGGTAAACCTCATGTCCTTTTTCAAATAATAGTTCTTGCGTCAAGGTTCAATAGTTGTTTGGATAAGAAGAACAAAAGGTGGAACATTCCAGGAGCCAAGTGCGCGGAGTATAGGACAAGAACAAGGAGAAGAACAAAGATAAAGACACCGAGGAGGATCTAAAGGAGAGGATTTATTCATATCTGGAAATGAACATGAAGCCACCAAGGGCGAAAGTGACTGACGAGATATGTGCTTTGGTGGAGGCTAATATTTGATAGTCCAAAGGCTGCACACGGATGCATTTCTAGTTGCAAGGGTTTTTATGATATTGGAGATATCGTCTTTGTTCAGAACGAGGCACATCTGATGGCGCGGGCCTAGGCGCCTCTGTCTTCGACTAAGATGATGTGCCTTTGGTAGCTGTTAGTGTGGTTTTGCCGGTTATTTCATAATTAACTAAGCTTATATGGTTTTGAATCCAATTTTCTCATTAACAATATTAGTTCTGTTTTTTGTGGTGGTTAAAGAAACCGTACCCTGATTCTAAAAGAAACATATGTGACACGTGACTTTTTTTAGGCCCCCTTGTATTTGGGTCCAAATTTGACTCTGTATTTAACTAAAAACATATAAGGTACTCCCTCTATAAAGAAATATAAGAGCGTTTAGATTACTACTTTAGTTATCTAAACGCTTTTATATTTCTGTACAAAGGGAGTATATGCTACACAAAGTATATTACTAGATTTGTATTTGAAAGAGGTTTTCTATGATATAGTTTTCTTAATATATATAGTTTATATTTTATTGTTAAAATAATGATCAAATTTTGGCTCAGAATAAAAGGGGCCCTAATAAACCCGAACGGAGGGAGTAAGAAAGAAGGCCTACACCGGGCGTTGAATTAATGACACCTGCTTGTAGCACTCTCTCTAATCATCCCTCTTGCCACTTGTTGCCTCGGAAATATATATTTTTTGCCTCGGAAATATGATCATTTGTATGCTAGTTTAACTATGTTTTTTTGGGGGTAGTCTAAATATGTTGCTGTTGGAAAAAAGTGTGGAGCTTTCTTTTTTGCGTGAAGGAAATAGTACCATATATATATCCCCGATTCAGCCCTTGGGATAACGGCAAGTCGAGACGTCATGTTGCTCATAAGTCATCACCATGTCTATCCAGGTTCTCCGTCACCCCGCGCGCAACTAGAATAAAAGGTCGTTCCAGGGGAAGGCCGCAACCTCCTCTCTCACCCGCCAGCCACCGGCAAAAGCATAACCACACAACACCATTCCGACTTCCGAACCAACCCAACACATTTATTGCTAGCTCGCCGTCGCCACAGCGCCGCGCAAACGCAGGGAGATAGTCAGCGTCTCAGGGCTCCCGGCGATGGGGATCCACCTCCTGGCGGTCGCCTTCGTGCAGGTGTTCCAGGCCTCGGCGCCACAGCTGTGGCCGCTCAACCTCTGGCTGCCCCGCCACCTCCCCCAGCTCTGCGCCGTCGTCTCCGGCGAGGTCGCCTCCCACGTCGCCTGGCTGCGCCGTGCCCACGCGACGCGCCGCGACGACCACGAGGAGGAGGCCAGCCGCCAGGGGCTGCTCTACGCCGTGTACTGAGATATTCAGACCGGACGTTTAGATTATTTTTCGAGCGCTAGCTGCGGAATGTCGATGTAGGTTTTTTTGGATTTGAATATGTATGTAAGTTACTAGCATCGATTTGTGAATATGAGCAAATTCTGCTAGGACCGGCTGATTCTGTCGAGATTGATAGCTTTGTTTTGCTCCAGGGGTACTCCCAGTTTTTTTTATGAAGCTCTTTAGGGATGCTTCAAAAAAACTCTAGAAGCTAGAGTTGGGGGAAAATTGCCTACCACTGCCACTAGTAAGTGAATCCTTTCCACCAAATTTCCCATTCCTGAAGCTAAAACTAGATGGAAGCCAAACATATTCTCTTTGGTAGTGCGACAACTTCTTTATGAAACTGCTCCAAAATAAATTTGACGGAGTGAAACTGATTTTGATTAAGCGGAGCAGTTCCAAACAAGCCATACATTAACAGATATCTGAAATTACAACCGGGGTCCTAAAAAAATGGCAAAATGTATTGAGCAACTTATAGTTCATAGGTGAATTACAATGTCTTATCTGGCATGGTGAAGGCTGCTAAAAGATTCAAGGGTTTTGCTCTTGTTGACTGTGGCGCGGGTTCCTCTTACTGTTCAGCGCAATTTGTCTGCTGAATGAAATAACATAGTGTTCATTTTTTTTATAACAAGATGGCCTAACTTCTTAGCATTCGTAGCAGACTTCACCTTCTTCTCAACCGCTCGAACTTATGAGCGAACCATGTATTTCTAATTACATAAAATACAATTGCTCTACCGCACACACACTATTGTTGTTGTTGTTGTTGTTGTTGTTGTTCCTTTCAATGGACCGGTGTAATTTCAATCAATGAGGATAAGAAAAATGTGACAGCCGAGCTTGTTACATTTGTTAGTCCGGGCAGGCCAGTAGGCTACATGTTAACCAACATATCACGTTGCTTTGATCTGACAACTTCAGCTTGTCCTTATTTGGTTATTCAACATATCTCTGAACCTAAACTACATCATGGACAGACAGCCCGATGCGTAAAAGCCTAGCAAATCATATTACCCTACGGAACTACATCAACATACAAGTAAAGTGGAGTCCAGTAGCACGGAGACGCATCGTCCTCTACTTGTTGCCTGCACGCAATGCCAACTGATCCAACCTCAATGTCGGCAGTCTCAAATCATTTCGGCCAACCTTCCTCTGTCTTCCGAATTGCATCTTATGTGTCAAACAATGCGGTTATTTCTTTGCTTTGGTTTGCTCCAACGTCTCAAATACAATAGTAGAGTTCTTGAAGTTCAGTTCACTTCCTATGGCACCATGGCAAGAACCAAACCAGCTTTCTTCTTAGATTATATAGATGGGGCAAGTGTAAAACAAAAGAAGTTGAATTTATATTCATGTATACATTGTGTTAGCTCATTCACTCGCGTCTACTTGTCAGTTCATCCGACTGTTTTGAGTTACTACTGTGCAGTCTTGATCATACTAAATATATATGGGCATTGGTTAGTCGGCTACACACACATGCTTGAAGCATGCCAACAGAATACCTCGGGGATAGGAAGATCGATGCATGAAAACCTGGCGGAATCCCATTCTTTCCAACACTGGGTACGGCTACATCCCCAGAAGCATACAAGTAGCGTGGAGTTCACCTCATTCATGTATAAGTGGAGGGAGGGAGCAAGCATATAAAAAGAAGTTAACTGCTTCCATTCATCACTAGTAGAAAACAGGGCTTTGGTCACAGGGCAATATTCACATTAGTCCCGGTTCAATCACGAACCGGGACTAATGTGAGCATTGGTCCCGGTTCGTGCGGCTAAGTCATTACTCCCGGTTCACCTGAGCCCTTTAGTCCCGGTTTGAGACACGAACCGGGACTAAAGGGTGCGATGCCCATTAGTACCGGTTCGTGGCACCAACCGGTACTAAAGGTTAGACCTTTAGTCCCAGTTCGAGCCACCAACCGGTACTAATGGGGTTTGAGGCATTAGTACCGATTCATGGCACGAACCGGTACTAAAGGTCCCATTTTCAAACTCTACCCCCCCCCCCTCTCGTGGATCGCATTTTCAGTTTTGTATAAAGCAAAAGAAAATGATAAAAACTTCAAAAATTAAAATCCTTCCAGATGTAGTTATGTTACTACATGTACTAGTTAGGAAAATTTAAAAACTTAAATTTGGACATGTTTTGCAAAAAGTGTAGGGAAAATGTAAAACGGCTATAACTTTTGCATACGATGTCAGAAAAAAACATATAATATATCGAAATGTTCAGCACGAAAATCCGCATCTGATTTTGACCGCCTACGGCCTGTTTACAAATTTTTAGAATCCTCAGATTCTAAAAGGAAAAAAGTTATGCTCAAATTTTAGTTTTTTTGAATTTTTGTTAAATCTGGTCAAACTATGGTCAAACTACTTATTCAAGAAGTATTAGTGTTACTAAATAATTATTCAATAATATTAGTGTTACTAAGTAATTATTTCAGTTTTTTTGAATTTTGGTCAAATCTGGTCAAACTGTGGTCAAACAATGGTCAAACTAATTATTCAAGAACATTAGTGTTACTAAATAATTATTTCAGTTTTTTTGAATTTTGGTCAAATCTGGTCAAACTGTGGTCAAGCTGTGGTCAAACTATGGTCAAACTACTTATTCAAGAAATATTAGTGTTACTAAATAATTATTTCAGTTTTTTGAATTTTGGTCAAATCTGGTCAAACTGTGGTCAAACAATGGTCAAACTAATTATTCAAGAAATATTAGTGTTACTAAATAATTATTTTAGTTTTTTTGAATTTTGGTCAAATCTGGTCAAACTGTGGTCAAACTATGGTCAAACTACTTATTCAAGAAATATTAGTGTTACTAAATAATTATTGTTTTTTAAAAACAATAGTTTCAAACTCAAACAGTGAAATGTGTGACTTCATGCTCATGCTAAATTCCTGAGGGTTAATAGGATTGACATCTTAATATTGTCAGGAAAACAACAAGTGCAGACTTGGAAACGAGGGAGAATAGAACCCGGAAGTTAAGCGTGCTCAGGCTGGAGTAGTGAGAGGATGGGTGACCGTCCGAAAAGTTAGATGATTTGAAATGATGAGGGGTGATTAGAGATTAGAGGTTAAATTGAGCAGTGATGAGGGATGGTGATTAGAGATTAGAGGTTAAGATAATTCAGAAATTTGAAAATAAAAAAAAATTCAAAAAAAAATTTGAAAAAAAAACCATAAAATTTCATTTAGTTCCGGCTGGAACCGGGACTAAAGGCCCTTATAAACCGGGATAAAAGACCCTTTTTCTACTAGTGCATGTATACAATGTGCCAGCTCCTTCACGCTCAATCTACTTGTCGATTCATCCCACTGTCGTGATTAACTAATATTCAGTCAATTTGAAAGAAAGAAAAACTACTGCTCGGTCGAGATCATCTAAAGTATGTGCGTAGCTGAGTCAGCTACACCGCCATGCTTGAACATAAAGCATGACAGGCATTCATATGTTTCATGATGGTTCTAGTAATACTAATTTGGTATCGTAGATTTCGATACATTATCGTAGATTTCGATACATTATCGTAGATTTCGATACATTTTAATATAAATTTTGTGAGGCAAATTAGAAAAGTTTGGCTTCCAAAGAAAAATTCAGCGAGCCTTACAAGAAAAGAAACGGTGAGGATTTGTTCTGATAAATTTCTGCCATGTTCATTCTTCATGATTATTTTGTCGACTGGATTTGTTTTGAATCTTGAGTCGAGCGAGAGGTCCTAGTATGACCCACTATTTTTGTCTTATCTCTTGTGTTTATGTTTCGAGTGCGCATGTCTCTTTAACAACGAAACTGAAATATTTCCTAGATCCCGCGTTCACTGTACCGTGAAGTACATCATTGGATCCTTGTAGCAAACAAATCAAAATATCTAGGTTCGATCGTGAATTCGTGATTTTAGAGTATAACAAATTGACCGGCTGTCCGAGTCAGCTCGCGAGGACGATTTAGTCATCCGTTGGCGCTCGCACCCGGGGAAGGCCACAACCTCCCGCCCGGCCGCCGGCGAAAACCAAAACCATATCTGCAGAACAGCAGCGACAAGCCGGTCACCCTTCCGAGCAACAGATTTGTCCGTTTCTTGCTTGCCGGTTGCAGTAGCACTGGCCGGTAAAGCAACGAGGCGTCTAGAGCCGGCACGGGGCCGGGTGGCCGGGGATCGATAGCGAGCCGTCACCTGCCATCATGGACGTCGACATGGAGCTGTGGTCCGTCGAGACGTGTGTGTGCCAAGTAGATTTTTTTTTTTTAGTTGTGTGCCAAGTAGATGAGCCGGCTTCTTTGTTCTTGCGATGCCCAGGCAACATGCTGGTTGAGAACGTAACCATGTCCAGTGCACCAGCCTAATATTTGTATCTATATATATTTCAAAATTTACTTTACTTCAATTTTAAAAAACGTTTACCTAGTTAATGAAATTTATAAGTACGTTAGTGTAATATTTCAAAATTGTTCATAGTATTCAAAAAAATGTTATGATATTTCAAATAATGTACACATGTTTAAAAATATGTTCACCAACAGTAAAAAAAGTGTTAGTGCAATTTGTAAATAAAATGCCATACCATTCAAATGTTTTACTCCTCCGATCCGTCTTATTGCCGCTGATATTAAATCAGGTACAATTAATATGGATTCGAGGGAGTATGACATTTAAAAAGATGTCCGGGGCTTTAAAAAAATATGTTTGACGACATTTAAAGAAATTTTCATGAAATGTAAAATTTTGTTGCCGCAATTTTAGAAACAAATTCAGATCATATAAAGAGTTTGTGACATTTAGAAGATGTTCTAACAGTCATCCAATGTTTGCACTTTTTCTTTAAAACTGTTCATGACATTTTTGAAAAATGTTCAAACGTGTGTTTAGAAATTTCCACTATATATTGAAAAAATATTCAATGTGCATTTTAAGAACGTCCAACATGCATTTATAAATATGTTCAATGTTGTGTACAATTTTTTATTGAAATGTGTATTTGCGAAATGAAAAAAAATGAAAAATCCCAATCAAAATTGTTAGAGGAAACACACAAAAGACAAAAAGGGAAAAGCCACACATAAACTTCTATAACCAATCCTAGAAACTCCCAAAACTGAGGGATGCACTGAATGCGTCAGGGCTATTTTGACGCATTGGGTAGGGAACTGTGGTATATTAAATTCAAGCCTCCTACTATATTAAATTCAAACCTCCACACTCTCACATTATTAAATCCATGTTTTGTCAAGAAGTTTGAAATAAGATTAACGTTGAATGTTTTTTTGAAAAAAAATAATCATTTTAACTTGATCAAACCATTTAGAAGTTTTGTACTGAACCCATATTTGTTTTGTAAGTTTGTGACTCTACCTCTCCCACCACATGCACGTCCCATATACACATGCTTTTACTCAAATAAATCAAGTTTCGAGTAAAGTTTCAATGTAAAAAAGAAATCTAAAAATATATTCAACATTGATCTTGTTTCAAAGATCTCCTCAAGACAAAGACGATAGTAAAAAAAATAGATATGAAATCGAACATTTGGTTCAAAATATATTATCACTTTTGTATTTGGGCTAAAGAAAAACATGTTGGGGATCGTTGCAGAAATTAAAAAATTTCTACGCATCACCAAGAACAATCTATGGAGTCTTCTAGCAACGAGAGGGAAAAGAGTGCATCTACATACCCTTGTAGATCACAAGCGAAGCGTTCAAGTGAACGGGGTTGATGGAGTCGTACTCGTCGTGATCCAAATCACCGATGACCGAGCGCCGAACGGACGGCACCTCCGCGTTCAACACACGTACGGTTGGGGAAGACGTCTCCTCCTTCTTGATCCAGCAAGGGGGAGGGAGAGGTTGATGGAGATCCAGCAGCACGACGGCGGGGTGGTGGAAGCAGCGGGGATCTCGGCAGGGCTTCGCCAAGCTCAGCGAGAGGGAGACGCCAGGGGCTTCCGTTGCGGCTGCCCTCCCCCCTCTTCATATAGGGGTCCAGGGGGGCGCCGGCCCCCTGAGATCCCATCTCAAGGGGGGCGGCGGCCAAGGGGGGGACTTGCCCCCCAAGTCAAGTGGGGCGCACCCCCACCCCTAGGGTTTCCAACCCTAGGCGCAGGGGAGGCCCAAGGGGGGCGCACCAGCCCACCAGGGGGTGGTTCCCTTCCCCACTTCAGCCCATGGGGCCCTCCGGGATAGGTGGCCCCACCCGGTGGACCCCTGGGACCCTTCCGGCGGTCCCGGTACAATTCTGGTGACCCCCGAAACTTTCCCGGTGGCCGAAACTGGACTTCCTATATATAATTCTTCATATCCGGACCATTCCGGAACTCCTCGTGACGTCCGGGATCTCATCTGGGACTCCAAACAACTTTCGGATTTCCGCATACTAATATCTCTACAACCCTAGCGTCACCGAACCTTAAGTGTGTAGACCCTACGGGTTCGGGAGACATGCAGACATGACCGAGACGACTCTCCGGTCAATAACCAACAGCGGGATCTGGATACCCATGTTGGCTCCCACATGTTCCACGATGATCTCATCGGATGAACCACGATGTCGAGGATTCAATCAATCCCGTATACAATTCCCTTTGTCAATCGGTACGTTACTTGCCCGAGATTCGATCGTCGGTATCCCAATAGCTTGTTCAATCTCGTTACCGGCAAGTCACTTTACTCGTACCGTAATGCATGATCCCGTGACCAAACACTTGGTCACATTGAGCTCATTATGATGATGCATTACCGAGTGGGCCCAGAGATACCTCTCCGTCATACGGAGTGACAAATCCCAGTCTCGATTCGTGCCAACCCAACAGACACTTTCGGAGATACCCGTAGTGCACCTTTATAGCCACCCAGTTACGTTGTGATGTTTGGCACACCCAAAGCACTCCTATGGTATCCGGGAGTTGCACAATCTCATGGTCTAAGGAAATGATACTTGACATTTGGAAAAGCTCTAGCAAACGAACTACACGATCTTTGTGCTATGCTTAGGATTGGGTCTTGTCCATCACATCATTCTCCTAATGATGTGATCCCGTTATCAATGACATCCAATGTCCATAGTCAGGAAACCATGACTATCTATTGATCAACGAGCTAGTCAACTAGAGGCTCACTAGGGACATGTTGTGGTCTATGTATTCACACATGTATTACGATTTCCGGATAACACAATTATAGCATGAACAATAGACAATTATCATGAACAAGGAAATATAATAATAACCATTTTATTATTGCCTCTAGGGCATATTTCCAACAGTCTCCCACTTGCACTAGTGTCAATAATCTAGTTACATTGTGATGAATCGAACACCCATAGAGTTCTGGTGTTGATCATGTTTTGCTCTAGGGAGAGGTTTAGTCAAAGGATCTGCTACATTCAGGTCCGTATGTACTTTACAAATATCTATGTCTCCATTTTGAACATTTTCACGAATGGAGTTGAAGCGACGCTTGATATGCCTGGTCTTCCTGTGAAACCTGGGCTCCTTGGCAAGGGCAATAGCTCCAGTGTTGTCACAGAAGAGTGTCATCGGGCCCGACGCATTGGGAATAACTCCTAGGTCGGTAATGAACTCCTTCACCCAGATTGCTTCTTGTGCTGCCTCTGAGGCCGCCATGTATTCCGCTTCACATGTAGATCCCGCCACAACGCTTTGCTTGCAACTGCACCAGCTTACTGCCCCACCATTCAAAATATACACGTATCCGGTTTGTGACTTAGAGTCATCTAGATCTGTGTCGAAGCTAGCATCGACGTAACCCTTTACGACGAGCTCTTCGTCATCTCCATAAATGAGAAACATATCCTTAGTCCTCTTCAGGTACTTCAGGATATTCTTGACCGCTGTCCAGTGTTCCATGCCGGGTTTACTTTGGTACCTTCCTACCAAACTTACGGCAAGGTTTACATCAGGTCTGGTACACAGCATGGCATACATAATAGACCCGAGGCATAGGGAACGACACTCATCTTTTCTCTATCTTCTGCCGTGGTCGGGCATTGAGCCGTGCTCAATTGCACACCTTGCAATACAGGTAAGAACCCCTTCTTGGACTGATCCATATTGAACTTCTTCAATATCTTGTCAAGGTACGTGCTTTGTGTAAGACCAATGAGGCGTCTTGATCTATCTCTATAGATCTTGATGCCTAATATATAAGCAGCTTCTCCAAGGTCCTTCATTGAAAAACACTTGTTCAAGTAGGCCTTTATGCTTCCCAAGAATTCTATATAATTTCCCATCAACAGTATGTCATCCACATATAATATGAGAAATGCTACAGAGCTCCCACTCACTTTCTTGTAAACACAGGCTTCTCCATAAGTCTGTGTAAACCCAAGCGCTTTGATCATCTCATCAAATCGAATGTTCCAACTCCGAGATGCTTGCACCAGCCCATAGATGGAGCGCTGGAGCTTGCATACCTTGTTAGCATTCTTAGGATCGACAAAACCTTCCGGCTGCATCATATACAATTCTTCCTTAAGAAAGCCGTTAAGGAATGCCGTTTTGACGTCCATTTGCCATATCTCATAATCATAGAATGCGGTAATTGCTAACATGATTCGGACGGACTTCAGCTTCGCTACGGGTGAGAAAGTCTCATCGTAGTCAACCCCTTGAACTTGTCGATAACCCTTAGCGACAAGTCGAGCCTTATAGATGGTCACATTACCATCCGCGTCTGTCTTCTTCTTAAAGATCCATTTATTTTCTATCGCTCGCCGATCATCGGGCAAGTCTGTCAAAGTCCACACTTTGTTTTCATACATGGATCCTATCTCGGATTGCATGGCTTCAAGCCATTTGTTGGAATCTGGGCCCGCCATTGCTTCTTCATAGTTCGAAGGTTCACCGTTGTCTAACAACATGATTTCCAGGACAGGGTTACCATACCACTCTGGTGTGGAACGTGTCCTCGTGGACCTACGAAGTTCAGTAGTAACTTGATCCGAAGTACCTTGATCATCATCATTAGCTTCCTCTCTAGTCAGTGCAGGCACCACAGGAACATCTTCCTCAGCTGCGCTACTTTCCGGTTCAAGAGGTAGTACTTCATCAAGTTCCACTTTCCTCCCACTTACTTCTTTCGAGAGAAACTCTTTCTCCAGAAAGGACCCGTTCTTGGCAACAAAGATCTTGCCTTCGGATCTGAGGTAGAAGGTATACCCAATGGTTTCCTTAGGGTATCCTATGAAGACGCATTTTTCCGACTTGGGTTTGAGCTTTTCAGGTTGAAGTTTCTTGACATAAGCATCGCATCCCCAAACTTTTAGAAACGACAGCTTAGGTTTTTTCTCAAACCATAATTCATACGGTGTCATCTCAACGGATTTCGACGGAGCCCTATTTAAAGTGAATGCGGCAGTCTCTAAAGCATAGCCCAAAATGAGAGTGGTAGATCGGTAAGAGACATCATAGATCGCACCATATCCAATAGAGTGCGATTATGACGTTTGGACACACCATTTCGCTGAGGTGTTCCAGGCGGCGTGAGTTGTGAAACTATTCCACATTTTCTTAAGTGTGTGCCAAATTCGTGACTCAAATATTCCCCTCCACGATCTGATCGTAAGAACTTTATTTTCCTGTCACGTTGATTCTCAACCTCACTCTGAAATTCCTTGAACTTTTCAAAGGTCTCAGACTTGTGTTTCAATAGGTATACATACCCATATCTACTCAAGTCATCAGTTAGAGTGAGAACATAACGATAGCCTCCGCGAGCCTCAACACTCATTGGACCGCACACATCAGTATGTATGATTTCTAATAAGTTGGTTGCTCGCTCCATTGTTCCGGAGAACGGAGTCTTGGTCATTTTGCCCATGAGGCATGGTTCGCACGTGTCAAATGATTCATAATCGAGAGACTCTAAAAGTCCATCAGCATGGAGCTTCTTCATGCGCTTGACACCAATGTGACCAAGGCGGCAGTGCCACAAGTATGTGGGACTATCGTTATCAACTTTACATCTTTTGGTATTCACACTATGAATATGTGTAACATCACGTTCGAGATTCATTAAGAATAAACCATTGACCAGCGGGGCATGACCATAAAACATATCTCTCATATAAATAGAACAACCATTATTCTCGGATTTAAATGAGTAGCCATCTCGCATTAAACGAGATCCAGATACAATGTTCATGCTCAAAGCTGGCACTAAATAACAATTATTGAGGTTTAAAACTAATTCCGTAGGTAAATGTAGAGGTAGCGTGCCGACGGCGATCACATCGACCTTGGAACCATTCCCGACGCGCATCGTCACCTCGTCCTTTGCCAGTCTCCGTTTATTCCGCCGCTCCTGCTTTGAATTACAAATATGAGCAACCGCACCGGTATCAAATACCCAGGAGCTACTACGAGTGCTGGTAAGGTACACATCAATAACATGTATATCACATATACCTTTGGTGTTGCCGGCCTTCTTGTCCGCTAAGTACTTGGGGCAGTTCTGCTTCCAGTGACCACTTCCCTTGCAATAAAAGCACTCAGTCTCAGGCTTGGGTCCATTCTTTGGCTTCTTCCCGGCAACTGGCTTACCGGGCGCGGCAACTCCCTTGCCGTCCTTCTTGAAGTTCTTCTTACCCTTGCCTTTCTTGAACTTAGTGGTTTTATTCACCATCAACACTTGATGTTCCTTTTTGATCTCCACCTCCGCTGATTTCAGCATTGAATATACCTCAGGAATGGTCTTTTCCATCCCCTGCATATTGAAGTTCATCACAAAGCTCTTGTAGCTCGGTGGAAGCGACTGAAGGATTCTGTCAATGACCGCGTTATCTGGGAGATTAACTCCCAGCTGAGTCAAGCGGTTGTGTAACCCAGACATTTTGAGTACGTGCTCACTGACAAAACTATTTTCCTCCATCTTACAACTGAAGAACTTGTCGGAGACTTCATATCTCTCGACCCGGGCATGAGCTTGGAAAACCATTTTCAGCTCTTCGAACATCTCATATGCTCCGTGTTGCTCAAAACGCTTTTGGAGCCCCGGTTCTAAGCTGTAAAGCATGCCGCACTGAACGAGGGAGTAATCATCAGCACGCTGCTGCCAAGCGTTCATAACGTCTTGGTTCTCTGGGATGGGTGCGTCACCTAGCGGTGCATCTAGGACATAATCTTTCTTGGCAGCTATGAGGATGATCCTCAGGTTCCGGACCCAGTCCGTATAGTTGCTGCCATCATCTTTCAGCTAGGTTTTCTCTAGGAACGCGTTGAAGTTGAGGGCAACGTGGGCCATTTGATCTACAAGACATATTGTAAAGATTTTAGACTAAGCTCATGATAATTAAGTTCATCTAATTAAATTATTCAATGAACTCCCACTCAGACAGACATCCCTCTAGTCATCTAAGTGAAACATGATCCGAGTCAACTAGGCCGTGTCCGATCATCACGTGAGACGGACTAGTCAACATCGGTGAACATCTTCATGTTGATCGTATCTTCTATACGACTCATGCTCGACCTTTCGGTCTTCCGTGTTCCGAGGCCATGTCTGTAAATGCTAGGCTCGTCAAGTCAACCTAAGTGTATTGCGTGTGTAAATCTGGCTTACACCCGTTGTATTCGAACGTTAGAATCTATCACACCCGATCATCACGTGGTGCTTCGAAACAACGAACCTTCGCAACGGTGCACAGTTAGGGGGAACACTTTCTTGAAATTATTGTGAGGGGTCATCTTATTTAAGCTATCGTCGTTCTAAGCAAATAAGATGTAAAACATGATAAACATCACATGCAATCAAAAAGTGACATGATATGGCCAATATCATTTTGCTCCTTTGATCTCCATCTTCGGGGCGCCATGATCATCTTCGTCACCGGCATGATACCATGATCTCCATCATCGTGTCTTCATGAAGTTGTCACGCCAACGATTACTTCTACTTCTATGGCTAACGTGTTTAGCAATAAAGTAAAGTAATTTACATGGCGTTATTCAATGACACGCAGGTCATACAAAAATAAAGACAACTCCTATGGCTCCTGCCGGTTGTCATACTCATCGACATGCAAGTCGTGATTCCTATTACAAGAACATGATCAATCTCATACATCACATATATTTCATTCATCACATCCTTTTGGCCATATCACATCACAAGGCATATGCTGCAAAAAAAGTTAGACGTCCTCTAATTGTTGTTGCATGTTTTTACGTGGCTTCTATAGGTTTCTAGCAAGAACGTTTCTTACCTACGTAAAACCACAACGTGATATGCCAATTTCTATTTACCCTTCACAAGGACCCTTTTCATCGAATCCGATCCGACTAAAGTGGGAGAGACAGACACCCGCTAGCCACCTTATGCAACTAGTGCATGTCAGTCGGTGGAACCTGTCTCACGTAAGCGTACGTGTAAGGTCCGTCCGGGCCGCTTCATCCCACGATGCCGCCGAAACAAGATAAGACTAGTAGTGGCAAGAAAATTGACAACATCTACGCCCACAACAAGTTTGTGTTCTACTTGTGCATAGAAACTACGCATAGACCTAGCTCATGATGCCACTGTTGGGATCGTTGCAGAAATTAAAAAATTTCTACACATCACCAAGAACAATCTATGGAGTCTTCTAGCAACGAGAGGGAAAAGAGTGCATCTACATACCCTTGTAGATCGCGAGCGGAAGCGTTCAAGTGAACGGGGTTGGTGGAGTCGTACTCGTCGTGATCCAAATCACCGATGACCGAGCGCCGAACGGACGGCACCTCTGCGTTCAACACACGTACGGTTGGGGAAGACGTCTCCTCCTTCTTGATCCAGCAAGGGGGAGGAGAGGTTGATGGAGATCCAGCAGCACGACGGCGTGGTGGTGGAAGCAGCGGGGATCTCGGCAGGGCTTCGCCAAGCTCAGCGAGAGGGAGAGGTGTTACGGGGGAGAGGGAGGTGCCAGGGGCTTCCGTTGCGGCTGCCCTCGCCCCTCTTTATATAGGGGTCCAGGGGGGCGCCGGCCCCCTGAGATCCCATCTCAAGGGGGGGCGGTGGCCAAGGGGGGGACTTGCCCCCCAAGTCAAGTGGGGCGCCCCCCCCACCCCTAGGGTTTCCAACCCTAGGCGCAGGGGAGGCCCAAGGGGGGCGCACCAGCCCACCAGGGGCTGGTTCCCTTCCCCACTTCAGCCCATGGGGCCCTCCGGGATAGGTGGCCCCACCCGGTGGACCCCTGGGACCCTTCCGGTGGTCCCGGTACAATACCGGTGACCCCCGAAACTTTCCCGGTGGCCGAAACTGGACTTTCTATATATAATTCTTCACCTCCGGAACTCCTCGTGATGTCCAGGATCTCATCCGGGACTCCAAACAACTTTTGGATTTCCGCATACTAATATCTCTACAACCCTAGCGTCACCGAACCTTAAGTGTGTAGACCCTACGGGTTCGGGAGACATGCAGACATGACCGAGACGACTCTCCGGTCAATAACCAACAGCGGGATCTGGATACCCATGTTGGCTCCCACATGTTCCACGATGATCTCATCGGATGAACCACGATGTCGAGGATTCAATCAATCCCGTATACAATTCCCTTTGTCAATCGGTACGTTACTTGCCCGAGATTCGATCGTCGGTATCCCAATACCTTGTTCAATCTCGTTACCGGCAAGTCACTTTACTCGTACCGTAATGCATGATCCCGTGACCAAACACTTGGTCACATTGAGCTCATTATGATGATGCATTACCGAGTGGGCCCAGAGATACCTCTCCGTCATACGGAGTGACAAATCCCAGTCTCGATTCGTGCCAACCCAACAGACACTTTCGGAGATACCCGTAGTGCACCTTTATAGCCACCCAGTTACGTTGTGACGTTTGGCACACCCAAAGCACTCCTATGGTATCCGGGAGTTGCACAATCTCATGGTCTAAGGAAATGATACTTGACATTTGGAAAAGCTCTAGCAAACGAACTACACGATCTTTGTGCTATGCTTAGGATTGGGTCTTGTCCATCACATCATTCTCCTAATGATGTGATCCCGTTATCAATGACATCCAATGTCCATAGTCAGGAAACCATGACTATCTGTTGATCAACGCGCTAGTCAACTAGAGGCTCACTAGGGACATGTTGTGGTCTATGTATTCACACATGTATTACGATTTCCGGATAACACAATTATAGCATGAACAATAGACAATTATCATGAACAAGGAAATGTAATAATAACCATTTTATTATTGCCTCTAGGGCATATTTCCAACAAAACACATGGATTTTTTATGAAAGAATGTGATATAGAGGGTGGGTTGATTTTTATAAATTATAGTGTTGCTTTTGAAAAATGTTGTAGCGCAACTTATGACCAAAATCTGGTTGTTTCCTTTTCATCCAATGACCCAAAAGCTATAGGTGCACCCAATGCACAGATTCAGCCGGTGCACTGGATATGTTCTCCATGCTCGTATGATTTGCATGTGAGCAGAAACTTGTCTTCTCCCCCAAAATAGAGAATTTTGTTCTATAGAGAATATGAAAAAGATGTTGGCTTGCATTTCTCTCTCTCTCTCTCTCTCTCTCTCAATGCTTTGATTGGATTAAATCACAAGGTGTGGTGTGTGACACGTAAATCATTAATTAATCTAATTAATTTTTATATGTGAACTACTTAGTTTACATCGTATCCATTTTTTTACCACCTCATAGTTCACACGTCCCAGGCAGATTGGTCTTTCTACACATTTCCACCATCTCTCTCTCTCTCTCTCTCTCTCTCTCCCTCCCTCTACCAATTTTTTCATCTCACCATCAGCAATCTTCTCTTCCAAATTACTCATGTCTACCACAGAAACTTCCAGATGTTACCCATGGTGAAATCTTTTTTTTGTGGGTACCCCTAGTGAAATCTGGTGCACTCAAGTAGAGATCCAAAGGCCTACAATCTCCGGGTCTACCATCTTTCTACCGTTGGATAGAGTTCATCTGAAGGTTAATACTCGATATTGTTGAAGTATATTGCCCACCTCTCTTCATCAGTTCGAACTTTTGGATAAATTCGCTGAAGCATGAATTCAATATGGTATCAGTGTTAGGAGGTCTTGAATTCAAGACTCCGCCAACGCAATATTAAAAATAAAGATTATGTGACCTACATAAATCCCACGTCTAAGGACTAAATAAGCCTGACGCAGGGGGTTGAAGTATATTGCCCGCCTCTCTCCATCAGTTTAGACTTTTGGATGAGTGGACTGAAGCACGAATTCAATATATATAATTCGTACAATATATATAAAAGTATGGGGACTGCTAAGGATCGGCCGGCGAATCTTTTAAAAAGATCCACCGCCTCGTGAGCCGTCCGATTCGATGAACCTTGTATTTCTGCAACAAGACTATTGTTGCAAAATCTCCACTTCTATAATTTTCTGTAACAAGACGCTTGTTGCAAAACCTTCTCTTCTCTAATTTCTTGCAACAAGACCCATGTTGCAAAACCCTTTCTTCCCTAATTTTCTGCAACAAGACCCTTGTTCCAAAAATTGCAATAGCACCTATTGACGCGGCTAATTTTCTGCAATAAGACCCATGTTGCAAAAATTGCAACAACATCTCCAAGCGCGTTCCGCACTTGCACAGTCATTGTTCGCCGTCGTTCCGCAACAACGCGGTTGTTGTAGAAACTTGTCTTAGGACATCGGCGAGGTTGATGGCACTCCACGCCGGCATGGCGGATCTCGGTTCTATTAAAACTTTCTTATAACTGCAATGCACGGGAAGATTCTCAATTCCTTGTACTACTGTGTAGATTACTGGTTTTTTCAAAAGAATAATGTGTGTGTAATTGAGCGAATGAATTACAATGTATAGTAGGACGGGAAACTCACTGTACAGCAAGTTAGTTCATCAAAAACCAGGCAGGGCACATACTATACGTAATAGTAATACACAATACATGTACGGTACACGTATCCGGAGCTATTTGTACTGAAGATACATGTAAGAGGGGTGTTGTACTCGCTTTGGTTTGCTCCAGTATCTCATATACAAACCCTATAGAGGTTTTCTTCAAAAGATTCATCCATTTTTCCCATGGCAAGAACCAGAGTGTGGACTTCGCAGTGACTCGTGACATTATATAGAGGGAGAGCAAGCCGAAGAAAATTAATCTAGAACTCGTTTATGCATACATTGGGTGCCAACTCCTTCACTCACATCTACTTGTCCGGTCATGACTAACATGTTATCCAGCCTTGGTCATACTAAATATGTGCGTTGGTGAATCAGCTACACGCCGATGCATGAAGCATGAGTGGCATAGCTCCGGTGTAATAGATCATGCTTACTGTGTTATCTTCAGGTGTTATACTACCAGCAACAGCAACAACAACAAATATCTCAGATTTTCTTTTTTACAAAATGCCCTTTTTGCCCTTTGCATGGTGGCAAGTCGGCACGTCCTCATCGCCGTGTTATCCAATCTGACCAAGTTATCGGGCCTTGTACTAATTGGGGCCAAATTTCGTGTTTTGACCCTTTTATCAAACAAAATCGAGATCTGATCTCCTTTAATTTTTTTTAACATCTGACCCTTTTGCTACTGTCAAAGGGCTCGGCGGTAGGGTCACGCAGGCTACCGCCAGGGCTTCTGGCGGTGGCATGGACGGCCCACTGCCACAGGTCTTGGCGGTAGGGTCCTGTGGGTTTAGGTTTTTACAAGTTTTATTGATTGTTTGTTTTGTCACAAGTTTCACATAGTTTCACAAATAGCAAAATATGAGCTCACATATTAATAAAGGTTCCACATAGCAAATATCAAACAGTTTACACATAGATTCATAAGTAGGAAATAGCAAATAGCAAATTTGTCGACATAGTTTGACAACCCCAACTAACACATAGATGCATAAGACAAGTTTATAGGGCAGGTAAACCTCCCCCCTTGTATGTTAGGCCTGGCCGTGGAGACAGATACGGCAGCGGATCCACCGGTTCAGGCGGAGGCAGAACGCTGGTCGGCATCCGACCGTTCAAGCACTCCCACCTTGCCTTGCCCGCTGGAGTTTTCGCCTCCACCCTTCCCCAGCTGATGATATCGAACGCCGATGCACTTGGGGCGGCATCCTGGCTCTCTCCTCCGCATTGCTCTCGAAGTAGATCCTCCGACCCAAATTGCGCAGCTCCCAGTTGGAGTGCTGCTTGGCAGCTTCAATGGTCCCTTTCCGGCGTTCACGGGAGATAGTTGGATCTCCCTCCATCTCTGCAGTCACTCTCTTCCACTCCTTCACACTTAGCGACCAACACTTCACATCGTCGGCGATCCGTTCTGCCCTCTCGTGCCACCGCACTGCCCTCGTCGCCTCTAGGAACTCGTCTGAAAAAGCTCCCACCGGCTGCAGAAGCTTGGGGAAGGACTCGTACACGTACGGAAGTGGCAAGGCGGACGGGTCGTGTTGGAGATGAATGGGGGATGGTTGCGCCACTGTTGCAGACCTAAACATATGGATGAATAACAAAAGTTCATCATTGACTAAATAAAATACATATATCAAGATGGGTCAAATGCAATATCATATCATATCATATTTACTCCACTACTTGCATCATATAAATTTTGTTTACTCCAATATTCATCATATCATAAATTTTGTTAAAGAAAAAATTGAGAAGTTGATGGTTCAACATTTGTCAAAAAAATCTAAACCTAAACCTAGGGTTCATCAACTAGGGAGGGTTCCTCATATGGTCAAAAAAAAACTAAACCTAGGGTTCATCAACTAGGTTCATCACATTGCAATCATCTAGGTTCATTATATTAACTAGGGTTAATCATATCAACTAGGGATCCTCATGATTTTGAACATGAACATGAACCCTTTTTAGGCTATAAAAAAGCGGTTGATTTGACTCAAACTAATTGGGGGATGGGAGGAGCTTACTTTCCACTTTCCGAAGCCATCTCGATCCGCCAAATCCGTGAATAAACGAAGAAGACCGGAGGGGGGAAGTGGAGGAGATGAGAAAAGGGGCGAGAGGAAGAAGAAGGCGACTGGGTGGGTGGGGATAAGGGCTTGGGGTGGGGTGGGCGGGGCGGTTGGGTTTATAAATGCCCAAACCCTACCGCCAGGGGCCATGGCGGTAGGAAACCACAACCTACCGCCATAGGGAGCGGCAGTAGGGTCGGAGCATGCGTGCTATGTTTCTGCGACCAAAACAGCCAGCGGCTCAGCGGTAGGGTTGCACAGCCTACCGCCGGGGCGTTCGGCGGTAGGATCCAACCGCCAAAAACCCTGGCGGTAGGGTGTGCAACCCTACCGCTGAGCCGCTGGCTGTTTTGGTCACAGAAGGGGGCGTGGGGGGAGGCACCCTACCGCCGGGTGTCATGGCAGTAGGCTGTACAGACCTAACGCCTTAGTGTCTGGCGATAGGGTGGCCCAGAGTGCATTTTTTGCACCTCCTAACTTGTCTTGTCTTCAATTTTTGGCATGCAACAGTTAAACACTTGTAAACATGAAGCATATGTATGATATATCAAGAACACATCCACAAATCCATAAACAAGATAGGTTGGATACATAGCAAATAGACATCCACAAAGGTTTTCACCAAGTTATACATAGCAAATTAACGAAACAGTTTCACGAGCAAATCCATATGGTTCACGAAGCAAACATGCAAGTTTTTAGTTCAACGACATGGAAACAACTACAGTCCTTCCTTCCCCTCTTCGCGTTCCGGTCCTCATTGTTCTTGGATCGCTTCTCGGCCGCCTTCTTGCGATGAGTAGGACATGCTTTCTGAAACGGGGATGGACTCTTCCAATCCTTCTTCGGCACATTTCTCTTCTCACGTTGGGTTGTCTGAGTTGGTGGAGGTCCGTCAGGATCATCGTACTCCTCCTCCTCATCATCCTCTTCCTCTTCGTCCTCTTCCTCTTCTTCACCATGTTCTTCTGCTCCCTCTTCCTCGCCTTCTTCTTCATCTTCCTCTTCATCATCATCGTCCTCGCCCTCCTCCTCTTCATCTTGAACCGCCATAGACGATGAGGCGGCCTGGCTCGATGAAGCGAGGCTACGCATCGGTGCTGCATGAGCAATCACATCAGCGGATGAGGTGGCACACCCAAGCAGGCCCACAAGCTTGCGACATTTTTTGAGGAACTTCTGCAATGAGAACGAAACAATAAGCACAATATGGATCAACTTCATGATGAGCATAAGCAAATGAACTCCATGTTACCTTCACCGTTCCCCTCAACTTGGTCTCACTAGCTCGAGTCCTGGGAATAGAACTAAGCGCATCAGAGGCATCAAAAATGCTTTTGTTCAGCTCCGAAGACTGCAATGGAATAAAATGAGTCAGTAGCACTAAAGTTGATTTCATCCAAACGTCGGTTGAAAACAGATAAAAATAACTTACCACTCTGTTCATGATGGGTCCGTACTCCCTAAATCCGCCCTGTAGCTCTCTGATGCTGTCATTGTAGGCTTAATTCTTGGAGTCGTCGTCGTACAGACTTTCAGCGTCTGCCGTCGTCCATAGTGGCCTTAGGCGCAGACGATGCTTGATGCCATCGTCGAACCATAGCAGGTGATCCGAGTATTCCTCCCAGTCAATCACTCTTCTCTCCACATCTTTGCGAGTTTTCCACTGGTTCCATTCATGCACGTATTTGCCATGTTGCTCTCCCCAATCGGTGATAGACGGATTCTTCTTCCTGCTCAGCCTGCAAAGCACAAGAAAGATTGGAAAACACCATTAGGAAAAATATGAAACATCAAAACGAAAGTTGGTAACGATGAGAACGGGCGGTGGTACTCACAAGTGCAGGTCGTAGCCACCGGTATCTTTGACGATGCCGGCTGGTGGTGTATGTTGCACCTTACCAAATTGCGCGGCAACGCGCTGTGGCAAGTGGTACTCGACGGCATAGACACAAATCATGGGCACGATGCACCGCCAGAGAAGCCGGTCCTACTTGCACATCACGTTCAACTCGAACCCCCACTCTCGGTCGTCAGTATACGGCCGCCAGATAACCTAGCACCAAAAGTGGTAAGCTCAAGTGAAAGTGTTGTCGACCACTGATGTCTACTACGCAACCTTCTCCTTGTAGACGTTGTTGGGCCTCCAAGTGCAGAGGTTTGTAGGACAGTAGCAAATTTCCCTCAAGTGGATGACCTAAGATTTATCAATCCGTGGGAGGCGTAGGATGAAGATGGTCTCTCTCAAGCAACCCTGCAACCAAATAACAAAGAGTCTCTTGTGTCCCCAACACACCCAATACAATGGTAAACTGTATAGGTGCACTAGTTTGGCGAAGAGATGGTGATACAAGTGCAATATGGATTGTAGATATAGGTTTTTGTAATCTGAAAATATAAAAACAGCAAGGTAACTAATGATAAAAGTGAGCACAAACGTTATTGCAATGCTAGGAAACAAGGCCTAGGGTTCATACTTTCACTAGTGCAAGTTCTCTCAATAATATAACATAATTGGATCATATAACTATCCCTCAACATGCAACAAAGAGTCACTCCAAAGTCACTAATAGCGGAGAACAAACGAAGAGATTATTGTAGGGTACGAAACCACCTCAAAGTTATTCTTTCGGATCGATCTATTCAAGAGTTCGTACTAGAATAACACCTTAAGACACATATCAACCAAAACCCTAATGTCACCTAGATACTCCAATGCCACCTCAAGTATCCGTGGGTATGATTATACGATATGCATCACACAATCTCAGATTCATCTATTCAAACCAACACAAAGTACTTCAAAGAGTGCCCCAAAGTTTCTACCGGAGAGTCAAGACGAAAACGTGTGCCAACCCCTATGCATAAGTTCACGAGGTCACGAAACCCGCAAGTTGATCACCAAAACATACATCAAGTGAATCACGTGAATATCCCATTGTCACCACAGATAAGCACATGCAAGACATACATCAAGTGTTCTCAAATCCTTAGAGACTCAATCCGACAAGATAACTTCAAAGGGAAAACTCAATCCATTACAAGAGAGTAGAGGGGGAGAAACATCATAAGATCCAACTATAATAGCAAAGCTCGCGATACATCAAGATCGTGCCATATCAAAAACACGAGAGAGAGAGAGAGAGAGAGAGAGATCAAACGCATAGCTACTGGTACATACCCTCAGCCCTGAGGGTGAACTACTCCCTCCTTGTCATGGAGAGCGCCGGGATGATGAAGATGGCCACCGGTGATGGATCCCCCCTCCGGCAGGGTGCCGGAGCAGGGTCCCGATTGTTTTTTGGTGGCTACAGAGGCTTGCGGCGGCGGAACTCCAGATCTATTATGTTCCCCGATGTTTTTAGGGTATATGGACATATATAGGCGAAAGAAGTCAGTCACGGGAGCCACGAGGGGCCCACGAGGGTGGAGGGCGCGCCCAGGGGGGCAGGCGCGCCTCCCTGCCTCGTGGCCACCTCGGAGCTTCCCTGACGTCTACTCCAAGTCTCCTGGATTGCTTCCGTTCCAAAAATAACTCTCCCGAAGGTTTCATTCCGTTTGGACTCCGTTTGATATTCCTTTTCTTCGAAACACTGAAATAGGCAAGAAAACAGCAATTTGGGCTGGGCATCCGGTTAATAGGTTAGTCCCAAAAATAATATAAAAGTGTATAATAAAGCCATAAACATCCAAAACAGATAATATAAGAGCATGGAACAATAAAAAATTATAGATACGTTGGAGACGTATCAACCACATTCGAAATCTTGGTCTTATACCTGGAGAGGCGTCAGAGAATCAAGCTCGTTGATGAAGATGTTGTACAAGGCCTTGGATTCACCCGAGATTGTACCGACCACGTCACAAGCGTATGCGGCAGTCGGGCATCGAGCATCGTCGCCATCTTCGCCATAGTCAGTCCATGGACGTGCTCTAAGCTTCTCCGGACGACCCACCGGGATTCGCTCCCACATCCAAATGGAGAGGCCCCACACACATCCACACATACCGGACGTAGCTTCCGTCCTCCGGGTTGCATTGTCAAGCTACAAAACAAGTGTATATGATAAGATGCCAAAATCCAAAGCAGCGCACGTCCATGATATTTGAAACAATGATGTGATATTCAGTTACCGAACTGTATAGGTAGGCGAGGCCGGCGGCCCCCCAGCTGTACCCCGCATCCCAGTCCACCAGGAAGTCGAGATACATCCAGAGGGCAATGTCCCCAGAGCAGTCTGGAAACACTACCTCCGTGAGAAGCTACCACAGGTATGCCCTGGCGTACTGCTCCACCACCCGGGGTTCGGCCCCTTCCGGGCAATTGCTCTGGTACTTCAGGAGCCAGGGCAGCGGGACGCCGGAAGTCCAGTTCTTCTTATCTGGGGGGCAGTCGCCGATGAGGGCGACAACCCTGTCATGCCAGTTCTTCCCCTCCACTCGTCCTGTCAGAGCATGACCCTCGAGCGGTAGGCCCGTAATCATCCCCCAATCCTCGAGTGTGACCGTCATCTCCCCACATGGAAGATGGAAGCTGTGCGTCTCTGGCCGCCACCGATCGATCAAAGCCGTGAGAGCTGAGTGAACGAGCGTCGGCGGCTTGTGCTTGAACTGTAGGACGAAACCCAGCAGTCGGGCTCTCCTGTAGAACGACGCGTACTGCTCGTCGTACTCCATCTTCACGGTCGTCCCGTGACCCCTCATCCGCAGTGGCGGGAGCATCTTTCGAAATGAAGACCCAAACAATTAGTAATTTTTTTCATCGATTCAAAATATTTGTTTAAAGAAAGTTACTTACCACTCTGTTCTCAATAAAACGGGCACGATGGCCCTTGTCGAACGTAGGGTCAAGCATAGTATACTTGATGCCAATGTCATCCGCAAGAGGTGGCCTCCTAAAAAAATTGCATAAACATAAGCATAAGCATAACAAAGGCTCATCAAGGTTCAAATGCATTATATCACATATTTCTCCAAGAACATCCAACATGTGTCATCTCATATTTTCTTAAAAAACAAAAAACATGAACTAGGGTTCATCTTGAGGGGTTCACCATTTTTACCCCGACAAAATCCAGTATTTGCATCATCTAACATACACTACATGCAACAAATATCTCCAATATTCATCATATAATAAATTTTTTGATAACAAAAAAATATGAACTAGGTTCATCTTGAGGATTCATACCCTACATATAACAAATATCTCCAATATTCATCATACACTACATCCAATACTTGCATCATAGCATAGGAACATGCATCATCCATCACAACAAATGCCTCCAACATGCATCATATAAAAAAACATTCAAATCAAATATGAACTAGGGTTCATCTTAACACAACCATACCAACTAGAATAGAGTTCATATCTAACACAATATAACATCTAGAATCAACCTAAATCAATCCTAGGGTTAAAAAAATATTCAATCTAGTTCAAAAAAGGAGTGATTTGAATCGAATAATGCGACGAATCGAAAGGTGTTTGATTAAAACCAATTGGAGGGATTGAAAGAGCTTACTTTTCTCTCTTCGGAGCCATCTCGATCCGCAAAATCTGTGAAGAAACGAAGAAGATCGGAGGGGCGAGTGGAGGGGATAAGAGAGGGCGAGTTGGAGAACTGCTCTGTTCTGCGTGGGGGGAGGGGCTGGGTGGGGGCAGCCGACCCGCGGTTTATATATGTCCGCACCCTACCTCCAAAGACCTGGTGGTAGGTTCAGACATCCTACCGCCAGGAGGAGCGGCGGTAGGGTGTGACGGAGGGGCACGGAGGCCGTTATCGCTGCTGACGTTGATAAGTTTGCTACTGCCGCTGGAGCTGGCGGTAGGCTATAGGATCCTACCGCCAGGCCTCGTGGCGGTAGCAGAAAGGGTCAAATCACGAAAAAAAATTATATGGGGTCAGATCTCGATTTTATATCACAAAAGGATCAAAACACGAAATTTTGCCTACTAATTGGCAACGACAACTGAGAGGAGGGAGGTCGTTTCGCGCTCGTATCCCCCGGAAGGCCCACATATGCCCCGCCCAGCCAAGCCACCGGCAAAAGCGGAGCCACACCAGCGCGGCAGCGGCACACCACCAGTCCCCATTGTTCCGCAACTCCGCCGGCAAGTCCAGTCCGAGGTTGCGGAGCGAGGGCGAGCGTAGTAGACGAAGTAGTCGAAACACGCGAAAGTAAATGACACAGAGAGATGGAGAAGACCAGCTTTATTAATCAATGATCAGAGATTACAATGATGGCTCCTCGTGCTTTATATAGGGACTATGGGTCAAGGGATAAGTACCCACTTAACGTAAAGAGGGGAAACGGGAGGGGCTATCCCTAGCGATGCGCGCGCTAGCCGCCGCCACCATCGTGGTGGCCCCGGTTTCCCAACACTCCCCCTTGGGTAATTATCCGTATATCCATGCCTCAAAACTCCGAAAAACCCAGTGGGAAAAAATGTGGAGAAAGAGCACACAGTATACGTTGTTGTATTGCACGAATTGCCTCGTCAAAAACCTCGTGTGAGAAACATCAGGAAAACTCACTCAAGGGAAAAAGAGTACAATCCACTCAACCATCAAGTTGAGTACTCGATCATCAGGATTGAGATTTTAGCGACGAGCTTGTGAAGTTTCTCCCCCTGAACCTTGCATCTCTCTAAGTCTCATCATACCGATTCCACGCACACACCTCTCTAAGGTTGATGCCGGTAATGATTTAGTGAACATATCAGCAAGATTGTCACAGGACTTAGTATGCAAAACTCTCACCTCGTTCAACTGTTGCAGCTCATGTGCATAGAAGAACTTGGGACTAATATGCTTTGTGAGGTTACTCTTCACATACCCATCTGGACTTGTGCAACACAAGCAGCATTATCTTCATAGATAATGGTAGGGGTTTGTACGGTGTTCAGCCCACATGTCTGCTGAATGTGGCCGATCATCCGCCGAAGCGATACACACTCTTTTGACGCTTCGAATAGTGCCATGATTTCCGAGTGGTTCGTGGAAGTCGACACAAGTGTTTGCTTGGACGATTTCCAGGAAAACGCAGTTCCACCACAAAGGAAAACATATCCAGTCTGCGATTTGCAATCATGCGGGTCCGACAGGTACCCAGCATCGGCATAGCCTATAATAGATAGGTCTTGATTCCTCTTATAAAATAGACCAAGATCTTTGGTCCCTTGCAGGTAACGGAAGACATCCTTGACACCTTTCCAATGTCTTTTGGTAGGTGCAGAACTGTACCGAGCAAGCAAACTGACGGCGAACGCAATGTCTGGCCGTGTACAATTTGCGAGGTACATGAGTGCTCCAACTGCACTCAGGTAAGGAACCTCTGGTCCCAGAGTTTCCTCCCCCTCTTCCTTTGGCCTGAACGAGTCCTTGTCTGGCTGTAAAGATCTTCCGACCATCGGGGTCTTAGAAGGATATGCCTTATCAAATCCAAATCTTTCCAACACCTTCTGGGTGTAGGCCGACTGGTGCACTAGAATCCCATCAGGGGAATGTTCAAGTTGCAGACCTAGACAGAACTTTGTTTTACCCAAATCCTTCATCTCGAAATCCGACATCAGGTAGGAACTCGCTTCCTCAATATCCTCAGGTGTACCGATTATGTTTAAATCGTCCACGTACACCGAGATTATACAGAATCCATCTTGGGATCGCCGTATAAAAACACATGGGCAATCTTTATTGCTCGTGTAGCCCTTCTCATGAAGGAAATCACTTAAGCGATTGTACCACATTCTACCAGACTGTCTGAGTCCGTACAGTGCCTTTTGAAGTTGGAACACTGTATAGACCCCTATTTGCTCTATCATGGTTCGGAACAGGGATACCTTCTGGAACCTTCATGTATATGTTCGAATCCAAGTTACCATATAGGTAAGCAGTGACAACATCCATTAGTTTCATTTTCAAGCCCATGTTTACTGCCATCGAGATCAAGTATCTAAAGGTAACTCCATCCATGACTGGGGAATAAGTCTCCTCAAAATCGACACCTGGTCGTTGAGTGAACCCTTGAGCAACGAGCCTTGCTTTGTACCGTACTACCTTATTATTTTCGTCTCTCTTTCGAACAAAAACCCACCTATGGCCAACAGGGCGAATATGGGGAGGAGTTCGACAAACTGGTCCGAACACCTTCCTTTTGTTGAGAGATAATAATTCGGCAGTAATTGCCTGCTGCCAATCTTTCCAATCCGACCTTTTCTTGCAATCAGCGAGCGTGTTAGGCTCAGGGTCAAGATCTATGATTGAGGCAATTTTCGTAGCAAAGTTGATGTCGACAATCACCGTTGCTCGGTTCAGGGACTCCCCCGTATAAATATAATTTATGGCCATTTCGTCATGGGGCGCATCCGGCGCAAACACTTGCTCTACCAAATTTCCCATTATGGGAGCAAGGTCCTTTAGATTTCCCGCGCCGATGTGTGCGCTCACATCTCCGCTGGGTGTTTCCCCTATGGGAAAGTTTAAGTCCGGAATTTCGTGCACTGAATTTTCCGTACTTGTGCCAGGTCTCGACTGGCTCCCCGTTTCAATTTGGGGTACTTTGGCGACAGGCTGTGATAAATCCCTCTTATCCTTTTTCGTCGGGCGTCCCCGAGTACTTGGGATTTGAGAAGCCGGATTTCTCGTACTTTTAGGCCTTTGGACGGGAGCGGGCATACCATCATTTTTCTTCGGTATTTCAACCCTTTCAGGTGCATTGCGCGCGTGCACATGCGATTTTGTCACAGTCTTTAAGTCACTAAAGTGGTCGGGCAGTTGATTTGCTAAAGACTGCAAATCTATTATCTTTTGGACTTCTCTCTCAGTCTCAGCAGTGCGCGGGTCATGAGCGTGGATCCCCGTGGCTTGCCACGTGATTTCTCGACTTTTAGCATCAAGGGGTTGATTCTCTCCCCCTAAAGTCGGGAAAAGATCCTCTTCAAAAATGCAATCAGCAAAACGAGCCGTGTGACAGTCACCTGTCATGGGGTCCAGATACCTAATTATGGACACAGTCTCATAACCAACGTATATCCCCGACTTACGGAGGGCCCATGGCCGATCGCTGAGGGGGTGGTATTGGTACATATACCTGGCAACCGAACCTACGAAGGTGGGAAATTTTCGGTGCCGACCCTTGCGCAAGTTGAACAGGAGAGTGGATGTTGTAGGCCGACGGTCGAAAGTTGATGAGATTAGCCGCGTGTAACACCGCGTGGCCCCAACATGTAGTTGGTAAATTACAACCCTGAAGGAGCGGTCTGGCAATGAATTTAATTCTTTTAATCAATGCCTTGGCAAGTCCATTTTGTGTATGAACATGTGGTACCGAGTGCTCAACTTTGATTCCCATTGCCATGCAATAATCATCGAACGCCTTTGAAGTAAATTCTCCGGCGTGTCCATTCGAATAGACTTTATACGATAATCCGGGAAATTATTCCTCATTTGTATGATCTGTGAGATCAATTTTGCAAAGGCATGGTTCCTTGTTGACAGCAGGCAAACATTGGACCATTTAGAGGAAGCATCAATGAGCACCATGAAGTACCGAAACGGCCCCGTGAGGGGCTGAATTGGACCGCATATGTCCCCTTGGATACGTTCCAGGAACGCGGGGATTTCATCCCTCACCATGAGGGGCGATGGCCTAATGACTAACTTCCCCTTAGCGCATGCGGAGCACACGAAATCATCGGGATTCGGGAAGTTCTTCACGTTAACATTATGGCCATGTGAGTTGTTAATTATATTTCTCATCATCCTAAGTCCGGGGTGGCCTAACCTATCGTGCTAGAGGCAGAAGAGTTCAGAGCTTCTAAAGACGGTCTTGAGGGTAGTGTACACGGGCGGTGCTACTATCTTAGTGTAGTATAGCCCTGTGTCAAACGAAGGAAGCCTTTCGATAACATGTTTACCACCTGCATCCCGCTTTGTGAGGAGTAGGCACTCCTTGCCGTTTTCATCATCGGTCTCAGCATGGAAACCATTAGCGCGGATGTCTCTAAAGCTCGAAAGAGTACGAGTCGACTCCGGGTACAACAACGCATCATTAATGATCAAAGTTGTTCCCATGGGGAGTATAATGGTGGCTCGTCCGGAGCCAACTATGTGAGAACCGCAGCCGGCGATTGTCATAATACTTCCCGGGGATTTTTAATGGACTCAAAGTACTTAGTTTCTCGTAAAATGGTATGAGTGGTGGCGCTATCGGCAAGGCACGTTTCCTCCATTCAGGCGCCACACGCATTCTAAAATATGATATCTAATTAATGTAATGAGGAAGAAAATACATTAAAAATAAATGCACACATCTCAGAACATAACATGCTATCATGTATAAATAATGGAATAAATGAATAAATGTCATCCAATCGCCAAAGTAAAGAATAAGTTTATGCTCTCATAGAGCTTACAACCAAATCGAATTTATTCAATTTTATTGTATCAAAGCACGGAATCATGATAACCAAAGAGGTATGCTAAGTGGACTCGGTGAAGAAGCCATTCACTTCCGCCGCAATCTCCATACTAGTGAGCTGATCCTCCTCAGAAATCATCTTGGAGGCAGCATCAATGTCTAGTGGCGGCGCCGCCGAGGCGGCCATGTGGTCAACCTCCATGGCGACGTGGGCGTCGGTAGAGACCGCCAAAGCTGCCGCGATGGGCACCACGGGGGTCGCCTCTATGGGCGCAGCAGGGGGAGTAGCAATCATCACGGGTGCCACCATGGGCGCCGGTGGAGCTCCCTCCTGAACCAAGGCGAGGTGCGTCTCACGCGCCTTCCGAGCCTTATATGCATCAACGACCTCCTGTGGTGCGCGGCACTGGCGGGAGAAATGCTCCACCGAGCCACAACGGAAGCAGTCCTGAGGCCTTTGCCCTCCCTTGCCCGGCTTGTTCTGCTTAGCCGGGGCGGAGGGGGGGTGAGGGCCCTTCTTCTTGCCCTTCTGGCCCCTCTTCTTCTGTTGAGGCTTGCGGACTTTGAGAGCGTTCACCTCCTGGCGAGAACTCCCCCCAAGTGGTTGCGCGACAAAGTTCTTTTTGAGAACCTCGTCCTGCGCCTCCGCCACCTGGAGGACGTCAATCAACTCTGAATACCTCGTGTAGTTCCCCTGGCGGTAGTTCCGTGAGGACTGGACCGCGTCGGGGTGGAAAGTGGATAGGGTTTTCTCAATCTTCTGGGAGTCGGTAATCTCAGTACCACACAACCGAAGAGTCGTACAAATCCGGTGCAGAGCCGAATTGTACTCCCCAACCGTCTTGAAGTCCGCAAACCTCAGACGGATCCACTCTGCCTCTGCACGTGGCTTCACAGTGTACTTCAGCCGCTCAAACCGCTGCTTAAGAGCGGTCCAAAGGCCAGAAGCACTGCGCTCAGCCATATACTCATCTTTCAGAGTAGGTGACAGGTGATGACGGAGAAAGTGCAGAGCCTGCGCATTCTCAGTTTCGAACTTGGGATCAGTGACGGCCAGCTGGGCCCCCTTACCGATCGCCCTCAGGAGGGTTTTGCCCTGGAGAAAGATCTCGCAGTCCGAGGACCATGACAGGTAGTTCAGCCCTGTCTGGGCCAGCTCAGGAACTCCTTGTGGACAATTCCGGCCATCTGCGATTTATGCAAAAATCATGAGATTACAGCAGGTAATCTTTTGCACAAAGCGATGTTGATAAACTTATTCAATAAAATGACATTCCAATATTTAAAACATGCTATTATATGACTTACTAAATGATTAAGAGTGCTAAACAATTAATCTACAGCAGTAAAATCATACTATAATATCATGTTACAAAAGATAGCATGTTAAGTGCATCTAGTATGTGAAAACTAGTCCAAAAATTGAATTCCGGAGACTTTTTAAAGCCAAAATACGCATTTCCAGGGGCTTATACACAAAATATTACAGCAGGAATATAGTCGCATAAATTTACGGTACTGCGGGGGCTAAAATACAAAATTCCACGCTGCAGCCAGCGCCAACCAGGCCCTCGTTTTTTTAGACGAGTGCCCCACGGCCACGGCCCATCCGGGCCCATCAGCCAGCGCCTGGCCAGCCCACCCGGCCCACACCCGTGTGCAGGGGTGACGCTAGGGTTCCTAGCGCCCGAGTGGGCAAGGCAGCGGCGGCGGCCACGCCTGCGGCAGCGGCGGCCAGCATGGCACGCGGCGGCGGCGGCTGCGGCCACGGCACGGGGCGGCGGTGGCCGGCACGGCACGCGGCGGCGGCGGCTGCGGCCACGGCAGGCTCGCGGCGTGCGACGACGGCGGTCAGCTGGACTTGGCCATGAGGCAGCCCCGGCACGGGGACTGCCAGCAGGGCACGCGAGCACGCGGCGGCATGAGCGTGCAGCGGGCACGGCCACGGCCAGCAGGGCCATGGCGACGCCGTCGGCGGATTGGCACAGCGTCATCTGGACGTCGGCTCGGGGTGTCAAAATTGTGCGTCTGCAGGACGTCACGACGCGTGTATGTCGGGTACAACGCGGCGGTACCGTGATCATCTGGATCACGATCTGTACCGATTCCCGTATAGTGTAGTCAACAAGTCTCTCGTGATCCAAAAACATCGACATTGGTCGGCGACGTGTTCGTCCGCTCGGTTTTTGGGAGAGAAATCCACATCATAGGTAGATGTATCCAAAAAATAATCTAATCGCAAAAACAGAATCGTAGTAACGAGAGGAATCCATTTTTGCAAAAGTGGGGATCGGATCTTATACCTCCGCGGGATCGACGAAAGCCTGCGTGATGCAGGCTTGACGCAGGCTTGACGGAGAGTTGATGGAGCGAAGCGTGCTTATAACGTGTTCCGCAACTCCGCCGGCGAGTCTAGTCCGAGGTTGCGAAGCGAGGGCGAGCGTCGTAGACGAAGTAGTCGAAACACGCGAAAGTAAATGACACAGAGAGATGGAGAAGACCAGCTTTATTAATCAATGATCAGAGATTACAATGATGGCTCCTCGTGCTTTATATAGGGACTAGGGGTCAAGGGATAAGTACCCACTTAACGTAAAGAGGGGAAATGGAAGGGGCTATCCCTAGCGATGCGCACGCTAGCCGCCGCCACCATCGTGGTGGCCCCGGTTTCCCAACACCCATTTGTTTTCTTGCCACAGCACCGCAACAGTGCAGGCCGGCCGGGGCTCCCACTGCACCACAGCACACGGCGGCGGAGGGGAGTTGAGGAGAGGCGATGGGGATCCACCTGCTGGCGTTCGTCGGGGCGAGGATCATCGTGCAGGTGTTCCAGGTCTCGGCGCCGCTGCTGTGGCCGCTCAACGTCTGGCTACCGCTCGTGCGCCGCTTGCCCGAGGCCTGCACCGTCGCCCGCGCCGCGCTTGCCATCCCGGCGGCCCTGTCTGAAGCCGCCACGACGACGGGGTCTACCGCCGGCGGTGCTCGACGTCGCCTACTACTGAGATGCTGGAACCGTTCGAGACTTGGAGGCAGTAGCAGTGTTAATAATTTTCTCAAGTAGAGCAGAGGTGGTCAGTGGCGGAGCCAGGAATTAAGGATCAGGGGGCCAAATAACTGAAACTTTTGATAACAGGGATCAAACAATACTAATACATGTATTTTTTATAAATTATACACTGTTCATCTGCTAATTAGCAGCATTAGTGTCTTAGGGGGGCCAGGGCCCTGCCCCCCGTCGCCGCCACTGAAGGTAGTGGTTAATTTCAGTTTGTTCTTTTGGTTTCTTTTTCTTGGACTAGATAAATTAGCTGCATGCTTGTGTCTTCTTAGCAATGCCTGGTCTGAGTGTGGGCTGTAATTAACCAGGATTCACAAGTAGTACGAGTGATTTGTTCATCCACGCTTCTTTTTTGGCGACGATGAATACAGTGGAATGCTAGCTGCCACCGGCGATTTCCAGATTAGTCCATTGAAAGCTCTAGACTACGATGCTTCCCGGCGCATTTTTATCCACACAGTTGGGATATGATGAAGACTGAAATTATAAAGGCGGTAAGACTTTTTTTTTAGACCGATAAACTTCATCTCCCGTGTCTACGATAGTTCTTGGGTGAAGGCACAACAGCCGTTTGGATAATAAGAACAAAAAGTACAATATTCCAATGGTCAAGTGTGCGGAGCATAGGACAAGGACAGGGACAAGAACAGGACCAAAGAGAAAGGCACCGAGAAGTATATACATGAGATGATGCGGTCATATCTGAAAATGTACAATAAGTCACTCACGCCGAAAGTGGTTGAGGGGATATGCGTCTTTGGTGGAGGTTAATATTCGATCACATTTCCTGAAAGTTGTGCACCGATACATCTCTAGATGCAAGAGTTTTCATGATGTTGAAGATATCGTCTTTGTTCAGAACAAGGCGTATCCCATGGATTTGGGCCTAGGCGCCCTTGTCCTTGACTCAGACGTGCCTTGATAACTATCTTTGTGGTTTTTGCCAGTTATTTCCCGATTAACCAAGCTTATAGGATTTTGGATTCGGTTTTCCTTGTTAATAGTATTAACTCTATTTTTTCTATGGTGGTGAAGCAACCCCTACCCTACGCTGAGGTGTTAGTAACAAAAAACAGTGACCGCAACCCCTTCCTGTGAATTAGGGTGAGCTTAAAGTTGGAAATGATGACCATTGGGCATGTATGACCTGGTCGTATAGGCTCCCCCCCCCCCCCCCCCCCCCCCCTTCCTATTGCCACTTGTTGCCTCACGAAATATGATGAGTGTGTACTCGTCTAAATATGTTGGTGTTTTCATGGTTAATTTTCTCGAGTAAAGTAGAGTAATGGACTAATGGTTAATTTCAGCAAAAATGCTAGACGTACAAACAAATACGTAATTTCAGTTTGCTAAGCTGCTGCATGCTTGTGGCTTCCGAGCAATGCCTGGTCTGAGTGTGGGTTGTAATTAACCATGATTTATAAGTAATACAAGTGATTTGATTTGTTAATCCACGCTTCTCATGGGGAATTTTGGTGATGATGAAATACAATGGAATGCTAGCTGTGCCAGCTGCCACCGGCGTTTTCCAAATTGGTCCACTGAAAGTGCTGGACTATGATGCTTTCCGTCGCATTTTTATCCACATAATTGGGATATGGTGAAGACCGACATTAAAGTGCATCCTAGGTGGTGTAGGCTGATCATATTTTCCCGGTGAAAAAAATGTTGTTGAGCTTCGGGTCAATCTCATCTCCTGTTCGTGACGGATGTTATTGTGTTAAGGCGCAACGGCTATTTGGATAAGATGAACAAAAGGTGAAATGTTTCAATGGTCAAGTGTGCGGAGCACACGACAAGAAGGAAGAGAAAGACACCGAGCATGATATGAAGTAGAGAATGCATTCATATTTGGAAATGTACAAGAAGTCACCCAGGCCGAAAAGTGATTGAGGACATTGTTAGGATGATCTCCACCGTGTGGGCCCAACGGCCCACCGGGCCCTTAAATCCGCGCCCTGATCGGGGGCGCTCATGACGGGCCCCTATCACTTGCACTACATAAAGAGGTGAGGGCCGGCGGCTCGCACCACGAGGTTCGTCACGACGCCATACCCCACCTACATCCCCTACCGATTTAGGGTTAGTGCAGTGCTGACGGGAAGCACCACCATCACTACTCTCTGCCATCACCGGCATCATGGCCGGCACCGGGAGCTCCTCCAGCCACAAGGAGAAGGTAGGACTACCGGATTGATCTAGCCTAGTGATCCAAGAGTCTATCAATGGTATCAGACTGGCTAGGATCTAGATTGATTTCGGTACAAAGGAACAACAGAGAAAGAAAAAAGAAATTCCCTCCCCCCAAGAACCCTAGACAGGGCAAAGAATGAATCCTCAACGGAAAAAGTAGCGCCGCCGCAAGGCCGCGCCGTTCCTCTCGATTCCGACGCGCATCGGCAAGCCGAGGCGTCCGGAAGAAGAACCACCGGAGCTAGCAATTGCTCGCCGGAAAAGGAAGGAAAAAGACGCACAAAAAAAAAGGTTAGCACCGTGGCCAAATCCCTCGACGGCGGCGCGCTCACCGCTAGGGAGGACGCGCGACTGACGAGGAGGATAGCCACAACGCGATCTGGCCGCGCTCCTCTTCCTCTCGCTGAAAAGAAAAAGGGGTAGCCTCCCTGTCTTCCTCTCTCTCATGGAAACGGAGTGGGGAGGGGGAAGGGGCTGCTGGCTCGCGGCACCGGCGTGTCTCGCGCAGCCGTAATCGAGCGAGCGGGCGAGAGAGGAGCGAGCGGGCAAGAGCGGGCGCGAAGGGGAGCAGAGGGCTTGGCCGCGCCTCTCTCTCGCTCTCTCTGTCACAGGAAGGAGGAAAGAGGAGGGGAGGGAAAAGGTAGCCGCGGCGCGGTGGCCGTCGACGCCGTTGCCGGCGACCGACGCGACCGGACCAGCGGACAGAGAGACGAGCGGCGCGTGCGAGGGGGGGGGGGGACGAGCCCCGATGGCTCTGGAGCCTCGTTTTGATCGGGCTAGATGCGCGCTGGACCGTCGGATTGAATCCGACGGCCAAGACGCAAACCCTAGCTCAGCACGGGCCGGACTGGGCTGAAAGTGGAGGAACAACTGAGCAGGCTGCACCTGCAGAAGGGACTGAGGCCGGCTCGCGCGGAGCGATGAGCAGGCCGTGGGCCGGGGTTTTCCCTCGCGCGTCAGGCCGAGGCTGTAGCTGCGCTGCAGATTTCCCTTTTTGTTTTAATAGTCCTTTGTCCAGTTTTTTGGGCAAATGTTTTATACAGTTTTTCTATTCAAATTATTTAGAGAAATTTTTTGTTTAGAAAATAGAAAAGCAAAAGTAATGCCTCTAAAAAAAGTTCATGAATTTTTATTCATGTTTTCCGCTGCAAATAAAAATAAAAGTGTGCTTTTTAAAGTGAATAGAACTAAAGTAAAAGATTAAATTGTTGCTTTTCTAATGCAATTTTGAACAAACCGGTTAAAATTGCTTAGAGAGTAAAAGAGTACAGAATTGTTTCTGAATAGAATATTGTAAAGTTTCCGCTGCAAAGAAAAAGTTTTATCCTCCGATTATATTGGAACCAACGGGAAAATTTAATTGGAAGAACTGTTCTTAGCAATGTTTTTCCCCTGTGGGTGAAATAAGATGCAGATAGTTTCCGCTATGACAAAAGAAAGATATCTTTTTAAGTTAAAATATGGTATTGTTATTTTCTGACCAACGTTGATGATAACAGTACTATAATTCTATGTGTCTTATATTCAAAGCTTAAATCTCTAATAAAATTTGTATTAAAGTGATTAATTTTCAGAGAACAGATAAAGATCAAGAAATGCTCTTGAACTGGAGAAATGTATATTTCTTGTTCCCGTTGCAATAAAGTTGATGATGATTATTATTTCTTAGCAAAGCTGTTTAATAGACATACTATCATCACATTGTTTATGAGTTATATGTATTATTTCCATTTCCGCCCAACGGTGATATGGAATTAATGTAGAAGGATGGTGTTTTATTCTAATTCTGCCCAACGGTGATTTAGAATATAAAAGAAAGTTTTAAAAGTTTAATGTGCATAATTTTTAACCAGATGAACATAGGGTTATTTTTTATGTCATTATTGTTGATTATTGGCTATTTTTTCTCAGACTAAAAGTTTTTCATGCTTTCATTCGTGAAAGCGAATGGCTGGGTACTTGTAACCCGAAAGATGACCAAGAAAGGTCATAACGTGAGGGAGTATGTTCTCTCTAAAGAATCGGTTCAAAAGAAATTAGATAGATCATTGAGAAGTCTTGGTTGACGAATGTCTTTCATGTACTCTCTATGAGGAAGATTTTTCAGTCAACATGATTTGAAATGAAACAAGCAACATGCATGTTTAATTTAACCAACGTCGGATCAAGCATGTGTGTCAAAGAACATTCAGATTTATTTCTGAATTTAATGATTGAATATGCAGTCAAAAGAGCCACTTTTGGCATTTATGTCCCTTACAGGGAATTACCTGCATAGCAGGAAAAGATGATTATGATAAAAACCGCATGGCGGGAAAAGTCTGGGAAAATACCTGCATAACTGGGTAAAGTTGACATAGTATTATGTCAAAAATCCTGTATGGCGGGAGAAATTTAGGCAAAGGACTTATCCTGTATGACAGGAGAAAGATCTGATGACTCATGTGCGTTTAATGTGTCCCACTCTCGGAGAAAAGTATGGAGTAACTATTATGCTTTCCTAGTATCGACCGTACACCTTATGTGTAATGGTCAAAGCACTCAATAAATCCAAAGAAAATAAAAATTACAGACGAACCTAAAGATAAGAATGATATGCAAGTGTGACTTGCAAAAGTACCAATGATAAATAACTCTGTTGAGTTTCTAAAATGGAACGAGGAAAAAGTACTCCCTACCAGTTAACGGATAACTTCATTTCGTATGAAGCAATCAAATAAATGAAGTAGATTATCGAAGTTTCTTCAATTCACAAGAGTTATGAATGGTTTTTCGAAATTGTAGAAGAAAAGTTCTTGCCACATTTCGAGGGGGAGAAAGAAATATGAGATATCCATTAATGAAGAATGTGATCATCTGGGGGAGTATGACGGTCATAATAATACCCCTAAAGAAAATAAATAGTTGTATTCCTAGATCTTTTACAGTTTCTAAAATAGACTAAGGAATACCAAGACGGTGCTTAAAGTGCCATAAAGAAGAAAGTTTTTAACAGAATAAACTCAAATAATAAAGTTCAAAGATACGCCATTTTTAATGAAGAGGGAGTAATCTGGGGGAGCATGTTGTATGACCTATACAACACACGTTGTTAACTCTATAAAGGAGAATGAGTAAACATGGATCTTGTGATAAAGATCCCTGTAAAACCTATTGCCTCTTGGAAATGAAAGACTATTAATTTGCCTCTTGGCAATGATAGAGCAACAACAGCCTCATATGAAAGAAGTGCCAGTACCTGAGACACAGATGGTCTCAAGGAATGAGAAAATTAGATACTTCTGATTACTATAAAGTCTATGTTAGTGAAATTCAAATGAAGGTTGATCCCACCTCATTTAAAGCACTCAATCGAGCTTTGAGAAGTGTCTATTTTGTCTAAATGATAAGAGACTATATGAGATGAAATAAAATTGGTGAATCCCGACGATGTTTGGGACTCATAAGTAATTTCCAATGGAGCCACAACAGTAGGCTGTAAAGGGTCTACAAGGTCAATGTGACTCCAAAGGAAATATGTAAAGGTGTAAAGCGCGACTTAAATCAAAAGATTTTGTGCAAAGAGAATGAATAGATTACAATGAGTGTTAGTTGCACATCATGATCGACAACATGATCTGAGTTACATCAGATGAAAGTAAAGAACACAAGGGATACTGCTTCAAGAAGTCTTTTATGGACTAGAGCAAGTCTCTAGATAGTGGCATTTAAAGTTAGAAGAATCAGATGTTATTCTGGGTTAAAGAAAATGAGAGGACAATTGTATTCATGCAAAGTTATTGAATGGTAAATTCATTTCCTAATCCTGTTCATGTGGATGACGTCCTACTTGCTAGTGGTCATGTCGATCTACTGCAGGAGAAGAAAAGAAGTTGTTCTCGAAGTTCAAAAGAATGTTCTCGGTAGAGTGTCTCTCGTTATAATTATCAAGATTCACCAAGAAAAGAATAAAAGGGGTATTAGGAATGTCGCATGGACATGCTAAGAAAGGTCTCTAAAGTATGCATGCGAGAAAACCTACGCCTATTCTTATAGTCAAGGATAATGGAACCGGAAACTGTGGTGTTCCAAAAGTTGATGAGAAAAGATTGAAAACGGATATGGTGCCATATGCTTCAGCTGTTGGAAGCTCAATATATTATCCTGACACAGTCCACGTATCCGGGTTGTTTTGGCAATGTCCAGTCCATATTTAGACCACCGGAATGGAGTCAAAGATATCGGCCTGAAAGAAATAAGTGCTCTCAAAAGATTGTGAGTACAAAGACAGGACTTGTGAAATGTATAGCGGAATCCACAATTATCGCTAACTTTCACACTTGGAGTTTTTGTGTGGAAAAGCTCCAAAGAATGAAACAATTATCATCAATGTGATGCAAAGATATGTTATAGCTTGATATGAGGCTGAGGGACAGGCAAAATTGTTAAGAAGACCTGTACCCGGAGTTGATAATGGTTGACAACAGCGATAACCATTTTAAGTCTTCCTCTCCTATGACAACGAGTCAAGTGCTGATGCCAAACACACTGACACAGAGTTATGCATTGTAAAGGAGAAAGTCCGAAATTATGTAGAAATGCTTCAAGCATAAAAGCAACAGACAAGTGTTTGCAGATCTGCTTATTAAAGGCTTACCGTCCAGTGTGTTCGGAGAACACACAGTCGACATTAGTTTTATTTTATAGTCTAAGATTTCCGGACAATAAAGGGCCCAAGGTTAAAGAATTTATTTCAAAACAGAGAGGTACGTTGTGGCTATCTGATTCTATCGGCAATTAAGCTGTGACGATGAAACATGTTCTATGTATTGAGCTGTTATGAAACAAGTAAAATAAAAGCATAAGGTTAAAAGTAAAAGTTGAGATCAAGGGAGAGAATGTTAGGATGATCTCCACCGTGTGGGCCCAACGGCCGACCGGGCCCTTAGATCCGCGCCCTGATCAGGGGCGCTCAGCCCACTTGGTTGATGGACCCTTGTCACCTGCACTATATAAAGAGCTGGGGGTCGGCGGCTCGTACCACGAGGTTCGTCGCGACGCCATACCCCACCTACATCCCCTACCGATTTAGGGTTAGTGCAGTGCTGACGGGAAGCACCGCCACCACTACTCTCTGCCATCACCGGCACCATGGCCGGCACCGGGAGCCCCTCCAGTCACAAGGAGAAGGTAGGACTACCGGATTGATCTAGTGATCCAAGAGTCTATCAGAGATATGTGCCTGGAGCCCTGGACAGAGGCCAATATTTGATCGCATTTCTCGAAAGGTTGTGCACCGGTGCATCTCCGGTTGCAAGAGTTTACATGATGTTGGAGTTATCGTCTTTGCTCAAAACGAGGCACATCCGATGGTTTTGAGCTTAGGCGCCCTTATCTCTTACTTAGACGGCGTGCCTTCATAGTTATCTATGTGTTTTTTTTGCCATTTTCCCCCTAATTAACCAAGCTTATAGGATCTTGGACTTGGTTTTCCTTGTTAACAAGATTAACCCAGTTTTTTTAAGGCGGTGAAGCAATCCCTACGCTGAGGTGTCAGTAAAAGAAACAATGGTGATGACACGTGTTCTTTGCAGCATTCACTCTAAGAAAATTGTATACTAGTCTGAACAATGGTGATGACATGTGTTAGTAAAATCCTTCCTTCTTGCCACAAAAGAGAAGTCTTATGCGACCCGGTCATATGCACCTAACCTGAAGACCCACATCCACATGCAGACACCTGGCAAATCAAATCTTAGCGCAGCAATCATCGTTTTCCTTTGCCAAATCCCAATTTATGTAGCCCAGGTTCGATGTTCAATCTTTTAAGTAATAAAGCGCCCCTTTTCAAAAAAAAAAAAAAAGGTTCGATGTTCAATATATCCTGCTCCAGTTGCCTCTGTGACCAACATCCACTGTTGTCGCACTATTGCCAGTGCAATCCCTAGCTCGGCTCGCTCCATCCCCGCCAACAACTACCACGGTCATCGGCGGCCCAGCTCACGGTCCCGCTCTATATAGTCGCCACACCTGCCCACACGCATGCTCCTCGAAGCCGGGGGTACTCCCTCCCTTGCTCGTGGTGCTCCATCCTCACTGGAAACAACCACTTCTGTTGGCAGATGAGCCCGTGGAACCGCCCGAGATGCTTGTCCCCGTCGGCGAGTAGAAGTACAAGTTGTGGGAAGGGGAGGTTCCAGTTGAGAGAGGTTGCCATGTATGTTCCTTGCTCTGGTGCCTTTCGTTGCCGCCGTTGGGCCGCATCATATTCTGTACCGTAGATGTCGAGATGGGAAGAGATGGCTATGGTTTTTTCTGGACAGCTGAAATCAGCGTGAGCTGAAAGTTGGAAACGATGACCACTTTGAGATTCGGTTGGCCTGGTGTCGCTCACGGAGGAGGGCCTTCCGTTTGGCCACGTACAACCTGGTTGTATAAGATTTCCCCCCTATTGCCACCTGTTGCCTCGGAAATATGATCATTGTATACTCACATCTAAATATGTTGCTGCTTCCAAAAAGAAAAAAGAAACTGTTGCTGTTGGAAACAGCATGGAACTTTCTTTTTAGCGTGAAGGAAATAGTATGTTGCCGACTACTCTAGTCGATTGGCCGACTCACCTCCAATTAGGCCAGGCCGACCCAACAGCTGTAGCAGGAGCCGTCACATCTTTCCGCGACTCAACCATGAATATCCGGCTTCCCCGTCTCAGCGCGCGCCAACGACATTAAAAGGTCGTTCCCGGGGAAGGCCGCAACCTCCCCGGCAAAAGCATAACCACACCAGCGCAGCAGCCACACACCACCATTCCGACTTCCGAACCAACCAAACACATTTGTTTCTAGCTCGCCGTCGCCGCAGCACCGCGGAAACGCAGGGAGTTGGTCAGCGTCCCAGGGCTCTCAGCGATGGGGATCCACCTCCTGGCGTTCGCCTTCGTGCAGGTGTTCCAGGCCTCGGCGCCGCTGCTGTGGCCGCTCAACCTCTGGCTGCCCCGCCACCTCCCCCAGCTCTGCGCCGTCGTCTCCGGCGAGGTCGCCGCCCACGTCCCCCGGCTGCGCCGCGCGTACGCGAGCCGCCGTGACGACGACGACCGCCAGGGGCTGCTCTACACCGCGTACTGACATGGTCGGACCGGACAGTTTCTTCATTTTCGACCTTTAGTTGATTCTTGGATTGCTAGCTGCGGAATATGTGTGTATGTCGGTTGGTTGAAGCATCGATCTGTAAATGCACGAGTATTTTCTGCTAGGACCGGCTGATTCTTTCGGGATTGCTCGCTCTGTTTTGCCTCGGCATCTCAAATACAAGTGTACAGTTGTTCTTCAGGAGATTTGTTTGTTTTCCATGGCAAGAACCGGCCAGAAGTGAATTATGGAGGGAGGGAGCAAGCCCACAAAAAGGAAGTAAACTTCCATTCATTAACGTATACAATGTGCCAACTCCTTCACGCTCATCTACTTTGTCGGTTCACCCGACTGTCGTGATTAACTAGTGTTCAGTCAATTCGAGAAAAGAGAAGGTAGTGTTCAGTCGAGATCATACTAAGTTGCCGAGTCAGCTGCACCTGCACCACCATGCTTGATCTTGAAGCATGAGAGGCATTAATTATTCGAGCCGGTCACGCACACTACATTAACAGATATCTGAAATTACAACCGAGGTCCTAAAAAAATGGCAAAATGTACTGAGCAACTGTGTCTTATCTCACATGGTGAAGGCGGCTAAAAGTTTAAGCATTTTGCTCTTGTTGACTGTCCCGCGGGTCTCCTCCTAGGCTCCTACTATTCAGCGCAATTGGTCCGCTGAATGAAACGAAGACAGTCTTCATTTTTCTACACCAAGATGACGTGACGGATTTCCTTCTTCTCAACCGCTCGAACTTTTGGGCGAACCCTGCGTGTCTAATAACAGAAATAAAATTGTTCTCTACAGCACATGCCGTTTTTTTTTCTCTCAATCGGCCAGAGTAATTTCTTACATTACATGGCAGATGCTTGTTACATTCGTTAGTCACCGCAGCCTGACCTATGGCATATATCACGCTGCTTGATCTAAAAACCTCTTAAGTTCCTGTCCTTATTCCACATATATCTGAACGGAAACTACATCATGGAAAGTCCCATTGTCTTACAGAACTAAATCAGTATACAAGTAAGATGCGGCCCAGCAGTTTGGAGCCGCATCGTCCTCTACCTCTCGCCTATACGCAATGCCGATGGCTCGAGCGTCCTCGTTGGCAATCTCCAAAGCTCGCAGAGGACGTTCTTGTGGCACGTTGTTTTCAGTTGCAGCAATTGGGGTCTCTGTCTCGTCTGTTGGAACCTATGGGTTAAACAACCTACAGTTTTCTTCGCTTTGGTTTGCTCCAACGTCTCAAATACTACAACAGTACAGTTTTGTCTTGGGAGTTCAGTTCACTTGCTATGGCAGGAAACAAAACAACTTTCTTCTTAGATTATATAGACGGAGCAAGTGTAGGACAGAAGAAATTGAACTTCAATTCATGTGTACAGTGTGTTAGCTCCTTCACTCGCTTCTACTTGTCTGTTCATCATACTGTCGTGAGTAACTAGTGTGCGGTCTCGATCATACTAGATATGTGCATTGTTTAATCACCCACAGACACATGCTTGAAGCATGCCAACAGTATGACTCAAGGATAGGAAGATCGATGCGTGAAAACCTGGCGAAATCCCATTGTCTAACAGTGGATACTACTACATTTACCAGAAGCATACAGGCCGGTAACGTGGAGTACAGCTCCTTCATGTATACGTGGAGGGAGGGAGCAAGAATACAATATATGAGTAGAAGTTAACTTCCATATTTCCATTCATGTATACAATGTGCCAGCTCCTGCACCATTTTCTACTTATTATGGGTTCATCCTACTTTAGTGATTAAATACTGTTCACTACAGATCGTCATACTGAATATGTGCATTCCTCAGTCAGCTACACCACCATGTCTGATGGATGAGAGGCATTCATCAGCGGGGAAGACCACAGACGTCATACTCACAGCAACACATACCTGCAGTTACACCGGGAGTCCTCACAAAATATGGACAAAATAAGGCGTCTCGATCATACTAAATATGTGCATTGGTTGTCCAGCTGCACCTCAATGACTGAAGCATGTCAAATATCAATTTTCGTAGTAGATCATGTTTAATGTGTTATCGACAAATTTTACACACCGAGTAACGAAATAAAAGATGTTCTCAAATTTTACCATTTCCACACTTCGGATACGCCTCAATAGAAAAGAACTCCTTTGTGTTAGGCCGCATAGTAATACTCTTGCAAAGAAAGGGAAATGAAAAAGAAAGGCACACCAAGCTTTAGGTTCTTGACGCACCTTTACCGACACACGTAGAGATGATTAGGGCTGCGAAGATTGAAAGCGAGGGCCTGGTCGCCCAATGGTACGGACCGCTGCCACGCCCGTTTTTGGTCACCGTGGCCCACCAAAAAACTCTCTCCCGTCTCTCCAACGCTTTCCGTCCAACACCAGCACCGCTTGGCGCGCCGTATTCATACTGGCCCGGATCATGCAGTGGCCGACATTGATGCCGAGCGACATGACCGGACATGAGGGGGGCGCTAATGGGCATCGTACTACTTATAATGAATGCAGTTTGGTTTTGAGAAATAAGTCTATTACTAATGAGATTTTTTTACCGTTCCATTCACCACGCCTGGTGTGCTGCCGCAACTCCCTGGCATTTTTTTATTGTTTCTTTTGTACGGTATGGATGGGTGTGCAGTTCCTAAGTACTAAAAATCTGGTACGACCGGGTCGCACGAGGCCAAACGGGAGACCACCTCGCGCGCATGACATCTGGCATACGAATCTCAACGCAGCGTTCGCCTGGCTTCCAGCCCAGCCCACCCCACTTCCGTTTCCCACGCCCCACGCCCCGTCCTTTCAGCTTCTAATCTGTTTCATCTTCCAAAACAAAAAAACCCATCTCCGTCTCTTCCATCTCGCCGGCGACGGCGTGCCAAGATGGCGCAGCCCGACGAGGGCAACGAGGCACTGGATCGGGAGACCACCTCTCTGCCCACGGCTACTCCAATTAGGGTAATTTCAATAATCAGTACACATGCCACACCAAGCACAATCCTCTCTTCCTGAAGCCTCTTTTGATTGATTCAATTACCTTGCAGCAATTTCCGGCGACTGAGACTAATGGCCAGCCCTCGATGAGCAGCACCCCGGTGGCCTCTGCTCCAGAATCCTCTCTGCCCACAGCTACTCCAACCATGGTAAGTTCAGTAACCAGTACGCATGCAACAGCTAGCACGATCCTCTCTTCCTGAAGCATCTCTTGATTGATTCAATTACCTTGCAGCAATTGCCAAGAACTGAGACTAATGGCCAGCCGAGAATGAGCAACACACCAGTGAATAATCAAGACAAACAAGATGCAGATAATGCTCCAAGAGTTGGGAAGTGCTTTGATCGCAGCGTCAACTCTTAGATGCCGATCGCCACATGATTAAGCAAATGAGGACATCGGGAATTAAACAAGCCAAAATATATGATTTTTGCGAGCTTTGGTGTGGTAAAGATGCTATACCCTTCTTGCAAATGGATTGCAACAATTATTTGCGAAGTGAGCGCTCAAAGTATTTGGAAACCAAAGATGCACAAACATTAATGGAGTATCTAAAGAACAGGCAAGCTGAGGACCCTTCGTTTTTCTATGCCATGCAGTTAGATGATGATGATGGTACAATAATGAACATCTTTTGGACTGATGGACAAGCTATCATGGACTATTCTGTCTTTGGAGATGCCCTTTCCTTTGACACCACATTTTCAACAAATAAGTTTCAAATGCCATTTGCTCCGTTTATTGGTGTTAATCATCACAAGCAGACTATTCTTTTTGGTGCAGCACTACTATCTAATGAATCTGCAGATACCTTTGAGTGGGTTTTTAGAACCTTTCTACAAGCTATGTCTGGTAAGCAGCCTGAAACAATATTCACCGATCAATGTGCCGCCATTATAAATGCTATTGGAAGGGTTTTCCCAAGAACACGACATCGTCTTTGTTTATGGCATTTGTATCAAAATGCTGCAAAACATCTAAGTCAAGTAATCAGCGACAATGATAATTTTCTTAAAGATTCAAAAGGTGTGTGTATGAAGATAGATCACTGGCACATTTTGAGAATAGATGGCATGAGCTATTGCTTAAGTAAACCTTATGAGTACATGCTGCAAGCACACTCATAAGGTTTCAGCCGTGATGAGCCCGATCGTGCGTTGATGCATAATGTCTTGTTGGTTCCTCAATGCTAGTTAGCTGGGCATGTCAGCTATATGGTTTATGTATTTGGTTTAGCATAAAACTGGAGCTATCCTTTTATTTTGCTGCTATGTGTGTGTCACCTGACAATGCTGAACATCTGTTATCAAACATATATTCTATTAAACTGAAGCAAATCATGAATGTTTGTTCATGCCAACAGTTGACACCGTATCAGATTATCAGGGCAAATGCAGATTACGCCAAGAGTGGACACCAACATATACATTGCAGATCTTGTTTTATTCATGCCAAATGGTTCTATTTACTTGCTGCAACACAAACTGAAGCTATCATTTTCTTCTGCTGTTATATGCTAGTGTTTCACCTGACAATGGTTTCTACAAAGTTTCTTTTGTCTCTGTGAACTGATCAGTTGTACTCCCTCCGTTTCTAAATATAAGTCTTTTTAGAGGTTTCAAATGGACTACAATATACGGATGCATATAGACATACTTTAGAGTGTAGATTCACTCATTTTGCTCCGTATGTAGTCCCCTTGTTGAAATCTCTAAAACGACTTATATTTGGGAACGGAGGGAGTACAACACAAGGGTGCATATACTTGGTGCCTTACCAGATATTGGAAGGAAACAAGTGATCAGTATGTTCAACAGCACAAATACACTGAAAATGTCGCAACACATTATACGAAGAGTGGACAAGAACAACTATACATTGCAAATTCCACAAGCTTTCATTCACACAGAAATTCGTTTACAACATAGGCCAGTCTTGTAAGAGAATAAAATTCAGAAAGGAAAATACAGAATAGTTGCCTTTGTTCAGGCTTTTACAGCTCAAATCACACACAAAAATCTACAGGAACTTGTTAGTTGATGCTGTTTGCCGAGAAGCGACCAGGGTGACACAGCAGCGTCGAAACGGTTGGCCGGAGCCAAGGGGCGTATGAAGCCTGTACAATAAGCCGGCAGCGCCGCGAATGTGGCCGAGGAGCATTGCCATGGGCAGCGGCATGACAAGGGTAGATGGCGTGGTGCCGCGAGCTTGGCCGCCGGAAAACATGGTGGGTGCCGGCGGGGATGGAGAGCCACGAGCAGGCCGGCGTCGAGGAGCAGGCCGACGAGCAGCTACGACGGTGCCGCGACCTGGGCCGCCAACGAACGCGGCCGTGCCCGCGGGAATGGAGGACGTCGAGCAGGGGAGTTGGGTCCAGCGTCGAGGAGCACACCGGCGGCGATGTGGCGATTAGCCGGAGCGGATCAACGCCGGCGGCCGGAATTGGGGGCGTTGGAGGAGTTGGGCTAGGGATTTGATGCACGCTCGACCTGGTCTTCGGTTCGGGATAAGGTGACTCTGCGCTGAGATTCGTGCTGCCAGATGTCATGCGCGCGAGGTGGTCTCCCGTTTGGCCTCGTGCGACCCGGTCGTACCAGATTTTCTTCCCACATCATCAGCCATCCAGGCACAAACCAAACGCCACGTACTCAGGCATGCCTAGGCAGGCAAAAATCCCATCATTCTGAGGCTACTCGCAGGCAATGCTTTTCTCCAGGCATGAACCCAGGGCTCCATCCAAACTACCCCTACATCCAACAACTAGCTTTGGCTAGCCAGCCTTGATATGTGACTCCATGCGTAGGCCAAGAGCACCAGCCAGCTGCGCATCAGACCGGGAGAGACTTGTATGAGATCTCACATTTAAATGAGATTGTGAGATCAACCTCAAAAATTTATATTAAGACATTTAAAAAAATCTGAAATTATTTGACAACATCCATGTGGGGTATGATAAAACACCGGAAAAAATCAGCTCAAAACTGGATGTACATTTAGAGATTCAGAGAATACAAATTTGAATGTGAATAGTGGCAGCTTTGGGTGAATAGTACTTTAACACTATTCACATCAAATTTTATCTTTTTGTCTCTATTAATGCAAGTCGAATTAGGAGCTGAAACTTTTTGAGGTTGTACATCAAACATTGATGTGTGTGGGCAAAAAAGTTGAAAATGTTTGGACATGTATATATTTTAAAAAAAAATCGATCTCATTGATCTCACCTAATGTGAGATCTCACACGAGCCTTCTCCCCAAATTCATTTGATGTACCGTAAAAGAACTCTTGCTAATAGGAGAAAACCTATTAGTCATGGCCTTAGTGAAATTTTTGATAGCACAATTACTCAAGCGCCCGGAACACGTGACTGAACTCCATGCATTGCTCGTGAACGCTATAAAGGCCTCTCCAACGCTGCGCTGAAACCTCTATCCTATCCTATTTCAAAAGCGTACAACACATCAGTGAGCTAGCGCCATCCAGTGCAACACCATGGCGAAGTTAGCTCGTTTCTCCTCCTTCACCTCCTCGTCGCCAGCGTGCTGCCCGTCCTACCAGTGCGGCGAGGCGGAGAACATCCAGTATCCTTTCTGGAGAAAGGATCGACACGGGCGACCCTTGGCACTGCGGTTATCCGAGCCTCCACCTCGAATGCTGCAGCCACCAGACTGGGGCGGGGAGTGAGTGCGGGGGCTGCGAGAGCGGCGGGGGTTTGAGCGGCCACAGGCGGGAGGCGGGAAAGAAATCTTGGAGGTTCACATGCGTGGCGAATGCCAGTGCTGCTGCATGGGTTGTCGTACCCACTAAAGCAGAGCATCCTCGCCTTCCTGACAACAAGGATGTGCAGGCTCACCGTCCTCGCTCTATCTGATTAAAACCATGTAGTATTTGTTTTGGTTTGCTCCAACATCTCAAATACAACACTAGAGCTTTTTCCAGGAGTTCAATCTGATTCCTATGGCAAGAACCAAAACAACTTCCTTCTCGGATTATATAGAGGGTAAGCGTGAAACGGAAGTTGTTAGACTTCCATTCATGTGTTCAATGTGTGTCAGCCCATTCACACACTTCTACTATTGGTTCATCCCACTGTCATTGGCTAACTGACGTTCAGTCTTGATCATGCTAAATATGTCCATTGTTTATCCAGCTGCACCCCCATGATTGAAGCATGTCAAATATCAATTTGTGTAGTCAATTTGTGTAGTAGATCATGTTTATTGCGTTATCGACAACTTTTGCACTCCGAGTAACAAAATAAAAGATGTCCTCGAATTTTACCATTTCCGCTCTTCAGATATGCCTCAAGAAAAAATAACTCCATGGTATTAGGCCGCATAGTAACCCTCTTGTAAAGAAAGGGAAATGAAAAAGAAAGGCACGCCGAGCTGTAGGTTCTTGACTCACCGTTATGGACACATATGGAGATGGTTAGGGCCACGGAGATTGAAAGTGAGGGCCTGGTCGTCAATAGTTCGAGACTGCTGATGTGTGTTGTCTTCTCTTCGTGTGATAATGTACGAGGTAACAACATATCCAAGTTAGGGGATTAGATAGACGCTTTGAGGTGTGTTGAAGGCGACGTGTCAAGACCCACATAGAGCTCTTCCATGTGGTAGACATTCGCCCCGTCCGGTCGCATGGAATTATTTTTTATTTTTAACCTGTCTTGTTTTTTTTTTTTGGGAGCAAAAACCTGGTTCTTCAGTAATTGGTCACCTCTTAGCTGAACCACATGGTCGAGCCACAGTTCAGTAAGAGATGAACTGAACAACATGGTTGAGCCATAGTTCATATAAGAGTTCACATCTTCAGGCAAAAGATGACCTAGACAACTTATCACGATGAAGCTCTATGCCAAATAATTGACCTTCCTTTTATACTTAGCACGATGGCGTGACTTCTAGCCTTTTTAGTAGACTACTGGTAGTATTTTACTGATTGTTAAACCACACGGGCACCTTCTCAGCCGCTTCAACTTTTGAACAAACCATGTATATGTCTAATTACAAAAAAAAAAAAAAAAACTACGACACACCGTTGTTTTTTCTTTCTTCCAGTGGACCGGTGTAAATTTAAGGAGGGTAAAAGGATGCAGCAGGTTGGCAGCACATGCTGGTTGTTTCTTAAATTCGTTAGTCCCGGCAGCCTGGCCCTGTGGCCTAGATGATGGCGCAATATACCACATTTGATCTGAAAACCTATACGTTGTACGTGGAATCATTTTCTACATCTCGCATGTAAGCAATGTCAATGGCACGAGTGTCGTTGTTGCTATCGTCAATAATTTCGGCCAACATTGCTCGTTGTCCAACTATGGCAGCAGGGGGCACTTTGTTTTCAGTTACAGCAAATGTGGAAATGAAATCTTCAGGGCGCGACAGGGTCGATGCTGACTACCAGGAGTCACCAAGCTGAAGTCTGTCGATGATGATGGCATTCTCTTTACTTGTGGACCGTTCACTGGCGTTTGGAAAACGCTCCTATCTTCGCACTGATGGATATGTAGTGTCTTGTAAGTTGTAATACGGACGATTTTTTTTTGCTTCTAGTTTTCTGTAATGATACATGATGGTTTTCAGCAACCGTGGCATGAGCCCTGGGGAGTGCTCGTGGCTCGCTGCCTAGCTACGTCGTGCTTGCGCTACCGGCGGCACCATCTGAGCCACCGCTCTGACAAGGTCCACCGCCAGGTGGTGCTCGATGTCGCGTACTGACATCATGCTGAATGGTGCCGCCTGGGAAGTTGTGCGCCGGGCATGGGAGGCTTCTTGTGAGTATTCAGTGCGTTTTCGACATATGCTTCACGCTTTGCTGGCCGTCAGCACGACCTCGCGGCAACAGTGGTCTGGGACTCTCGTGCGCCATCATGGAGCTATTACAATGCAACACCTAGAAGAAAATCTGGTGAACTCAGAATGAAATGGAAGTAATGAACACGTGGTTGCGTGACGTGAGGGAGGTGCGTATGTACACCAGGCGATCATGAATAAAAAACCGTTTCCGGCTGAGACAAAGGCTAGAAGGAAAAATCGACATGGTAATGACATGGCTGTTAGTTTCAGTTAGTTTCAGACTTAGCAAATAAACGGCAAGTCCACGAGGCTGTTCGTGGCTTGACCGATTCCTTAGCAGATAGGTAGACTAGGCGGCCATGTACGTTTTGTGGGATGGCACGAACCAGGCGTGCATGGCGGCATCAAGGGAGTGGCGAGGTGGTCGTGGGATGGCGCGGCCGAATAGCTCGGGCACGATCCCCCCTTTCAGTTGTTTTCAGTTTTGCTTGTTAATAAGAACGTCAGAGAAAACGCTGCAGACAGTTGAGGCAGCACAAAAACACTCTCGAGTCTCTCCCACTCTCTGAATTCCTACGACTAACAGTGGCATCAGAGCTTCGTTAGAAGGATCCAGCGTCCGCCATGGCCGGCGGCGACAAGGAAGGAGACAAAAAGAAGAGCGACAAGGCGCACGGGGGGGCCACGTCAAGGTCTCCTGTGCGCACGCCATCACACACCCCTCCACAACCGCGGGAGCGCGGGCGAAGCCTGGTGCGCAGAGGCGGCAACGAGATCGTCGTCCACGAGCGCGTGATCCGGGAAAGCCATGGCGGCGGCAACATCGTCTACCCCACGCTGACGTCCACAAATTACATCGAGTGGGCGTTGGTGATGAAAATCAACCTGCGCGCACAAGGTCTCTGGGAGGCCGTCTCCGGCATGGGCGAGCCGGGCGACCGCGTGGACATGGCGGCGCTCGCGGCTCTGCTCCGTGCGGTGCCACCAGAGATGGTGCCTGTCCTAGCCGTCAAGGACACGTCCGCGGACGCATGGGAGGCGATCAAGTTGATGAGGATGGGGGTGCGCCGAGCACGCGAGGCCACGGCACAACGGCTTCGCAAAGAGTTCGAGCAGATCGCGTTCAAGGACGGCGAGACGCTCGACGCGTTCGGCATGCGCATCACCAACCTCGCCAATAACCTGCGGTCACTCGGGGATGTGATAGATGAGGTAAAGATTGTTCAGAAATTTCTACGTGAAGTGCCATCGCAGTACTCGCAGATCGCCTGCTCGATCGAGACTCTCCTCAACCTCAACGGCATGACCGTTGAGGAGCTGATCGGCCGCCTACGGTAAGCGGCAGAGAGGTGCTCGATCGGCACCGCGGATGCTACGGGCACCCAGCTGCTGCTCACGGAGGAGCAGTGGTTGGCCCGTGGAAAGAAGAAGGAGCAAGGACAGGGTTCCAGCTCCAACGGCGGCGGCGGCAAGGGAAATGGCCGCGGCAAGCAGAAGCATCGCGCCAACGATCGGCGCAGCTCCAACGGCGGAAACGGGCGTCGCGACATGTCCGGGATCAAGTGTTACAACTGCAACAAATATGCAGGGCACATATCCCGTGACTGCCCTGAACCTCGTCGCGAACGCAAGCAGCAGCAGCCGCAGGCACACCTGGCCGCGGCGGAGGAGGACAAGCCCGCGCTGCACCTGGCGCGTGCATGCAATCTCAGCGACGACAACGGGCCGGCACTCATGATGGCCACCATCGCCGCCCTGGCGAACATGTGGGCACGCGCGTTGATCTGGTGGAGGAGCACGTCTTCCTCACTGCTGCGGACCACGACGGCGACACGTGGTATCTCGACACCGGCGCCAGCAACCACATGACTAGGCGACGCGATGTCTTCGCCGACCTGGACACCAGCATCAGTGGCACGGTGAAGTTTGGCGACGGATCCGTCGTCGAGATCAAGGGGAGGGGTACGATCCTTTTCGCCTGCGACAACGGCGATCACCGCGCGCTCACTGAAGCGTACTACATCCCGCGCCTCCGCAGCAACATCGTGAGCTTGGGACAGCTCGATGAGAACGGCTGCCACATCGACATCCGCTACGGCATCCTGAAGCTGTTCGACCGACAGAAAAGGCTGCTTGCAAGGGTGCCGCGGGCGCGCAATCGCCTGTACGTCATCGTCCTCGACATCGCCAAACCGGTGTGCCTCGCAGCGGTGCACACTGGCGACTCCTGGAGGTGGCACGCACGATACGGCCACCTGAATTTTGACGCGCTCAGAAAGCTTGCGCGTCTTGGCATGGTACGAGGGCTGCCCCGGATCGAGCACGTCGAGCAACTCTGCGACGGGTGTTTGGTCGGAAAGCAGCGCCGCGCGTCGTTTCCGCTGCAGGCGAAGCGGCGGGCCGAGGGACTGCTCGATCTGGTGCACGGCGACCTGTGCGGCCCCATATCACCGGCGACACCCGCGGGGAAGCGCTACTTCTTGCTGCTGGTCGACGACAAGAGCCGGTACATGTGGCTCACTCTGCTTCACTCCAAAGACCAAGCAGCAGAGGCGATCAAGAGGTTCAAGGCAGGAGCCGAAGTGGAGACCGGGCGCAAACTGCGTCTACTCCGGACGGACTGCGGTGGGGAGTTCACCGTGGCCACCTTCGCCGCGTACTGCGCTGACGAGGGGATCGGGCGCCAACTGACGGCGCCATATTCGCCACCACAGAACGGCGTTGTGGAACGCCGCAATCAGACGATCGTCTCCACCGCGCGCAGCTTAGTGAAGGCGATGGCGGTACCTGCAAGATTCTGGGGAGAAGCGGTGTCCACCGCGGTGTACCTGCTGAACCGTTCGCCCACGAAAAGCGTTGATGGGCAGACTCCTTTCGAGGTATGGCACGGCTATAAGCCTGACGTGAGTCATTTGCGTGTGTTCGGCTGTGTAGCTCATGTCAAGGTCACAAAGCCGAACCTGGCAAAGCTGGATGATTGCAGCATCCCCATGGTGCTGTTCGGCTACGAGCCGGGCTCGGCGGCGTACCGCGTCTACGACCCCGTCAAGAACCGCGTGCACGTCTCGCGGGACGTCGTGTTCGACGAAGGCGCCCGGTGGGACTGGGACAAGACCGGCGAGGCGATGGACGCGGGGCCATTCCAAGTCGAGGTGTTCGTTCCCGCCACGGCGAGTGCGGAGGAATGCCCGTTCGTGGTGAAGAGCCCTGCTGGACAGCGCTTCTCGCCTGAAAGCGCTGCCACGGTAGCGAAGACGCCTTACGACGCTGCCGCCACGGCTGGGAGCAGTGGCACACGCTCGCCGCTACAGCACACGGGAGGGACAACGCTGAGTCCCATGTTCTCCCACGCGTCTGCAAGTTTGGATGCCGAGGCCTCTCCTCCACAACAAAGGCCACAGCATCCGATGATCACGCGGGCTCGCGGTGGCATCGTCAAGCCGAATCCCATCTACAATGACTACGTGATGAAGGCTGATGCAGAGGAGTTCGACGACGAGTTCGACGACGAGCTGTGCCTGGTGGCCGCGGAGGAACCTGCATCTGTGGATGTGGCTCTGAACGAGGAGAGCTGGAAAGAAGCCATGGACGCGGAGCTCGCCTCTATCCGCAACAATGAAACCTGGGAGCTCGCTGTGCTCCCGTCCGGGCACAAGGCCATCGGGCTGAAGTGGGTCTTCAAGGTAAAAAAGGATCCTGCAGGAAATGTGCTCAAACACAAGGCGTGGCTTGTCGCAAAGGGCTATGCGCAACGCCAAGGAGTAGATTTCGACGAGGTTTTTGCGCCGGTGGCGCGCATGGAGACCGTGCGGTTGCTGCTCGCACTCGCCGCTCACTGTGGGTGGCAGGTGCACCATATGGACGTCAAATCGGCGTTCCTCAACGGCGATCTCAAGGAGGAGGTCTACGTACACCAACCGCCCGGCTACATCATCCACGGTGAGGAGGATAAGGTGCTCCGGCTGCGCAAGGCCATGTACGGACTCCATCAAGCACCACGGGCATGGTACGCCAAGCTGGATGCCTCCCTGGCATCACTCGGGTTCGAGCGGAGCCCTCTGGAGCATGCCGTGTTCAGGAGGACCACGGGCAAGTCGACGCTGCTCGTCGGCGTCTATGTGGACGATCTGATTATCACGGGCACGGACGTCGACGACATCTCCATCTTCAAGCAACAAATGCACAGCCTGTTCGCGATGAGCGATCTCGGCCTGCTGAGTTATTACTTGGGCGTCGAGGTCAAGCAAGAGGCGGGGACGATCACAATCTGTCAGGATGCATATGCCTGCAAGATCTTGGAGGCTGCAGGAATGGCAGACTGCAACTCCTGCCACACGCCGATGGAGAACCGGCTCAAGCTGTGCAAGGGAGGAGACGGAGATGCGGTGCACGTCACGGACTACCGGAGCATCATGGGCAGTCTGCGTTATCTGTGCAATACCCGTCCTGACATCACTCACGCCGTCGGGATGGTGAGCAGGTACATGCAGGCTCCCACGGCGTCGCACTGGGCGGCGGTGAAGCAAATCCTGCGGTACATCAGAGGTACAATCGGCTACGGCTGCAGGTACAAGGAGAGCTCCGGTGGCGAACCCAAACTGGTGGCATTCAGTGACAGTGATCTCGCTGGGGATGTCGACGACAGGAAAAGCACAACTGGAGTGGTTTTCTTCCTCGACTCCAGCATCATCACCTGGGCTTCACAGAAGCAAGCTGTGGTTGCTCTCTCATCTTGCGAAGCTGAGTACATTGCAGCTTCCAAAGCAGCATGTCAGGCAGTATGGCTGAGTAGGCTGCTGGGCGAGCTGCTTGGACGGCCACCAGAAACAGTGAAACTATTCGTGGACAACAGGTCTGCGATAGAGCTGGCAAAGAACCCAGTGCACCACGAACGGAGCAAGCACATCGACCTTCGTTTTCACTTCATTCGTGAATGCATTGAGGAAGGCAAGGTGGACATCGAGCACGTCAGCACAGATGGCCAACTTGCTGACATTTTAACCAAGTCACTGGGCCGCGTCAAGTTCCTGGAGATGCGACTAAAGCTCGGTGTCATGGAGGTTTCTTCTGGGCGCCAGGATTAAGGGGAGATTTGTTGACCTTGTAATCCCGTCGCTGTTAGTTTCAGTTAGTTTCAGACTTAGCAAATAAACGGCAAGTCCATGAGGCTGTTCGTGGCTTGACCGATTCCTTAGCAGATAGGTAGACTAGGCGGCCATGTACGTTTCGTGGGATGGCACGAACCAGGCGTGCATGGCGGCATCAAGGGAGTGGCGAGCTGGTCGTGGGATGGCGCGGCCGAATAGCTCGGGCACGATCCCCCCTTTCAGTTGTTTTCAGTTTTGCTTGTTAATAAGAACGTCAGAGAAAACGCTGCAGACAGTTGAGGCAGCACAAAAACACTCTCGAGACTCTCCCACTCTTTGAATTCCTACGATTAACAATGGCACGTTTACCTGACAGCCGGAGACCCACATGATAGATCCCTAATTAAGGTAAAAACCGACAAGCCTTGCGCTAAATGGAGGTAAAACCATGCAAAACTCTCACTAAATGGGATAATACCAGATGAAATTTTGTTAAATGACACAAAAATATCAAAGTAAAAGGTAAACATTGGAACTCACTCATAAGCCGTCCTATCTCGATGACCCATGCCACCCACGGGTGATTCTCGATCACATGAAGTGTATAAAAGATTGGATAGTAGAATAGAGAGATGGATTTGTTGCTTTCTTAAAATGATAAAGCGCTTATTCTTCCTCTTGTAAAACGAGAGAAATGCACAACTAAGTCTGTACTCATTGTCACAACACTGGAAAGTTGGCTAGGGTGGTGGATACCGAAAGCGAGGGCAGCATTTTCAATAGTTGGAGACTATTCATGCGTTGTCTTTTCTTGTGTGATACTATCCGAGCAGATACCTAGTGCAAGGAGGCTATGTGTATATCTTGACAAGCAGACCTGCAGACAACAACATCAAAGTGAGGAGATTAGAGAGATGCTTTGAGATGTGTGTTGAAGGTGGCGTGTCAAGATCCTAGTAAGGCTATCCCAGGTGGCAGACATGTGGCCGGGCCAGTCCCAAGGATTTCATTTCATATTTATCAAAAATCTGGGCAAGTTCTCGGCTTTAACACACCACCATGATAAAAGTCGATCGCATTCATACACCGGGAAGGCCGCAACCTCCTGTCACACCACCGGAAATACAAAGCCGCACCAACCTACGATGGACCTCCATTACAAGTCAGCCAACCCTTGCTTGCTTGCTGCAGCACAATAGCACAGGCGAGCGAAGAAGCACGTGATACATTTGGCGGAGATCAATGTCAACCAAAGTGCTCGTCTGCGCCCCCATAAGATTTGTGTAAAACCGAGCATGGAAAACTTGTTTTGCATCGCGGGACTAATTGGCACGACGTCAACCTTGACAAATTTTATTGTTGTTGTTCCCCAATCTAGTGGATGCCCTTACACGATAAAATTGAGAGTGTCTTTGTCCCCATTAATTTCCAATGGATTTTTCTTCATCTTGGTTGTTTTCAACTTAATTTTTTGCTCGTCACATTGCTTTGTAATGTTCTTGTTTTTTCAGAAAAACAAGAACCTTTTCAATTTTTAGATTCTAATGGTCGGAGCAGACTTGTACTAGTTTCCCCGTAGAATAAGATTTGTTACGAGGTTTTTTCCTATGCCTTGCTTCATGCCTCAGAAGAGTACAATGGTATGGTTTGTGTTGATCTCCTTTACAGGAAAACTACCTTTCAGATGAGAAGGAGGTTGCTGCATCACTGAAGGATAACTATGACTACAAGGAGGCTGCAGAGATCTGTCGTTTATCTGGGACAGGAATCCTTTGTCTCTTTTGCAATCCAAAACAAATAAATTGTGTGTTTTGTTCAAAATAAATAATGGTCACATATCATTGTTCTCCTTGTGGAACAATACGAGGTTATTTGTTCTAGAACTTGTACCAAGCTTCACACAATTTGCGAGGAGAGTAGGCATGGAAAAAGCAAGTTGCAATTAGCTTGAGCTCCCGGCAATGGTTCAACCCGCACTCATGGTGTTCCTCATCACCACCTTATTATGACAGTCATGCCGGCGACATCAGAGACAATCCCGAACCCTGACTGCTTATCGTACAGCTGCGGGCACGTTGTTGCTATTCAGTACACCTTCTGGGTCGATGGCGGCGGCAATGCATCCTATACCCAATCCTACTGCTCGAGTGCAACATTGGCACACCAGTGCTGCAGCTGCCGTTCGATGACCACGGGATTACACAAACCACCTCGAGCGACACAAACGACGACCAACCCTTGAGTTTCATCTCAATCGAAATATTTCCGACACATTGTCTTCAACCCCAAAACTTTAGTAGCCCAAACTATCTGCTTCCTCTTGTGGGAAAATCTAGCATGGGCTGGATCATGTGAAAAATTGAGACGATAGCAAAAGAGATGGTTGAAATGCAGGCCAAAATAAAAGAAATTATGTGGGTATTGCAACATATGTGTGCAATGATGTACTATTCGCTTTGGTTTGCTCCAACATCTCAATACAAGCTAGAGTTTTTCTCAGGGGTTTCATTTGCTACCGGTGGCATGAACCCAAAAAACTTCCATCTTAGATTATATAGAGGGAGCAAACTTAAGCCGAAAGAAGTTAAAATTTCATTCCTATGTACAATGTGTGTTAGCCTGGCCACACACTTCTACTTGTTGCCTTCATCCTACTATCATGATTTAACTGACATTAAATTTTGATCATACTAAATGTGTGTAACGGTTAATGGTGTTACTCAGCTACACACGCATGCTCAAAGCATGTCATACATTAGGATGTGTAACAGAACATGTTTATTGTATTATCAAAAATACATAGCAAATATCCAAAAATAATAATAATTCTACCTTTTGTGTATAAGTTAGGAGAAAAAAACTTCGTTATATCTAGCTGCCTAGCCTCCCTCTTGTAATGAGGGGGGGAAATGGAAAACAAAGGAGCGACGTGCTCTCGGTTCTTAGGCATCTCCAAGGCTCTCTCTCAAACTAACACTCTCAAATATCCGCAAACACGTTCGGGCGTGTCTGCAAATAGTCGGGCAGGCGCCAGCCATCCAAGGCTATCCCCAAAAATCTTATATTTTTCTGCCTCTCCTCCTCTTTTTCTCACAATGTTTAACATTCAATAGAAATTTATGATACATATAGTAATTTCAAACAAAAGCAATGAAAAGAAAAACACCAGATGTTCAACAAGTTCCATAATCGGCATCCATCAATGAAGCAATTGTGAATGAATTATTGACCATCTTTTTCCGCATAGCGTGCAAAGATGCCACTACGTATTTGGTGAACTTACTTCGTCACATCAAGATTCAATTTGATGGCCTTCATGTACAAGACCTTGGACTCCTCGCACATTTTCTTGACTCAAAGTTTCTTCTCCTCGATGCTAACCTTCTTTTCTTGCATTAGCATGAACTCCCTAAACCACTCCGCCTCATCTTCCTCTTTGAGCTCATTGCTTTTGGCACATGTCCCTCCTTCGCCATGATGTCCCAACACTTCTCTGTCATCATAGCCGCTGCCCTATTGCGCTTCTCCTTCCCGGTCTCCACCCCCCTCGACCTTGCACATGGGTGGCCGGTTGAAGCCCTCTTCCAACTCTACCGCTTTTCACCAACTTCGTCCACTTTGGTGTTGACAGGCTTGAGTGAATTGTCCAAGTCACTCCATTTGTTTTGGCCATTCAACTTGGTCTAATGACGATTCATCGTGAATGTCTTGCCCTTTTTCTTGTTGTAAACACCACCATGAGGTTGGGCTAGTGAAGCAAAATGTTTTTGATCAACACATTGCAACAAAGAGCAAAACAGTCAAATGATCAACACATAGAGCAACATGAAACCAAAATTATGAGCTCGCCGATTCCCAGGCCACTTGGTGCCTAGTTTTGATTTGTGCATACACACCAAAAAGCTTATTGACGGACTCTTGAATGGTCTACCGTCAATGGTTTAGCGAGATCTCAATCCAATCACCAATCTTTTCCTTGACATAGGGCCGGTAGGGCTTGTTCTCATGGACCCTCCTTCAAAATGTTGCCACTTTGCTCTGCACCATCAAGCAGATCAATACTTGTGCCCAACCACACGGCAAGCAAAACAATTCGTCCCATTTCTTTGGGATAGGTGCCTTCTCTCCTTTTCTTTACTTCCATATCGGGAGTAGGCGGCGGCGTGGAACCAATGAGTAATGATCTTCATCAGATCTGTCTTCTTCCCCATTGTTGATGATATTCATCATCAGCTCTTCGCAGGGGTGGGGGTGTTCGTGGAATAGTGACCCGACAGCCGCGGATGAGGGCATTTCCAATGGTGTCGCGACCGGACGAGCTGCGGTGACTCGTCGAAGTTGTAGTCACCGTTGAGGTTGCCGGTGAACGATGTGGAGGCCCGCCCAAGGTGGTGTGGGCATTAGACAGCTTTCATTGCCGTGAGGCCGCCGGCCCGTGATACGTCTCCAACGTATCTATAATTTTTATTGTTCCATGCAATTATATTATCCATCTAGGATGTTTTATATGCATTTATATGCTATTTTATATGATTTTTGGGACTAACCTAGTAACCTAGAGCCCAGTGCCAGTTTTTGTTTTTTCCCTGTTTTTCAGTATCACAGAAAAGGAAAACCAAACGGAGTCCAATTGACCTGAAACTTCACAGAACTTATTTTTGGACCAGAAGAAGGCCATGGAGTAAAAGAGTTGGGCCAGAAGAGTCCCGGGCTGCCCACGAGGGTGGGGGCGCGCCCACCCCCTGGGCGCGCCTCCCTACCTCGTGGACAGCCCGGAGACCCTCCTGACTTGTTCTCGACGCCAAAACCTCTTATATATACAGAAACCCCCCAAAACATAACCTAGATCGGGAGTTCCGCCGCCGCAAGCCTCTGTAGCCACCGAAAACCAATCTAGACCTATTCCAACACCCTGCCGGAGGGGGGAATCCCTCTCCGGTGGCCATCTTCATCATCCCGACGCTCTTCATGACGAGGAGGGAGTAGTTCACCCTCGGGGCTGAGGGTATGTACCAGTAGCTACGTGTTTGATCTCTCTCTCTCTCTCTCTCTCTCTCGTGTTCTTGAGGTGGTACGATCTTGATGTATCGCGAGCTTTACTATTATAGTTGGATCTTGCGATGTTTCTCCCCCTCTACTCTCTTGTAATGGATTGAGTTTTCTCTTTGAAGTTATCTTATCGGATTGAGTCTTTAAGGATTTGAGAACACTTGATGTATGTCTTGCATGTGCTTATCTGTGGTGACAATGGGATATTCACGTGATCTACTCGATGTGTGTTTTGGTGATCAACTTGCGGGTTCCGTGACCTCGTGAACTTATGCATAGGGGTTGGCACACGTTTTCGTCTTGACTCTCCGGTAGAAACTTTGGGGCACTCTTTGAAGTACTTTGTGTTGGTTTAAATAGATGGTTCTGAGATTGTGTGATGCATGTCGTATAATCATACCCACGGATACTTGAAGTGACATTGGAGTATCTAGGTGACATTAGGGTTTTGGTTGATTTGTGTCTTAAGGTGTTATTCTAGTACGAACACTAGGATAGATCGAACGGAAAGAATAGCTTCGTGTTATTTTACTACGGACTCTTGAATACATCGATCAGAAAGGATAACTTTGAGGTGGTTTCGTACCCTACAATAATCTCTTCGTTTGTTCTTCGCTATTAGTGACTTTGGAGTGACTCTTTGTTGCATGTTGAGGGATAGTTATATGATCCAATTATGTTATTATTGTTGAGAGAACTTGCACTAGTGAAAGTATGAACCCTAGGCCTTGTTTCAATGCATTGCAATACCGTTTACGCTCACTTTTATCATTGGTTACCTTGCTGTTTTTATATTTTCAAATTACAAAAACCTATATCTACCATCCATATTGCACTTGTATCACCATCTCTTCGCCGAACTAGTGCACCTATACAATTTACCATTGTATTGGGTGTGTTGGGGACACAAGAGACTCTTTGTTATTTGGTTGCAGGGTTGCTTGAGAGAGACCATCTTCATCCTACGCCTCCCACGTATTGATAAACCTTAGGTCATCCACTTGAGGGAAATTTGCTATTGTCCTACAGACCTCTGCACTTGGAGGCCCAACAACGTCTATAAGAAGAAGGTTGTGTAGTAGACATCAAGCAGTTTCTGGCGCCGTTGCCGGGGAGGTGAGTGCTTGAAGGTATATCTTTAGATCTTGCAATTGAATCTTTTAGTTTCTTGTTTTATCACTAGTTTATTCTATAAAAGAAAACTACAAAAAATGGAATTAAGAGTGCCTCATATGCTTCATCTTTTTAATGTCTTTCGTGAAAATGATGGAAAGGAAAATTGTGTTCAAGTACTAGAAGAAGAATTACATAGAATGCTTGGCATAAAATATAGCAATGATGAGCATGATTGCAATGTTGTTAGTATGAATTCTTTGAATACCCATGATGCTAATGATATGCAAAGCCACAAGCTTGGGGATGCTATGTTTGATGAAGATGATATGTTTTGTCCCCCAAGTTTTGATGAGCAAATTTATTATGATGAAAGCATGCCTCCTATTTATGATGATTATATTGATGAAAGTGGGTTTGGAAGAGTGTCAACTTTAGGAAGTAATGATCCCACTATTTTGGAGGGTGTTGAATCTTATAATATTTATGAAAGTGGATTTGGAGAGGTCATGACTTTATTTAGTGATGAATCCACTATTTCGGAAGAGGTTCCAATTGATTATGAGAATAAAGTTGCTATCTATGATGATTATTGTGATGACATGTATGCTATAAAGAATAATTATAACCATGAAACTTGTCATCATGATTTTAATTTTCATTTGGATTATGCCTCACATGATAATTATTTTGTTGAGTTTGCTCGCACTACTATTCATGAGAAGAAATTTGCTTATGTGGAGAGTAATAAAAATTCTATGCTTGTAGATCATGAAAAGAATGCTTTATGTGATGGTTATATTGTTGAAATCATTCATGATGCTACTGAAAATTATTATGAGGGAGGAACATATGCTTGTAGGAATTGCAATAATATCAAGTTTCCTCTCTATGTGCTTAAAAGTTTTAAAGTTATGCTTGTTTTGCCTTCCTATGCTAGTTGATTATTGTTCCCATAAGTTGTTTGCTCACAAAATCCCTATGCATAGGAAGTGGGTTAGACTTAAATGTGCTAGTCATATTCTTCATGATGCTCTCTTTATGTTTCAATTCTTATCTATTATGTGAGCATCATTGAAATCATCATGCCTAGCTAGGGGCGTTAAACGTTAGCGCTTGTTGGGAGCCAACCCAATTTTATTTTTGTTCCTTGATTTTTGTTCCTGTTTAGTAGTAAATAATTCATCTACCCTCTGGTTAGATGTGGTTTTATGTTTTAATTAGTGTTTGTGCCAAGTAGAACCTTTGGGAACACTTAGGTGAAGTCTTTATGATCTTGCTGTAAAAAACAGAAACTTTAGCGCTCACGAGATTAGCTGCCATTGTTTACTGGAGAGTGCTTTCAGGTTGATTCTTTTCGAAGATGATTATTAGACAAATTCCTCAGGTCCACCAATTTATTTCAGAATTTTTGGAGGTCCAGAAGTATACGTTTGATACAGATTACTACAGACTGTTCTGTTTTTTGACAGATTCTGTTTTCTATGTGTTGTTTGCTTATTTTGATGAATCTATGAGTAGTATCGGAGGGTATGAACCATAGAGAAGTTGGAATACAGTAGATATTACACCAATATGAATTTAGAATGATTTCACAACAGTACCTAAGTGGTGATTTATTTTCTTATACTAATGGAGCTTACGAGTTTTCTGTTAAGTTTTGTGTTGTGAAGTTTTCAAGTTTTGGGTAAAGATTCGATGGACTATGGAATAAGGAGTGGCAAGAGCCTAAGCTTGGGGATGCCCAAGGCACCCCAAGGTAATATTCAAGGACAACCAATAGCCTAAGCTTGGGGATGCCCCGGATGGCATCCCCTCTTTCTTTTTCGTTCATCGGTAACTTTACTTGGAGCTATATTTTTATTCACCACATGATATGTGTTTTGCTTGGAGCGTCATTTTATTTTCTTTTGTTTTGCTTGCTGTTTGAATAAAATACCAAGATCTGAAATTATTAAATGTTAGAGAGTCTTCACATAGTTACATAATTATTCAACTACTCATTGATCTTCACTTATATCTTTCGGAGTAGTTTGTCATTTGCTCTCATGCTTCACTTATATTATTTTGAGAGTCCTAAACAACATGGTAGTTTGCTTTGGTTATGAAACTAGTCGTAATATGATAGGCATCCAAGATGGGTATAATAAAAACTTTTATATAAAGTGCATTGAATACTAAGAGAAGTTTGATACTGGATAGTTGTTTTGAGATATAAAGGTGGTGATATTAGAGTCGTGCTAGTTGGGTAATTATAAAATTGAGAAATACTTGTGTTGAGGTTGGCAAGTCCCGTAGCATGCACGTATTGTAAACGTTGTGTGACAAATTTTAAGCATGGAGTATTCTTTGATTGCTTTCCTTATGAGTGGCGGTCGAGGACGAGCGATGGTCTTTTCCTACCAATCTATCCCCCTAGGGGCATGTGTAGTAGTACTTTGCTTCGAGGGCTAATAAACTTTTGCAATAAGTATATGAGTTCTTTATGACTAATGTTGAGTCTATGGATTATACGCACTCTCACCCTTCCATGCATCATTGCTAGCCTCTTCGGTACCGTGCATTACCCTTTCTCACCTTGAGAGTTGGTGCAAACTTCGCCGGTGCATCCAAACCCCGTGATATGATACGCTCTATCACACATAAACCTCCTTATATATTCCTCAAAACAGCCACTATACCTACCTATTATGGCATTTCCATAGCCATTCCGAGATATATTGCCATGCAACTTTCCTCCGTTCCATTTATTATGACACGCTTCGTCATTGTCATATTGCTTTGCATGATCATGTAGTTGACATCGTATTTGTGGCAAAGCCACCGTTCATAATTCTTTCATACATGTCACTCTTGATTCATTGCCCATCCCGGTACACCGCCGGAGGCATTCATATAGAGTCATACTTTGTTCTAGTATCGAGTTGTAATCTTTGAGTTGTAAATAAATAGAAGTGTGATGATCATTATTAATAGAGCATTGTCCCATGAAAAAAAAGAGAAAAAAGAAAGGCCAAATAAAAAAAGAAAGGCCAAATAAAAATAAAAAATAAAGGGGACAATGCTACTATCCTTTTTCCACACTTGTGCTTCAAAGTAGCACCATGATCTTCATGATAGAGAGTCTCTTATATTGTCACTTTCATATACTAGTGGGAATTTTTCATTATAGAACTTGGCTCGTATATTCCAACAATGGGCTTCCTCAAATGCCCTAGGTCTTCGTGAGCAAGAAAGTTGGATGCAGACCCACTTAGTTTCTTTTGTTGAGCTTTCATACATTTATAGCTCTAGTGCATCCGTTGCATGGCAATCCCTACTCCTTGCATTGACATCAATTGATGGGCATCTCCCTAGCCCGTTGATTAGCCACGTCAATGTGAGACTTTCTCCTTTTTTTTGTCTTCTCCACACAACCCCCATCATTATACTCTATTCCACCCATAGTGCTATGTCCATGGCTCACGCTCATGTATTGCGTGAAAGTTGAAAAAAGTTTGAGATTACTAAAGTATGAAATAATTGCTTGGCTTGTCGTCGGGGTTGTGCATGATGAGAGCATTTTGTGTGACGAATATGGAGCATGGCCAAACTATGTGATTTTGTAGGGATGAGCTTTCTCTGGCCATGTTATTTTGATAAGACATAATTGCTTGGTTAGTATGCTTGAAGTATTATTATTTTTATGTCAATATTAAACTTTTGTCTTGGATCTTTTGGATCTGAATATTCTTGCCACAATAAATAAGATTACATTGATAAATTATGTTATGGAGCATTCCACATCAAAAATTCTATTTTTATCATTTACCTACTCGAGGACGAGCAGGAATTAAGCTTGGGGATGCTTGATACGTCTCCAACGTATCTATAATTTTTGATTGTTCCATGCTGTTATTTTATCCATCTAGGATGTTTTATATGCATTTATATGCTATTTTATATGATTTTTGGGACTAACCTACTAACCTAGAGCCCAGTGCCAGTTTCTGTTTTTCCCTGTTTTTGAGTATCGCAGAAAAGGAAAACCAAACGGAGTCCAATTGACCTGAAACTTCACGGAACTTATTTTTGGACTAGAAGAAGGCCATGGAGTAAAAGAGTTGGGCCAGAAGAGTCCCGGGCTGCCCACGAGGGTGGGGGGCGGGCCCACCCCCCTGGGCGCGCCTCCCTACCTCGCGGACAGCCCGGAGACCCCCCCTGACTTGTTCTCGACACCAAAACCTCTTATATATACAGAAACCCCCAGAACATAACCTAGATCGGGAGTTCCGCCGCCGCAAGCCTCTGTAGCAACTTAGACCCGTTCCGGCACCCTGCCGGAGGGGGGAATCCCTCTCCGGTGGCCATCTTCATCATCCCGACGCTCTTCATCACGAGGAGGGAGTAGTTCACCCTCGGGGCTGAGGGTATGTACCAGTAGCTATGTGTTTGATCTCTCTCTCGTGTTCTTGAGGTGCTACGATCTTGATGTATCGCGAGCTTTGCTATTATAGTTGGATCTTATGATGTTTCACCCCCTCTACTCTCTTGTAATGGATTGAGTTTTCCCTTTGAAGTTATCTTATCGGATTGAGTCTTTAAGGATTTGAGAACACTTGATGTATGTCTTGCATGTGCTTATCTGTGGTGACAATGGGATATTCACGTGATCTACTTGATGTATGTTTTGGTGGTCACTTGCGGGTTCCGTGACCTCGTGAACTTATGCATAGGGGTTGGCACACGTTTTCGTCTTGACTCTCCAGTAGAAACTTTGGGGCACTCTTTGAAGTACTTTGTGTTGGTTTGAATAGATAAATCTGAGATTGTGTGATGCATGTCGTATAATCATACCCACGGATACTTGAAGTGACATTGGAGTATCTAGGTGACATTAGGGTTTTGGTTGATTTGTGTCTTAAGGTGTTATTCTAGTACGGACACTAGGATAGATCGAACGGAAAGAATAGCTTCGTGTTATTTTACTACCGACTCTTGAATAGATCGATCAGAAAGGATAACTTTGAGGTGGTTTCGTACCCTACAATAATCTCTTCGTTTGTTCTCCGCTATTAGTGACTTTGGAGTGACTCTTTGTTGCATGTTGAGGGATAGTTATATGATCCAATTATGTTATTATTGTTGAGAGAACTTGCACTAGTGAAAGTATGAACCCTAGGTCTTGTTTCAACGCATTGCAATATCGTTTACGCTCACTTTTATCATTAGTTACCTTGCTGTTTTTATATTTTCAAATTACAAAAACCTATATCTACCATCCATATTGCACTTGTATCACCATCTCTTCGCCGAACTAGTGCACCTATACAATTTACCATTATATTGGGTGTGTTGGGGACACAAGAGACTCTTTGTTATTTGGTTGGAGGGTTGCTTGAGAGAGACCATCTTCATCCTACGCCTCCCACGGATTGATAAACCTTAGGTGATCCACTTGAGGGAAATTTGCTACTGTCCTACAAACCTCTTCACTTGGAGGCCCAACAACGTCTACAAGAAGAAGGTTGTGTAGTAGACATCAGCCCGTACTAGGAGGACCCATAGTAGTAGTGTGGCGTGTGCCCGAGCACCGCCGACATGAGGGTCCATCGTGGAGGATGAGCTCCACTTGGGCCATGACACTGGTGCTTTGCGCCCTCTCCCTCACTTGGAAATGTTGGCATTTGATAAGGTCTGAATTCAGTGCGGAGGCGGTGGGCATGGGCTTCTGGTCCAGCGGGATGATGAAGATGTTGATGGTGGGTATGTCGGGCCGGTGAGATCCATTGTTACGTCGGATGATCAGGTGAGCGGAGGTGGTGGCGCACTAGTAGAAAAAGGGCCTTTAGTCCTGGTTCATAAGGGCCTTTAGTCCCGGTTGGTAACACCAACCGGTACTAAAGGAAATTTTATGATTTTTTTTGATTTTTTTTTTATTTTCAAATTTCTGAATTATTTTAACCTCTAATCTCTAATCACCCCTCATCGCTGCTCAATTTAACCTCTAATCTCTAATCACCCTCATCATTCCAAATCATCTAACTTCCCGGACGGTCACCCATCCTCTCACTACTCCAGCCTAAGCACGCTTAACTTCCGGCTTCTATTCTCCCTCGTTTCCAAGTCTGCACTTGTTGTTTTCTTGACAATAGGAAGATGTCAATCCTATTAACCCTCAGGAATTTAGCTTGAGCATGAAGTCACACATTTCATTGTTTTAGTTTGAAATTATTGTTCTAAAAAACAATAATTATTTAGTAACACTAATATTTCTTGAATAAGTAGTTTGACCATAGTTTGACCATAGTTTGACCACAGTTTGACCAGATTTGACCAAAATTCAAAAAAACTGAAATAATTATTTAGTAACACTAATATTTCTTGAATAATTTTTTTGACCATTGTTTGACCATAGTTTGACCAGATTTGACCAAAATTCAAAAAAAACTGAAATAATTATTTGGTAACACTAATATTCTTGAATAATTATTTAGTAACACTAATACTTCTTGAATAAGTAGTTTGACCATAGTTTGACCAGATTTAACAAAAATTTAAAAAAACTGAAATTTGAGCATAACTTTTTTCCCTTTTAGAATTTGAGGATTCTAAAAATTTGCAAACAGGACATAGGCCGTCAAAATCGGATGCGGATTTTCGTGCTGAACATTTTGATATATTATATGTTTTTTTCTCACATCGTATGCAAAAGTTATAGCCGTTTTACATTTTCCCTACACTTTTTGCAAAACATGTCCAAATTTAAGATTTTAAATTTTCCTAACTAGTACATGTAGTAACATAACTACATCTGGAAGGATTTTAATTTTTGAAGTTTTTATCATTTTCTTTTGCTTTTTACAAAACTGAAAAGGCGATCCAAGGGGGGGGGGGTAGAGTTACCGGTTCATGCCATGAACCGTCACTAATGCCTCAAACCCCATTAGTACCGGTTTGTGGCTCGAACCGGGACTAAAGGTCTAACCTTTAGTACCGGTTGGTGCCACGAACCGGTACTAATGGGCATCGCATCCTTTAGTCCCGGTTTGTGGCACCAACCGAGACTAAAGGTCCCATTTAAACCGGGACTAATGCCTGTACGGTGCCCTAGCCGCTCGAACCGGGACTAATGCTCACATTAGTCCCGGTTCGTAATGCAACCGGGATTAATGCTCTTTTCTGGCCGAACCAAGCCCTGTTTTCTACTAGTGGCGTGCGAGGTGGATTTGGTAGTGGCGTCGGGGTCGGGTGTTGGGGAGGAGGGTGAAAACGTGGGGTTGTTTGGGGGCAGGGGAAGGGGATGGATGCACATTGTCGGAGTCCAATGTACCGGCGTCGAAACTCCCCTACTCCATCCAAGGTTTTGGGGCTTGATTAGGGGACTTTGGACGTTCATTGTAAAGATACATGCTAGAGTTGTAAAATATAAAAAATGCTAAAAAAAATCTTACGTCAGATATTGACATGAAAAATCGAACGTTTTTCATGGCAATTTATGTTGGCACGAAGATGGCAAGTTTGGAAGGACAACAATTTCCTGGGAAAAAATGATCTGGGCCGAAATTGCCATGCTCGCCAACTAAACTTGTCATCATCGGCAAAGTTAAGTTGTCATGATATAAATTTGATTTATCATGTCTAAATAACTGCCGTCGGATAGATATTCCGGTCCTAAAATATTTGCTGTTAGAAAATTTGAAGGCAGAGTAAAGATCCGTGTTAAAGATGCCCTTAACTCACTGTCATCGGCACTGTGGAGATGAAAGGCCGCGGAGATCGAAAGCGAGGACCTCGTTGTCAACAGTTCTTGGAGACTGTTGATCGTTGTCCTTTCTTGTGTGATACAGTACGAGGAGTACCTAGTACAGTACAATCAGGGTACGTGTCGACACCCAAGTAGGGCTGTCTCAGTGGCAGACATGCAGGCCCCGCCGCCGGTCCCATTGAATTATTTTTATGTTTTAAAGATCTTGGTAAGTTCTCGGTCTTAACCATAGATTAAAATAGCCCACGAAATAGCCGCGATAGCTGCGCCATAGCTGCCCAGGAGCCTCGCCGCTAAGATATGGCTGCTGCCGCGAAATCCTCTACATATCCTCTAAATAGCTTAAAAATCAGCAAAACCCTCCAAAATCATCTCTCCCATCAGAAAAATTTCCGCTATTTGCCGCGATTACCCGCTATGGCGGCCGCAACAGCTGCTGGGAGAGGCTACCACGAAATCGTTTCTCCGGTGATCTTAATCTATGGTCTTAACACACCACCGGCGAGCAATAGAAGTTCGTTCGCGCTCGCACCCGGGGAAGGCCGCGACCTCCCGCCACGCCACCGGCGAAACCAAGACCACACCGCCGCGCCTGCGAGCCTTCACCTTTCCGAATCAGGTAAACCCATCTCTTGCTTGCCGTAGCACCGCACCGGAGCAGCACCGGCGAGCAAGGGAGCGTGCGGGCGGCGGAGTGGATCTGCGGAGAGCTGTCTGTGTGGATTAGTTTGATGGCGATTCACCTGCTGGCGTTCGTGGCGGCCAAGGGCTTCCTGCAGGTCTTCCAGGTCTCGGCGCCGCTGCTGTGGCCGCTCAACCTCTTCCTGCCGCTCCTCCGCAACCTTCCCCAGGCCTGCGTCGTCGTCTGCGGCGCGCTCGCCGCCCACGTCGCCTGGCTGCGCCGCGCGTACGCACGCCGCGGATCCGGAAGCCGCGACGACGGCCAGGCCCACCGCCAGTCGATGGTCGACATCGCGTAGTGAGATGTTTCAGTTTCTTCTTTCGCTGCATGCTTGATCACTGTATTTTGGTTGTAACATTGATCTGAAAATACAAGTAAATTCTGCTATAACCACGGATTCTGGCGGGATTATTCGCCATGGTAATTCAACGGTGTGGTATTCTGCATTCATTTAGTTGGTTTGCTCTCTGCTGCATCATCTCAAATACAACGCTGGAGTTTTTCTTCAGGAGGTTGTCTGTTTTTTCTTGGCAAGAACCAGAGCAAATCTCGTTCTGAGATGAAACAGGGGAGCAAGCATAGAAAAATAGAACTTAACTTCCATTCATGTCAGCTCCTTTACCTTCATCTACCTATCGGTTCATCCTACTTCAGTGATTAAATACTGTTCAGTCAAGATCATCATACTACTGAATATGTGCATTGCTGAGTCAGCTACACCACCTTCATGCATGAGAGGCGCCACAAATTAAGAATATTCTATCTCTTAATGTTATCTCTACCAATTAGTGCGTGCATGCTCTTAATATCGAAGTGGTGATTATAATTAAATTAGAAATTATGTCTCTGCAAGAAGACATCTTGTAAAATGGAGAAAAACATTATATATCTGTGCTAAGAGATCATTTTGTGGATAAGAAAGACACAACTTTTTAGCTTCATCTCTCTCTACCAACTCGGCAATTATCCTACGTGGCATCGCTAAAAGAAGATTGTCATCACTAGGGACAAGACAATTGTTAATAAGACATCCTTCTCTTATACATACCACATTACCTTTTCTGGTAGGACATCTGTTGTGTCATGCCTCACATACATATAAATATACATGTTTATCAAAATAAATTATAGTGAATTCTATTTCTACCCCGCTAGATTCATGTTTGTGATACTAATTACCCATTTAGCAGTTTTCCCATAATCTTTACCCAATTTAAGCAAATTTATGACATGGGTAATTTGTACAAATGGATAAAAATGGGGGAAAGCTACTAACTGGGGTAACTGTTGTCACAAACGTGAAACTAGCACTACGTACTAGGGAAACCCTATAGGTAACCACTTAGTAGTGGCACGCCTTATTTGACATGCGCTACTTATTAGTAGTAGCCCGGGTGCATACCCTGTGCTATGGCGTAGTAGTAGCGCGGGCACAAAAGGCACGCACTACTACTAAGTGGTCATCACCGTGCCCCTCGGACATGTCATATTTGTAGCGTAGGGTGTAAAACTTGCGCTACTACTAAGTGGATAGTTGTAGCGCAGGTGAGACACCTCACGCTACTACTATGGATAGACAGGCCAGCTGGTGGGCCTCAATTAGTAGTAGCGCATCTGCCTGAGGCCGAGCTACAACTAATTGGCTTAGTAGTAGCGCGATACTCGTGCCCCGCGCTACTACTAAGCGCAACACCCAACTAACCGCCCTCCTACCTCTCCCTCCCCTTCCTCTAGCTAGCTCTTTCCTCACACTTGCTTTCTTCTCTCTTCCTTCTCCCCATCTCTTGCCCTCCACCATCTTCATTAATGGGCTAGCTAGGTACCACACTCTCCCCTTCCTCTCCTCACTTGCTTTCTTCTCTCTCTCTCTCTCTCTCACTCATATCCATTAATGGCTAGCTAGCTAGGTACATGCACTCCCCTTCCTCTCTTGCCCCTCCACTTCATTAATGCATGGCTAGCTAACTAGCTACAACTCCCCCTCTCCATTAGTATAGTCTTATCTCCTCCAAGTAGATCTACTAACTAATCACCTACCTCTCCACTCATTAAATGAAGTAAGCTAGCTACCTCCCTCATTAATGAAGGAGCCTTAAATATCTTTGTCCACTTCGATCCCAAGCGACACCGGGCTCATCACCGTGCTCTCTTGAGATAGGTGAGTAAATAATATTGTTGTGCAAGAATGAAATTTGTGTGTGTGTGCATGATCATGATGAAATTGAGTAGTTGTGCGTGACATGAGTTGTCTATGTTTTGCCGAAGTGTGCGTGACCATGATAAAATTGAATATTTCTGAGTGACATGATTTGCCTATGTTTTGCCGAAATACCGATCTGTTTCCGTTTTTCCGTGAATTTCGGGCAAAGTCGATATGTCTTATTTTGGGGGAAGGTCATGCTGAATTTTTATATGACTTTGATGTATGGTTACAATTCTTTTGCTTATATCACGCAGGCAATGAAGCTCAGTGGAAGGATCGTGGATACATACTTGCGATCTGCGATGGCCGACATGTATCAAAATAAACGCAACGAGATAAAATGTCTGTGTCGAAGATGCAAAGGAGTCTGGATCGACCCCTTTTTATCTGGCCCTTTGAAGGCTCACCTGCTCATGCATGGTTTCATGGATGGGTACAGTCGGTGGATAAGTGAAGATGACGAGGACGTCGTTTTTTGGACATAAGAGACCCTAGAAGATTCGGAGGAGGACCAGATGACCTACGAGGAGGCAACAAGGCAACAGGGCAAACTCTAGGGGTAGGGCGCACCCTGATGTCTTGTGGACCCCACGTGGCTCCTTCTGACCTAATTCCAGTGTTATAAATTCCCAAATATTGGGAAAAAACCAGAGCATCCACCGAAACAATTTTTCCTCCGCCGCAAGTCTCTGTTCTTTTGCGATCCCATCTGGAGGCCTTCGTCGTTACTCTACCAGAGGGAGAGTAGATCATGGAGGGCTTTTACATGAACCTTCCTGCACCTCCTATGATGTGTGAGTAGTTCCCACAGGACCTATGGGTCCATACTGATTAACTAGATGGCTCTCTCTCTCTCTCTCTCTCTCTGATCTTCAATACAATGTTCTCCTCGGAGTTTTATTCGATGCAATCTTCTTTTGCGGTGCGTTTGTTGGGATCCAATGAATTGTGGGTTTATGAACATATTATTCATTGAAAGTAATTAAGTCTTTTCTAAGCTTTATTATGTTTGATTGTTATAGCTTTGTATTTCTCTCTGGTATATCTGTTTGGTTTGGCCAGCTAGATTGATTTATCTTCAGCGGGAGAGGTGCATTGTAGTAGGTTCAATCTTGCGGTGCCTTCACCCAATGACAACAGGGCTAGCGAGGCACGTATTTGTATTGTTCCTACTAACGGAAAACGACGGGGTTTAATCATATTGCTTGGTTTTATTCAGTCTATATTATGTAATCATACTTCATGCATTACTCTGTTTGTCAAGAACTTAATTCGTAGAGAGGCAAGCATAGAAGCGCTCTCGAAGTGGATTAATAGTAGTAGATGCATGCAGATTCGGTCTACTTGTCAGAGACGTAATGCGTATGTACATGATCATATCATGAATAACATTATAACTATGTGCTTTTCTATCAATTGCCCAACACTAATTTGTCTACCCACCGTATACTATCTTTATGAGAGAGATGCCTCTAGTGAAAACTATGGCCCCCGGGTCTATTTTGATCATGTTGCTAAAACCAAAAATACCTTGCTGTAATTTTCTACCTTTTATTTTACTTTACAATTTATCTATCCACTATTACCAGATTTGATCCTTGCAATTAACAAGTACAATGGGATTGACAACTCTCTTGCCTACGTTGGATGCAAGTATTTGCTCTTGTGAGCGTAGGTACTATCGATGGTTGTTTGCGTGGTTTTCCTATTCGTTCGATAACCTTGGTTCTCTATTGAGGGGAATACCATCCTCTACTATATTGCTTCACCCTTCTTCTTCGAGGAAAATCCGAATGCAGCTCACAAGTAGCAGTGGCCGTCGCTGCTACTTCATTTTGTTGACCACATACCATGCAGGGAGCTGGTGAGATTTACTGCTCTCGCTTTTCCCACAATGGATTCATAATAATGCTTGGTTTTGTGTTCTGGTCTATGGCAACTTTAAGGCAAAAAGGAGTTCTATAACACGGCCATTTTTTGCCATGTACTATGATTGATTTAAAACGGTTGCATCACATATGAAGCCATTTTTGCCATGTCCATGGTTGCATCACATAAGTATTTTTTTCCCGGAAAATCACTAGATCAAAATGGTTGCATCACTTTAAGCTCAGACCTTGTTTAGGCTTAGTTGGTTCATAGGGGTTTCTATGAATGTTTGGAGTATATGCAGACTTTTGAAATTGATCAATCCCAATGGAAATTTTGTATAATTTGGTGTTTGAAATGCCCTCATTGCAAGAAGCATTGACAATCAGGCCTATGGCAAGTTTCGATTATCCGAACGCATTTTGTAGAAGATATTGAGTTTTATCTTATTTGCATGGCAATTTTTTGGGCTCGATTTGTTTAGCCGAAGCGAAGTATGTGAGAATGGTCCCCGTGAGATTACGAAAACCGATGGCAAGACGGATCTGGGGCACATAGAAGAGCTCGTTAGGGGTTGTTTTGGCTGGCCATGTAGCTGGCGCATCTGGTTCTGGCGACCATGCCTTCGAGCATTTCACCAGGGCAGGGAGGAGCGCCTGATGTGTTCACCGCCAGTGACGACAAGACAGACGTCTCCAGGTCCAGGATAGCTCAAGTGGCGGCCACATGTTCATGGGAGTCATTCATCTCTACTGCACTGTGAGGCTGCTAACCTCACGTCCTTTTTTGCTGCTAACCTCACGTCCTTTTTTGCTGCATCTGCTATTTTTTCAAGTCTAATCTCATTGTTGTTATGAATTAGGAATAGACATTTTGTTAACTGATGGATGAATGGTTGCACTTGCTCGCTATGCAGCTACACCAATCAATTTTCACTCATACGGAGCACATAACTTCTAAAACCGATGGCAAATTATGATGTGTTTCCCATGGTGACTTAAGTTTTGATGCGTGCAAATTATGATATGTTTCACATGGCAAAAGTATTCAGTACACTTTGCCATGTTAATTTTCATATAATTGCCACTACAAAGCTATCAGCGGTTCTAAATTTGCCTTCTAAACCATTGCATTTTGCCGTGGTAGTTCCTTAAATTGTCCAAAACAACGAAAAATGGCAAGTATTTCCGTGGCAAGTTTTACTATTTATTTGACCTGTATTAGCATGGCAAATTTACCTAAATCCCATTGGCAATATTTAACTTTTTTGCCATGGCAACTTTTACTATTTATTTGCAATAGCAAATTTACCTTTATTAACATGGAAAATTTTCCTAAATTCCCATGGCAATATTCAACTTTTATTGCCATGGCTAATTTACCTTTATTAACATGTCAAATCTGCATAAATCCCCATCGCAATATTTAAATTTTATTGCCATGGCAAGTTTTACTATTTATTTCCCATGGCTAATTCACCTTTATTAACATGGCAAAATTACCTAAATCCCCATCGCAATATTTATCTTTTATTGCCATGGCAAGTTTTACTATTTATTTGCCATGGCTAATTTACCTTTATTAACATGGCTAATTTACCTAAATCCCCATGGCAACATTTAACTTTTATTGATATGGCAAGTTTTACTTTTTATTTTCCATGACTAATTTACCTTTATTAACATGGAAATAATTAATTTTTGTTGCCATGACTAGTTTCACTTTTTATTTGCCCTGCAAAATTTACATTTATTGCCATGCAAAAATCACCAATATTGTCATGACAAATTTACTTTTACATACATGTAAATTATACTTTAATAGTTCACAGCAAATTATTTCTTATTTTGTGATGGCTAGTAAAATTTTACTTTTTTCGCCATGTCAAATATATGCAAATTTTAATATAATTTTTCTCAAGGCGTTTTTCTTGTTCATCTTTTTTCATATTTTTGTGTTTTTTCACAAATGGCAATTTTTGCATACAATATTTGTAAATTTAATTAAAAATACGATTAGATTTTTTGCTTCGAATCTGCCATTGCAAATAATTTTGTTTGTATGATGGAAATTGCCATGACTTTTTCCTTTTTGGGGTTATTGTTAAAATATATTCTTGTTTACCCATGGCAATTTTCTGCGTTTGAATGTTGATGGCATATTTTTATTTTTACTTAACAAAGCAAAAAAACTGGGCTTTTTTGTCACAGAAAAAGCAAAATCTGGGTTTTTTCTTCTATTATTTGCTGTTGGGCTTTTTGTTTCACTTTTTGGGCTATTAGGGGCTGGGGAGGCGTTCGCACTGGGGGGCTTCTCCTCCCGAACGAAATCATTCGTTGGGGGTGAGGTATCGTACCAAACGCGGCACCTGCCCCGACAGAAACATTCGGCAGTTATCGACGTCCAGTTTTATTATTATGTACCATGGAAACCTTTAGTTCGTGTATCATGGCAGATTTTACTAATTCACCATGGCAAATTTAGTAATTTCCCATGGCATTTTTTAGTAGTTTACCATGGCAATTTTTTAAATAATGAACCATAGCAAATTTAGTTCATGTATCATGGTAAATTTTAGTAATTCACAATGGAAGTTTAGTTTATAGATCATGGCAACTTTAGTAACTGATCATGGCAAATTTTGTTCATAGATTATGGCAATTTTAGTTTCATGTATGATGGCAGATTTTAGTCTACTGCTCATAGGAAATTCATTCTTTCTCACGACAATATAACGCTTTTGCTGATCAATGGCAATTTTTGTTTGGTGCTTTCTTATTTTGAGCATCATGAAAATTAGTTTGTGTGTAGCATGCTGATTTTACATCATTTTTGGCATCATGGCAAAAATGACACTAAATTTTTCCATCATCACAAACTTTTTTTCACACTTTTTTTTGCATGTAATGTAACCATTACGGCAAGCACCCCGTGTCCATCGTGGCAAATTTACACCACTTTTGCCCACCATGGCACACTTTATTGATCTCTCGCCATTAATACATGGTCTTAGGACCTTGGCAATTTTTCTTTCTTTTTGCAACATGGCAAACTTACTATTTTTATGTGACCATGGAAAATTTTAGTTCAGGTTCATGGCATATTTATTTTCTGTTTGTCTTTTTTACTTTTTAGTTGTTTTTCTTTTGTCTATTTTCTATTTTTCTGTGCTTTTCATTTACGTCTATTGAAGAGGCCCAGCAAATTGGGTTGTTAGGCGTTTTCTAGATCATGCCGCCGGGGTCGCTCGGGCTGGAGGGACTTTTCATTGAACGATTTCGTCCCGAACGAGAGAATCGTTTGATCGATGGTCTCCTTGTGCCGAACGAGTCATTCGTTCTGGCCCTTCCCCGGACCGAACGTTCGGTCAATATCATGTAAAACCTAGAACAAAATATAGCATAATTGTGTGTATTTTTTTTAGGGTTAATTGTGTGTATTGTTAACGAGCACAGCTACATCTACGGGGGTTTTGCATGAGTTTTACGGGCTAGGCTGAGGTGGGGTGTATTGATTGGTTGTTAAGATGAAAACGGGCCCACCCTGAAAATCAGGATGGAGAGATTAGTGAGGGGAGAAGGTTAGTTCGTTAATTCTTGTAAAATTTCCCGTACGTCACCATTGTGTGTATCGTTTGACCTGGGAGGCTACAACAACGAAATGACACAATGATAACCAATACCCCGGGGATAACGGGCAGTGCAAGGCAACCGGCCTTACCACACTTTCCGTGAATGTAGATTGCATTGCTTGATCTAATAACCTAGACCCCCGCCCAACCCCCAGATCCCGCGGTGTGGTGAATTGAGGCGCAAGAGAGCGATGGCAGGCGAGGAGGGTTCGTCGAAGGTGCGCACCACCAGGAGCGGATCCAAGAGGGCGGCGCAGGCAGCAGTGTCCGGCGGCGATGAGTATGTGCTGACGCGGCGCCACCGTGCTCCGATGGAGAAGAGCGCACTGAGGTCGTGCACCACCAAGCGAAAGGCGGAGGAGTCTGTCCGCATCACCAGGAGTAATGCGGCGGCGCAGGGAGCGGCGGCTGCCAAAGGCGATGAGGAGGAGGTTCCTGCGAAGAAGAAGGGCCGGCTGCCGCAGGAGGAGATCCATGGGATCATCGCCCGGGATCAGGATAACGACCGTCTCCCCATCGGCATCGTGGACCTGAAGCGACGCAACCCTGACTTGATTCCGTCGCCGGAAGAGGAGATGGACGAGGAGATGATGGACCTCTACGTGGAGGCGCGCGTGACTTATCAGGTTCGGGAGCGTTTCCCGAAATTCCAAGCCTGGGTCCGCAGCGAGTACCTCAAAAAGGGCTATGTCGAGGTTGACAATGACATCCTCGTTGAATTGGAAGATACCAAGGCATGGGAGGAGGAACTTCAGGCAGACTTAGACGCAGGAAGAATTTAATTAAGGCAGAGCAAGCCCCATGCATGAGATAGAAAGATCATCGTACCTGTGTTAGCCATCTGTCTGTGATGATGCAGTTTAATTTTATTATCCATGGTGTTTCTTTCGAGACTGGATTTTATACTGTAACTTTGGAAAAAACATGATCGAACTAACTCGAAAAATCTGTAACTTTGAGACATCAAACTTGATCAAATGTTCGAGCTAACTGGCAAATGTCAGCCAGAAACAACATCAGAGGAGCTCTCACCAAAAAAGACAAAATCAATCTTCAAAGTTTTGTGCACTGTTTGAGAAGTGATTTTGTTTTTTTTTCTGTGAGAGCTCCTCATATGTTTTCTTTGGCTGAAATTTTGCAGGAAGCTCAAACATTTGATCAAGTTTGATGTCTCATAGTTTCAGATTTTTTCGAGATTGTTTGTTCGCATTTTTTTCAAGTTTTTTAAACTCGGGTGTAGTACACCCGAGAGTAGCCACACCTTTCCGGTTTCTTATTTCTTTTTATCATCTCTACTACGTAGACGTAGATGTTATCATTATTGTAATCGATGAACGCCTTGTACAGTATGATATATTTAACTATGAATGAAATATCCACCAGTTTGGCATTAATAAAAAACATGGAGGAATCCCACTATCCCATAGCAACACTTATCGCCCATCATCGTGATGTATATCCGCAAGAAGAAAGGTTCCAAAGGCAATAAGGCATACTCTTCCAAATGAGTACCGTGGATTGCAGCAATATTGTGCGCAGTCGTCCTTTATTGTACGAAAATGCCAATGGCACGAGCGTTGTCTTGCCACCGGCAATCATTCTGGCCAACGTTCCTGCCTGGCCAGTCATGTTTTCAGATGTAGCAACTGGAGGCATCAGTACGTCCCGTTGGAAACAAGGTAGTAGTAATAATTTTCTCCCATCATGTTTCCTAATAGGTTTCTACGAACTTACAGAGAAGTGACGATCTAGCTAGATTCAGTTTAAAGTAATCGTCACTGAAATCAACCTCTGGTGGTGCTACTTGGATCCCATCTGCGAATGAGTGAGCAACAGGAGTACTGCATCTTAACGGAAAAGTTGAAGCGGATTGCCTAAAGGGCCACTGGACATGCATGGAATGAAGGCCCTGACAAACGAGCAGCTGCAGATCAGCCGAAAGGGCAACGTAGGAACAAAAGAGCAGCTCCTCAGACCGGAAAAGGCCAAATGCAATGTGTCATTCAGAAACCGAATTATATGCCGGGACACGACCACGTCCATGTTCCTTATCGTGGTTTGAAGATAGCGAAATTCATCATTAAAATACACGTGTTGATGCTTCTGTGGGGCTGAAATCATTTTTTAGGTGCTGGTGGACCACGCCGCCGCCGATCCACCTCGTCTCAGGTGGCCTTAGTGCCATGGCGGCGCGGTGGATCCCGGCCCTTTCCGGTTGGAGGGCTCCGTTTTTTTTTTGTTTCTTCAAGTTTTGTTAGGGTTCTTGTCCTTCTTAGGAAGACGAGACGGCGGCGGCTCCCTGAAGATGAAATAAGGTCTTCCCCGCCTAGCCCCCGTTCCGAGATCTGTCTAGCATCGTCGGTGGACGTGTGGAGGTGTGTCTCCGACGGATCTATCCTTGATGGATTTGCTCGGATTTGGTCGTAGTTGGATCCTTCCGATCTACGCTACTCATCATCGGCGGCGGTTGTTGTTCTGTTGCGCTGGTCCTATGGGGTCTTAGCACCACGACTTCCCGACTGTCTATTACAACAAGTTTTTGCCCGACTCTGGCGAGGGAGGGGCGATGACGGCGGCGCGCCTTTGGCTCGCTTCAGTGCTTGTAGTCGTCGCTAGGTGGTCTACGGACCTGAATGTAATTTTTATTACTTCTGATATCCGTTGTATTGCCATGATTGAAGATGAATAGATTGAATGTTTTCTTGAAATAAAAATATCTCATCTAAAAAAAAGCAACAGATATATTGAAATATTTGTAGGTCGCAACAAAAGGTAGCACCCGGGGAAGGCCACAACCTCCCGCCCCACCACCGGCAAGATCACACCAGCACGACGGCGACACAATCACACAAATCGTCACGTTTGTTGCTTGACTTGCCGCACCACCGCAGCAGCACAGGAAGCTCCGCTTGCAGAAAAAACGTCCAACGCCGACGGTTTCCACGGGGTGTTCCTACGCTCCCGCTGTTCGCGAAGTTTGGCTATTTCTCCGCGTCCGTAAAAAACTTCTTTACCTCTGCTGCCCTGCATGCATGCACTTGCACCCACACACACGTGCACCACCACACATGCATCCACAAGAAAACGGCAACGTCAGATGGAGTTCAGGTCCATCACCTACAATGGTGAGGACACGTGGCCGTTATACTCGTTCCGTTTCAAAATGTAGTGCGTACAGATTTTTGAAAAAATAATCAAGCTTTGCAAACTTTGATCAAATTTATAGAAACAAATTATTTTTATTTACAATACCAAATCTATAAAATATGAAACTACATATTATGATGAATCTAATGATATATGTTTGACATTCTAGATGTAAATATTTTTTCCCACAAACATGAACAAAGTTTTTGCGGTTTTTTTCCCAATGCATGTTGCACTGCATGTTGGGTTCAATGCACCGTTGGCGAGCGGGCTGAGCGGTGCTTGTGTAGGAGTTCAAGAGCATTTAGTTCTAGATGTATCGATTGTAAATTTATGTATGATTTCCCGTAATTAATTAGGGGACGCTCTGTTTAAAAATCAACGAATTATACAATGTTTTGACCTTGGTTTTGAAAAATTCTACTAGCACTACTGAAAATCTAAACATAGTTACGGCAAAAAAGGAAATATTTGGAGACTTTTCCTGCCGACCGTCCTAGTCACCCTGGCCGTCCCACCTGACCGGAAGCCGTCACATCTTTACCCAGCTTCACCCCACGGGATAACGCCACGTCGAGGCGTCATGTTGCTCGTCACAATGTTATCCAGTTCTTGCCAAGTTGTCGGTCCTCAAGGCACTACTAAAGCAATATAAAAAGGTGGTTCCCGCTCGCACCCGGGGAAGGCCGCAACCTCCCGCCCCGCCCCACCCAGCCACCGGCAGAAGCACGCCACCACGGCAGCGACACAGCACCATTCTGAACCAACACATTTCTTGCTTGCCGCAGCAGCTGCACACCCAGAGACGATCCGTTGAGCTACTAGCTTCTTGGCGGCGGCGATGGCGATCCACCTGCTGGCGTTCATGGCGGCCAAGGGCTTCGTGCAGGTGTTCCAGGTCTCGGCGCCGCTGCTGTGGCCGCTCAACCTCTGGCTGCCGCTCCCGCGCAACCTGCCGGAGGTCTGCATCGTCGTCTGCAGCGCGCTCGCCTCCCACGTCGCCTGGCTGCGCCGCGCCTACGCCCGCCGCCGCTCCCGAAGCCGCGACGACGACGACAACGAGCTCCACCGCCAGGCGATAGTCGACGCCTCCGCATACTGAGAGATGCTGGAGCAGGAGCAGGACGGTTTTTCCTTTTCATTTTGATTTGTAGGTTTGCTGGCTGCATGTTCGATCATTGTGTTCCCGAGCGTCCCGTGACATGTGTATGTTGGCTGTAAGTTGTAGTAACATTCAATCTGTAGATACGAGTAAATTCTAGTACTAAAACCGACGGATTCTGTCGTGATTATTCGCTTTGGTCAATTGCTCAGCATTTCTTCAGGAATTTTTCCATGGCAAGAACAGAGTACTTTTATTTGTGTTTGACCGGGGTGGCATTGGCAAGAACAAAGGAAACTTCGCGGTAGATCACACCAAGTACATACCAAAATGTGCCAGTTCCTTCACGTCATCTTCTTATCAACTCATCCTAGCTACTGTCTGATTAAGTAATATTCAGTCGAAATCATCATGCTAAGTACTCCCTTTGTTCGGAAGTACTTGTCCTAAAAATAGTTGAAAATGGATGTATCTATAACTAAAATAAGTCTAGATACAACCATTTTAGGACAAATATTTTCGGACGGAGGGAGTAGGTGCCCATTGCTGAGTCAGCTCAGCTGCACCACCATTCTTGAAGCAATTAATCTAGTAGATCATGCTTGTTGTGGTACTTACAAGTTACAAATATCTGGGCCCCAAAAAAAAACTGCAAAACATACTGACCACCTCACCTGATAAGTACATGCGCTAGGTAAAGTACAGTGTCTTATCTGTCACGGTGAAGGCGGCTAAAAGTAAAAGAATTTTTCTCTTGTTGATTGATGACTTTTCTACTCAGCATGATGGCGTGAGTTGTTAGCATTCTTAACCGACTATCACGCGACCACTGATTGTTAAACGACAAGGGCATTTGTCCATCTTTCACGGCATCTTTCACGACCAGTCACCCCTTCTCGACAGTTCTAGCTTTTGCGCGAACCCTGCACTACTACTTATAGCTGAACAGCAGAAACCATACCTCTGATAGGAGTTAATTGCACAGAAGTACCATAATTCGGGCATCACACGCAGATTGGTACCACGATTACTAATCTTTGCATGTCAATACCATGATTGCTCCAGGTTTTTTCAGATAACGCTAAAACGCGTATTTATACGTATTGACGCTCGATCCGACAGCTCGGGCCCACCCGTCAGGTGCCACGCTGGCCAATCGGCGCGTGCCCGCGCGCTGACTAGGACGAGCCGGTTCGAACCCGGTCCGGTCGCACCAGCTCGCCCCCGCCGCACCATTCCCCTCCCCTCCTCCTCTCCTCACTCGTTTCCTCCGTCGCCGCCGCCTGCGTCCCGACTGCCGGCCGCCGCACCGCCCCGCCGACGCCATGGTTTTGGAGGACGAAAGCAGCGACGACCAGTCTAGCCTCCCGTACATGCATTCTTCCTCCACAGACGGTCTCAACGAGGTCAGTACAGTGAGTTTAGGGTTAGGGTTACAGATTTGGGATTTCTCGATTTGGTTGATTTTGGTAGGTTTTGATTTGCCCATTGTCTTTGTGCGAGCTTCTGCAGGTCCCTTTCAGCCTTGAAGATCCAGATTACAAGGGGCTTGAGCTGGATGTGATGTCTTCATGTGAGAAGCACGGCATGGCATCTGAGAGGCTTGTTGCCTTTGAAGGAACAGACACAGGCAGGCGGTTTTTAGCATGTGCACAGCCGGTATGGATTGTAGACATAGTGATTTTTTTTCTTACTTTGTCAGTGCCATATTGAACTCTGTTTGCTGAAGTACTCTCCTTGCTGTCAACATTTTGGTTCATAGTGGCATTAGAGTAGCTTATTTAGGTCAAGCATGAGTATATTTTGCTGGAGTACAATGGCATAGTAATTTTGGTTAATAGTGGTACTAGAGTAGCTTAAAAATGATAACTAACCTAGGCATAGTGATTTTTTTTCTGTTTGCTGGAGTACTCTGTTTGCTGGAGCCATATTGAACTCTGTTTGCTGGAGTACTCTCCTTGCTGTCAACATTTTGGTTCATAGTGGCATTAGAGTAGCTTATTTAGGTCAAGCATGAGTATATTTTGCTGGAGTACAATGGCATAGTAATTTTGGTTAATAGTGGTACTAGAGTAGCTTAAAAATGATAACTAACCTAGGCATAGTGATTTTTTTTCTGTTTGCTGGAGTACTCTGTTTGCTGGAGCCATATTGAACTCTGTTTGCTGGAGTACTCTCCTTGCTGTCAACATTTTGGTTCATAGTGGCATTAGAGTAGCTTATTTAGGTCAAGCATGAGCCATATTGAACTGTGTTGGTGTTGTTGTTGTTTTTGCAGGCAGGTAGCAATTGTGGCTTTGTTGAATGGGTTGATCACCAGTGGCCCCCAACAATGCAGAATGCATTGTTGAAGCTATGGGCAATGGTTGAAGATGCCAAAACTGCTAGGGTGAATGACAATCTTGAAAGTTCTTTCACTATCCACCATCTGACAGAAGAGAAGAACAAGCTGGATGCCAACTATGACAAGCTAGTCCAAGATGTGCATGAGCTGATGAACTTCCAGGAAGATAAGGTGGTGGATTTCAGACATCTGCGGTCTGCCATTACATATCAGCAGGAGGTAAGAAAAGAACTGATTGATGATATGAAGGCACAGATGGCAAGTGAGATGGCAAAGAAAGATGAAGAGACCCAGAAACTTACTATCAAGTATGAGCTGCTGCTCAACCTGACAAGAGCTCAAGCAACAGTCATTCAGAACTTGAAGCTGAACAAAATGAAAGAGAAGCAAGTGCTTACTGAAGCTAGTATGAATTTGGAGCTGAAGAATGCAGAGCTAACAAAGTGTCAGGAGAAGCTCACCCAAGAGAAGCTAGAGTTGAAGCTTCAGGTTGCTGATCTGCTTAAGGGAAATGAAAAGCATATTGAAGAGAAGTGGCAGTTAGAGTTTCAGAATGAAAAGTTGAAGGAGAAGTTCAGAGGGATTCAGGCCATCTTGGAGAAGTGAAGAAGATGAAAATGAGATTAGTGCCATTGCTGACCTTTTGGGAATGATGGTTGTGTAATGACCTAGCATCTAGGAACTAAGGTTGTGTACTGTATGCTTGTACTAATGGTGAACTATGGCTGTGTATGTATGTAGTAGTTATGCTATTCATCCTTTTGTGAGAAAAGGATGAACTATGCATTTGAAGTTGAACTCCTCTATGTATTGTGAACAATGGTTATGTATGGCTATAATGAGTTGAACTCCAGAAACTAATGTGATCAGTTTCTTATTATGTATGGATATGCTGATTATGTAGAAGGATATGTTGATGATGATACATTATGACAATGTTGCAGCAAACCACTCATGTCATACAAAATAAAAGAGGAACAAGACTGACTAAATCTCATTGCATCAGAAGATAACTTCACTGATCCATTACAACTTGGCTTAAACTAGAGCAACTAAACTAGACAGTACATTGCATTTAGATTGGCTGCAACTAAACCAACTAACTAACTTAATATCTTGCCTGCAACTAACCCAAGCACAAATATAGTGAAAAGAAACAACACATTGTGAAATTTGGCCCTAATCCCTACAATCTCTGCATTCTTCTCTCTGAGTTGAGTTTGCAGAGACAGAAACATGGCCTCCCTTGTGCCATCATCTTCACTTGGAGTTAGCATTGGAAATTGATCTTCCTCTCTAGCAACAGTTGCACCTTTAAGCCTCCATACTTCATCACGTAGATCCCCAATGAGCTCACTCCAGAATGTGGGCAATGGATCATCATGCCATTGCACAAATCCACAGCCACCGTGCTATTAAGATGCAGAAACAAATTTCCAAAAATATATCATTTCACATACTATTGCACAGAAGAAAAAGGAAGGAAATTAGGCAAAAAAAACAGCACTCACCATAGCATCCACGCAGCTATAGTACCTCCTACCAGGGTTCTGCCTGCTCCAGGAGATCCATCTTGGCGCCTTCCTCGGAGGTGAGCAGTGGCACATCACTGGGGGCTCGTATGCCATTGGGAGCTCGCGGTAGCGCACCGGCGAGCGCGCCTCCTCCCCCCTCCTTCCCGCAGCTCGACGAAATCCGGGAGCGGACCCGGCACTGGACGACCACGACATCTCTCTCTCCATCGTCGGCCCCAGTCAGCGCCTCCACGCTGAGATTTCTCCTTCTTCTCCTTTGCTGCGCTCCAAATGGACACTGCGTGGACGAACCCTAGTTTCGTTCCCAAATCTGAGATCTTGTGCTGTCACTTTAATAGTAGGAGAGGTACCTGTCCCACATGTCAGAATCCCCAAATGTGGTACTGCATGTTATGTGATGCCCCAATATTGGTGCTGACATGCAACAAATAGCAGCAGTATTGGTACTGATTTGAAACAAGTAACTGAAAATGTGTTACTGCTTTGCAAATACTGGTACTCCACCTGAAGTTCAACTTTACAATAACCACCTCAAGTTCCACATTAAGATAACCACCTCAAGTTCAACATTACAATAACCACCTCAAGTTCCACATTCAGATAACCACCTCAAGTGGCAACAACACATCAACATGAGCATCAAGTTCAACCAAAATAACACCACATCATTTCAAATTACTTGGCTCCTCTTCCTCTACTAGCAGTGAAGTAGGACATCCATCCAGTGTGTGTACCATCAGTAGGAATGTCAGCATATTGCCTGGGGGCACTGAATGGCCTTGGAGCACCTCTTCCAGCTCCTCTTCCTCTGCCAGCTCCTCTTCCAGATGGTGGTGGTGTAGTAGAAGTAGCAGCTCCTCTTCCTCTTCCAGATGGTGGTGGTGTAGTAGAAGTAGCAGCTCCTCTTCCTGTGGCAGCTCCTCTGGCAGCAGCTCTTGGCTGTCTTGCTGTTGTTGTAGTAGAAGGACCAGCAGCTCTTGGCTGTGAGTTACTTGGAGTAGCCTTACAAAGAAAAGGAAAACAGTTAATAATGCTAGAAAGAAATGTACAAGAAATAAAGGAAAGATTTGTATATTTCAAGGTGAAAATTTATTACCACATGCTTATTCTTCCTCAAAGCTAGCTCAGGCTTCAACTGTTTAAGACAGTTTGTGTACCTATGCCCTTGGAGACCACAATTGCCACATGTTATGGTCCCCATTCTTGAAGTGTCTTTTGGCTTTGGTACTTCAAATTTTCCCTTGATCCTCTTTTCTTTCTTTCTTCCTCTCTTGATTTTGAATGCAGGTGGTTCTATGTCTGGACCAGGGGTCCTTGTCCAATCATGCTCACCAGGCACAGGAAAGATCATTGGTTCATAAGCTGCAGCATAAAAATCTTTCTTGAAGAATTTGCTGACATAATCCTCTGGTTTCCTTTTAGCCTTGTTTATTGCAGAGATGGCATGGTTGCAAGGTATGTCACTAAGGTCCCACTTCCTGCATCCACAAGTCTCAAGTTCCAGGTTGACAGCATGTGTTTGCTGCCCATTTGTAACTTGCCATAAGTTGACCCCTGCCTGTATTGGCTTGCAATATCTGGCCCTCTCCTTCTCAACCTCTAGCTTCTCACTGTAATGAGGTGTTATATCCCATCTTGCTGCCTTTACACTCTCTCTGTTCCTATGCCACCTCACCATCTGCTTATCTTTAATCCCATCACACATTGTCCTTACAGGTTTTCTCCTAACATCTAGAATGTACTTGTTGAACACCTCAGACAAGTTGTTCACTACCAAGTCAGTCTTGCAGTTTGTGTCAAATGCATGCCTTGCCCATGTTTTTTTTGGTATTGCAGTAAGCCACTCCCAAGCTTCCTCACTTTCAGATCTAAGATCATTCATTGCAATATTAAATTTGTGTTCATTGTAGGCATAGCTAGAATTATCCATGCACTTCTTAAGATCTTCACCCCTAAACCCAACATTTTGGAAATTTGCATATAAATGCCTAAGGCAGAATCTTTGGTTGCAATTTGGAAAGACAGCATTCACTGCATTCAATAACCCCTGACACAAACAATTTAACAAGTCTAAGCTACAAGGTAAATAAATATGCACCAATGAAACCCTTAGCTACTTTTAACACTTGTGCAAAACAAAATGAAATGTGCAAACACATACCTTTTGTCTATCTGACATTATAGTATAAGGTCCAAACTTGCCCACTTCTCCACCTAGGCAAATTTTCAGTTGGTGTAGAAACCAACACCAACTAGGTGTGTACTCTTGTCCAACTATGCCAAATGCCAGTGGATATATGTTGTTGTTGCCATCTCTATCAGTGGCAGCAAGGAGTTGAGCTCCTGTAGTGAGCTTAATGAAGCATCCATCAACACCTGCATAATCAACATTTCCACACATTAAATACATTCAAGTGATATACAATATGGAGTACTCTACAATATGTAAATGGTGCACAAGGTTCAGGAACTAACCAATGAATGGCCTACACCCATTGAGAAACCCCTCCCTTGCTCCATTCAGGCAAAAGAACATGGCATGGAATCTTGGGCCTGGGTGGGGTATTTTTGCATTTGGTACTGGAGTAACAGTAGTGACTATTACTCTACTCCCAGGGTTTGTATCCATGACAGTCTGAGCATAGTCTTTAAGCCTAGGATATTGCTTCTTGTGATCTCCTAAGACAGCTTCAATAGCTATGTTCTTTGCCCTATATGCCATGCACTTGGGCACATCTACACCATATTTTTCCATGCATGCATCAATTATTGTCTGAATACCAGTAGTTATATCAGATCTGAAGAGATGCTCATATTTCTGTGCTAGCCACTTAGCACTAACCCTGGTGGTCTCAGTGGTACTAGGGCAAGTGTGCTCTAGTCTCATCTTCTTAATTACAAAGGTTTTCTCCCCTTTTATAACTGCTGCCACCATAAAGAACTGGCATTGTTTATCTGGACACTGAACAATTATCCTCTGATCTGAATTCCTGTGATACTTAAAATTCCTGGCCTGAGTGATGTGCAAATTCAACAAAGCATCTCTGAATTGATGTTGATCCCTAAAACACAACTTCATACACAGTTGCTCATGTGGTTGCTCCATTTTCTCATTGTACCACTTCCTAGCAGGCCTTTTCTTTGCCCTACTCTTACTTTTCTTTGGTAGGACAAAAGAGGCTGGCTCAAAACCATCATCATCACTCTCCGTCAGCAACCCCTTCTCTTCTTCATCTGACGAGGATGGTCTGAAATCAGGTTCAACCTCTGGTAGCTTACTAGAATGTGACCTAGTTGTTGGTCCTCTTTTAACTGGTAGCTTCTGCTTCTTCTTCACAGGTTCAACTATAGTTTCTTCTTCTTCTTCAAAAGTCCTATCTTCCTCTACCTCAAATGGTTCCTCAACTTCAGTGTCACCCTCATAATGCAGCATTTCTTCCTCTTCTGATTGCTCATCATCTGATTCTTCCTCTTGTACTTCTAGCTCTCTCTGTCTCTTTCCCTCTTCCACCTCTACATCTTCATCATCACCCATGTAATGATGGTCATTTCCAATTTGAGCATCCTCATCAGAGGCATTAGCATCACTGTCCTCATATGCCTCAAATCCTTGATATCCCTCTTCTTCTTCTTCCAAAACTGCTTTCAACTTGGCTGTTCCATTCTTGCTTTCTTGTGTGCAAACACCAGCAGGATGAGGTGTGCTAGAGTTGCTACATTGACTCTCAAAAACTACTCCTTGCTGATCAACAGCTAAGATAGGAGGCTCACTCAGATCGAAAACAACAGGCTCTTGGTACACCACAGTGGACAACTCTGGCATTTGACATTGCTGCAACTCAAATTCAGTAACAGGGGGTGGGCAAGCCCTGACTAGCAAATCAAGCACCAATTTGTCCTGGATCTTCCTCTTTATCTTCTGTAATTCTGCATGACTGTCTACCAAATCCAGCCCTTTCTCTCCTAAAGATGGATTTTCAATGTGAAACAAACAATCATATGCATTAAATCCTTGGGTTTTCATCACTGCAACCAAATTCAAATAAGTAATATCTGAACCACACAGCTTCATCTCCAATGGTTCTCTTGCATCAAAATGGATCCTTACTTGCCAAATGTCTTCATCCAAACTACAGAACAAATTAAATTTCATGTATTCATTATAATTACTCTTAATTTGGAGAGCAACTGTACAGTACAGAACAATTTAGAGTAACCTGTAAGTCTAATATTTACTATTAACTCTACTATTACAGATGCTATTTCAGCACAGAACAATGCTACTAAAGTAACCTGTAAGTCTAATATTTACAGTACAGAACAATGTACTTTACTATTTCAGCACAATAGCAAAATCAAGGAAAAAGACAAGGTCATAATCCCAAATTGTTACTGTAATTGAACTAATTTGAGAGTGCAATACACTGAGTTACTAGTTACTGTAATTGTCCTATACTAGTCACTACAATTGGACAAACCCTAATCCCCAACTCGATAAACAAAAAGATGAACAAACCCTAAAAATCCCCAATTGGATAAACCAGAGCAGGGGGAGGACAAGGGTACTTACAGCACGCCGCCAAGTCCATGCGTCAACTCATGGCTGCTGCTAGGGTTCGCCACCCACTGCTGCGCCAACCGCAACCGCTGCTCCATGCTGAGTAACATCGACTCCTCCTCGTCGTCGGTCGAGTACGCGGAGCTGGAGTCGTCGCCGCCATCGCCGTCGACGCCAGCCGTTCTGCTAGGAGGCCAGAATGGCATCTCACCGCCGCCGTGGATGCCCTCGCCGCCGCCTGCCGGAGTCGCCGACGCCATAGACTAGGGTTCGAGCGAGTGAGGAGAGGAGGTGCGGCGGGGGCGAGCTGGTGCGACCGGACCGGGTTCGAACCGGCTCGTCCTAGTCAGCGCGCGGGCACGCGCCGATTGGCCAGCGTGGCACCTGACGGGTGGGCCCGAGCTGTCGGATCGAGCGTCAATACGTATAAATACGCGTTTTAGCCTTATTTGAAAAAACCTGAAGCAATCATGGTACTGACATGCAAAGATTAGTAATCGTGGTACCAATCTGCATGTGATGTCCGAATTGTGGTACTTCTGTGCAATTAACTCCTCTGATAGCCACATTCAGGGCCTTTTTGATTCGCAGGATTGTCAAAATAAAGGAATAGAAAAAATGCAGGAATAGGATGACATGTCCCATAGTATCCTACATGATTTGAAAGATTATTTGATAGCGCGGGAAAAACAAAGGAATTCTACAAAGAGGTTTGAGTAGATGGAAAATTCCTCTAAAATGTAGTATAAATGGATCCTATGGAAAAATTCCTAAGGATGCCAATCCTACGAATCAAACGAGCATCGCAGGAAAAATTCCTAAGGGTTCAAATCCCCCAAAAATCCTATGTAATTTATTTGAATCAAAGGAGCCCTCAGATAATCAGATCTGTGCGTGGAAACCTGGCATTCTCCAGAGGCTCGGAAGTAACGTGGAGTCCAGCATTATGCAGTGGCGTCGTCCTTGGCTTGCACGCCATGTCAATGGCATGAGCAGCGTCGGCAATCATTTCGTCCAGATCCAACGTCTCTGCCTGGCCCCAACCATGGCAGAGATCAAAATGCAGGGGACAATTTGTCCTCAGTTACGGAAATCAGGGCGGGCACCAGTCCCGTCTGAAATAAGATAATTGTGTCCGTCTATGCTCCATGCGAGAATTCTGTAGTAGTATTTGTAGTAGGTTAGGTTAATTGGACTATATCCCTTCGCTACATCTCTATATACGGTTGCACTGCCTAGACCCCATCTCTGCATGCATGATTGGGGTAACAAACAGGCATATCTGCATGCTACGTACAACTAACCAGTGGATCATCATCACGACAGTCAATGGATATGCATGAATCGAACGTCCGGCAGCCGAAGATCGGCCGAAGGGCCAGCGCGGCGGCCAAAGAGCGGCTCCTCGGAGGCAGAGAGGCCGAAAACAGTGCCCCTTTCAGGGACCAAAAGATATGCCAGGACGCGACTATGTCCATGCTCGGGATCGTTGGGTTCAGGACAGCGAAATCCGCCATCAATTTAGAGCATTCTCGAAAGAAAACAATCAAATGCAGTGCTGTGTACGTATTACGCTTCTGTGTGGGGCTGAAACCATTTTGTGGGTGATGTGGGGCCGTGGTCTCGGATAAATATCCGAGCTCGTCACTCGATCTTAGCATCTAGATTCTAGAGTACCTGTTGCCGCTTGAATCGTGTCCTCGTGTGCACGAAATGTACTTGATTTGGACGTTAGCTACGTCGACAATGATCATGTGACTCCACGCACTAGTGGCGAGAATAATCTAACCCAGCCTCCAAGAGAAGACCTTATCCATCTGCATGTTTTTCCACCTAGACGCCGAAGAGGTGAACACATTTGTTCTTGTGTAAAAAAGGAAAAGAAAATGGAAGCTTGTGCCCAGCGGCCGATGCCGATAGGCGATGGCTACTTGATTCCTTGTCGAACGCTAGAGTTACCTTACCTGTGGGGCCAGAGGCTCCCAACTGGCACCGAGTTTGGGCCCGGGCAGGATGGATGCCGACACGACATGTCCCGGCCCAATCCAGTCTGCTTTAGTTTAACACCACACACCAGCATTCTGCTTTTAGTTTTGGTACAGTCCACATACTACTTTCTTCTTTTGGTTCGAGTTGTGATTGTGAACAGAAGCATCTACAGAATCGGACGTGTACCAGCGCTTCCACAGAATTAACAGCGCCGCAGAACTGGCTGGAGTACCTACCTTTGTACGTATTCTGTGGACGCCATCTGGACATGTAATGTAATCTCTCAGAAGACATACGCGGCGGCTCATTGTGAAGTTACAGCAACGACCGGTGCGCCACGCGCGGAGGACATGTGTCCATCCGCCGCTGGGCCGTTCGTCGCGACACCTCAACGACTGTAGTCACGCTGGTTCAATTCGCCGCGGACAATGTCAGCCGGCCGCACTGTCATGAGCTGTGACATGGCAGTACGTGGGCACTGTAGAACTGAGTCCATTCCCTTCCACGATAAAACATCCCTCGATCGCCATCGCCGGCCATTATTAGTTTCTCCAACTCCAAGCCAAGCCAGTGCTCTTCGCTCTGGAATCCTAGTTAATGGCCGGCCGGTCAGGTACGTGGTAACTAACCACCAGCTAGCCAGCAGCGCCACCTCGAGAGCGTCGCCATGGCAGGGGCAGAGGGGCCGGCCGTGTAGCGGGCAGCGCGCGGCGGCTGGAAGAGTTATCTGGAGGTCGATCGGCGATGGTGGTGCACGTGGTGCTCCTGGCCGTGCCGGCGGTCGGCGGGTTCATGCAGGCGTTCAAGTTCTCGGTCCTGCTCTGGCCGTTCAACATCACGCTGCCGCTGCTCCGCCACCTGCCGCGCGTCTGCCTCACGCTCATGGCCGCCGCGGCGCACTACGACGCCGAGCTGCGCGCGTACCTCACCGGCCGCCGGACGGTGCCGCTGCCGGAGCCGAGGTACTCCACCCTCCGCGGCGCGCAGAGGCGCACGCGTGAGCAGCTCGCCGCGCACGCCATGATCGCCCTCGTCGACATCTCCTACTGATGTCGCGTAGCCAACAGCTGCTTAATTCTGGCGGTGCTCTTCTTGGTTTGATAGGTTGGTTCAGAGCTTTTTTTTGGCGGTGCTCTTCTTGCTCGTATAGGTTAGTTATAAGAATTTCAATTGGATCATGCACATAGCCACATGGGTCTTCCATTTCTCTTTGCCTGCACTCGTCGGCTGCGTTCATGAATTTGTTGTGATCTGTACTCATTTATGAAATGCAAAGGAGCTTAAATCAGGACATAGCCGGGTTCATATTGTTTTTTGAAACAGTTGCACCGATCTTATTCCTTGTGAAAGATGGTTGGAATAGGAAAGAATCCAACCACAAGGTCCACAAGACTACAAATAAAAAACATTGGAAACATATACACTATAGCTCCGGGATATGATTTGCACAGAGCAAAAGAAAAAGAAAGCACATTCAAGGACCATCGTCCGAACATGTTTCACATTTGCCGAGTCCATTTTGAATCCTGATCTTGCTGAATCCTTCACCTGCATGGGAAAATAAATGCAGATAAATACATGTGTGGACATTGTATATCTTCTCCATGGAAGGAGCATAGCTCACAGTTTGAGGTCATATGTTAAACTTCGGTAGTTTGTACTACCAAGGTTGTACTAAAGCAACCTCAATTAATATGGATCAGGGGGAGTAAAATTGTTTGACGTCATATGTGAAAGTACTTTGTGGATTTTGTGGAAGTTTGGGAACCCTTATTCATTTTTACTCAGATATGAGATGTTGAAATAAATGAGGAGCTAGTTAAGAAATGTCAATCCTCATTATTTGGGTAATTCCAATGGAACATCGAGGCTTTTTAAAAAATCGTTTGCATACATAAAGCTGCTAAGAAGAAGAAAGTCAAGTTTTTGGTCATACATATTTTTTATATTTAAGCTGTGTACTTAAGATCATGAAGAGATATCAACCGCAAAAAAAGAAGATCATGAAGAGATATTTGGTCCGTCTACACTGTTCAATATGCCCGGTGTTCAATATGCCTTCCTACACTGAGGCAGTGAGTGAGACCCAAGCAGCCCAATGCTTGTTTATCAAGAAAAGCAACCCAACATGGATCACGACAATGCAAAAGCACATAAAAAGAAAAGAGATAAAATTGATACCTAACTATGATATATAATCAATGATTGCTTTTTTTAAGATGACATGGTCTCGGCAAATGTGAAGAATTCAACATGGACTAGGTCGCGGGCTCGCTCACTCTCCATAGAGAGCAAATATCCGCCAAGACACTTCTCTTTCTCAGTTGACGTCTCCTTACCCTCCATTCTTCCTTCTACTTATTCTTACCTCCAGATGAGTTGTCGGCATTGTCAATTCTTCTTCTTTGTAACGCCTTCCTCCTCTTCTTACACCTCATGCTTCTTCAATCTGCCATCAACCTAAGATCCGGGGGGCATCGCTGTTCCCCGTGTGATGGCTAGTGAGTTCTTCCCCTCACCTCTTTATACATTATCTTTGAGGGTAATGTTAGCTTCATTCATTCATTCAGTATGCTTAAGAACATTCATATGATATCATGGGGAGTACAAGCCAGACATGCGAGACTGCGGGGATAAGGATATAGCTACCATGGGACATTACTTCCATGTAGGCAATTGTCTATAAAGATAATAGATCGATAATATCTCTGGGATGAAGCAGGATAACCATAGGGTAATGATTGATCGTTGCAAGCTCATATCATTCACCCTTCCTAGTTCTGGACTTCTAGTCCTCCAGTTCCCCAGATTGGATAACCCAGATGCATTTACATTGTTCGGTGGGGGAGTGAACTGCCAAATGCCCAACTCTAACAAGGTCACCAAATTCACATTTGAGTACAAGCACTAAAAGATCTCCCTCCCCTTATTTCTTTGCGCACTTCAACCAAGTCACCAGATCTCACTCACCAAATCCTGCTTACCCATGTTTGATTGATTTTCTATGATTACCAAGCAACATAAAATGTTTTTTACTTTTATAATGTTTTGACTTTCCACATTTAAATTATCTCCCGCCGAGTTTTTTGTAAATTTAGTAAGCAATGAAATATTCTATACGTCAAAGATTTGGAATAGATTCAGACTAATTTCAAATCAAATTTAAATATTGTAAAAAAACTAGTGATTTCTGACTAAATAATTCCAATTGTTGTTTTTCAAAATTTACAAATTACCTGCAATTTTGAGGGTACAAACATAAAATTGCTCCTTGGAATTTTATTTGGTCAAAACTAAATAAATAAATTTGAATTTGGGCCATCTTTTTGGTAGAAAAAGAGATTTGCCTACCATGTGTTTTCTTCAGCTTGTTTGACTCTTTTGTTAGACGGCGGTTTTTTCTTTGAGCTATCGCTAGAGCATGCTTTGACCGTGTATCTATCACGGGTTTTTAGGGGTGCGAATCTATCGTATGAAATTGTTCTAACAAACATTGAAGTTACATTAAAATATTATATCTATGAAATCTAGCCTAAGTACCAGAAGGTTGGACCGAGATTCCGCCTCACTCGTCAATATGAATGCACGACCCATTTTGCGCGGGCACGGGGCGTACATATACGTTGGTTCCTACCGCGTAACCTCCCCGCGCCCCATCCTTTGTATGGCCCGCCCCACTCTGGTTTTTTCCACCGGTCCTGGGAAGCACTAGGACCTTCTCTGAACCCGTTTCTTTGTTTTTTCTTCTATGTCCAAATTTGCAAAAAAAATCATAGATTCGTGAAAATATTTAATTAATAAACCTTTTTATTACTTAAATATTTTATAAAATTACATTTTTTGAATTCATGAACTTTTTTTGAATGTTAGGAATTTTATTGAAATTTTCAATGTTTTTATATTTCTAAGGAAAACATTCTTTTGAAATGCATGGACATATTTTAGAAATCATGACCAATTTTTGAATTGATGAACTCTTTGGAAATATGAGAATTTTTATTAAAATGACTATTTTTGAAATTTGGGAACAATTTTATAAATCATGAAGATTTTGAAAAATAATCAAGAACTTTTTTTGGAATTGAAACTTTTTTGCATTCACAAACATTTTTCAACTTCGCGAACTTATTTTCAAAATCGTGAAAATTAAGGCATATGTGAACATTGTTTTCAAAACCATGAGCATTTTTTGAATCCACAAAATTTCCATGTTTTCCCGAACATTTGTATGAATATTTTTTGAATTTACAAACATTGTTTTAAAAATATGCCTATTCTTTGAAACTGAAAACCTTTCTGTAATACTGATTTATTTTAATGAAAAAAACATTGACACAAAAAACAAAAGAAAAAACAAGATAAAAAAACACGGGCGTCCTGCCCCGCGCATGGGCCGGCCCAAAAACATGTGTGGGGGCAGCAGGATCGTCCTCCTTATTTGATGGTAAATCCTATTACGTGCCTATAGCGCCGTGGAGGCCAACTAGCGCTCACTGCAGCGCCGAGTTGGACCGGCCCATGACTGCACAACACAGCAAACCTACAACACAATTTTTTTTTTGAAAAAGTTGCGCTCTCAAGGATTTACACTCACACCGTTGTGTTATCACACGAGCTCCGCTAAAACTACAACTACTCAACTGTAGAGAATGTGAATAGCGCCAACTATATAAAAACAAGTGCGGCCGCGATATGTATTGTACTCACACCGATTCTAAATAAAAGTCGTTGGAGTGATTTTCCGACCAGGTGAAAAACTAAGGAAATTACATCAACACCCTCACTTAATTTGAATCGGCCATCTCCAAATCGTCTTCCACCTTCGCTCCCCACACTCCGCCTAGCCTTGACCTCCGTCGCCGTGCTCCTCCGCCCCCACCTTTGCAGCCCTGCTCCTCTGGCCTCACTCCCGTGAGATGCCATGGGAGTGGGAATGAGATGCGGGTGACAGTGGGAACGAGATGCCGCGAGAGTGATGTGACAAGGAGAGGGAGAGGGCGGCGACGGGGAGAGCAAAAGGGGGGCGACGAGGAGAGGGACTGGCAAGAGACGAGGAGAGGGACTGGCAAGAGACGAGGAGAGGGAGTGGCTGACTGATCTGGATGTAGAGAGAGAGAGATTTGGAGTGGATGTAGAGAGTGAGTGGGCTGCAGGAACGAGTGGTGGTGGACGAGGGTGATTTTGAAAAGTGGAGAATTTTGTAATGTAACAGAATTTGCACTGAGAAACCTAAAGGACATATATTTAGGTATAGAGGGAGTACAATATACTCCACTATAACACTTCTATTTTTTAATTATTTGGAGAAAAACGTGAATTTGAAAAGGTTCATCGATTTTTCAAAAGTTCATCATTTTTTAGAAAAGTTCACTAACTTGAAAAAAGTTCATCAATCTTGACAAAACTTTCATCGAATTTGAAAAAAAAGGTTCATCGAGTTTGAAAAAAAATTCACAAATTTGAGTAAAAAATCTCATCAAATTTGAAGAAAAGTTCATTCATTTTTTAAAATAGTTCATCAAATTTGAAAAAAAAACATTGATTTTTTTAAAAAAATTATGGAATTTGAAAATACTTCATTGGATTCCCTTAAAAGAATTATCCAATTTGAAAATATTCGTTGAATTAAAAAAAACACTGAATATGAAAAAATTCGTCAAAATTGAGAAAAAACAATTCATCAATTTGAAGAAATTTTTACGAATTTTAAAACATTCATCGAATCAAGAAACAAAAAGAAAAAATGGAAACGGAAAAAGGAAAAAAGAAAGTGTAAAGAAAATGATTCAAGGTTGTGTTGTGGTTAGTGTTGCCTGATCTGGATGCAGTACCGACGCCCGAAGCGTCAAATAGGAATTGCCTTATTTGACGTGCAGGTCGCCAAATCGGAGGTCCCTTATCCTCCGACCCGGCCCAGGCGCTAAATAGGAGCACTCCGCTAGGCTGGACTAAAAGCTCGTAGCTTGCGAGCTTAACGAGCGCTTGATAGTTTAGCTCATTAAGCTCGTAGCTCGCTTTTTAATGAACAGAGCTAATTATTAATTTCAGCTCGCTATGCTTAACGAACGAGCTAACGAGTTTCACGAATAGCTCGTTAAGCTCGTTAGTAACAACACAATACATATTTCTATCTTACGTGACAAAGTTTTTGTAGCACTTCATCTCATCTATTCAATCTAATCAATATAGAAGGTAACAAATTAGTGCATTTATTTGTGTAGTCACCATATTTCATCGTAAAACAACACCAACACACTCGTCATGTAAAACGTAGCACATTATAATTTGTTAACAAGCGCTCATGAGTTTAACGAGATTCAAACAAACTAAGCCGAGCAAGGTTTTCTGCTCGTTAATTTTAATGAGCTTAACGAGCCAAGCCTTAAAAAGCACGAACTTAACGAGTACGAGCTTAACGAGCCAAGCAGCTCGTTAATCCAGCCGTTGAAAGGCCCGGCTGAATATCCACCGAAAGGGCGAGCCAAAAGCAAAAGAGCGACTTCTCAAACCCTGGAAGGCCGAACAGAATGTCTCCTTCAGGGGGAAATAAATATGCTGGGAAACGACCACGTGACCAAGTGCATGCTCCCTATCGTACGTAGCTCAAGGATGGCGAAGTCTACAACTAATACATGTCGAGTTCATCTTTATAATATGTTGATTGATGCTTCCCGGACTGAAATCTCGGATAAGACTGGTCAATCGATCTTAGCACCATCTTTATGGTGGTATTCGTCGTTGCTCGACTTGTCCACCTATGCACGCAAAATGCACCTGATTTGGACCTAGAACAAACATCATCATGTCAGACAACCGAATCTAACTTGTGAGAGAGGAAAATAATGGATACGTAGCCACGTGAGTCTTGATGCATTCCCTAGCTGAACACCAGAGTTATTTCGAGGACAGAGTATGTTACATATAAATATTTTTCAGGATTCCTTTCGAGTTCTAACTCTATACTACGCGACCTAGCGAGCCGTCGCCTCCCAAAAAGCTAGGGTTCTCTGCCTCCCACAGGCGCCGGCGCCGGTCCGTCCCGTCTCCGGTGGCCTTAGGGCCATGGGGGTGGAGTGAATCTCGGCCCTTGCCGGTGAGAGGGCTCTGTTTTTAGATTTTTTTTTTAGCTTTGTCAGGGTTTGTGTCTTGCTGAGGAAGGCGAGACGAGGACGGCTCCCTGAAGATGGAATAAAAGTCTCCCCGCCTAGTCCCCGTTCCGGTGATGCATCTAGCATCGTCGGTAGGCGTATGGAGGTGTGTCTCCGGCGGATCTGTATTTGGTGGATTTGCTTGGATCTGTTTGTCATTCGTCTTCGTTCGTGTGTCTTCAGGTTGGATCCTTTTGATCTACACTCCGTGGCGGTTGCTATTCTGGTGCGTTGGTTCTATGTGGCCCTAGCACGACGACTACTACAACAAGGTTTGCCCGGCTCCGGTGAGGGAGGGGTGATGACAGCGGCGTGCCTTCGGCTCGATTTAGTGCTTGTAGTCGTCGCTAGGTGGTCTACGGATCTGGATGCAATTTTTATTATTTCTAGTGTTCGTTGTACTATCATGATTAAAGATAGATTGAAAGTTTTTCTGAAAATAAATATAAATATTTTTCAGAACAGAGGCTCAAGCTGCTCAACTCGATCACACTTGGGATTGGGGACGAGACTTGCCTGCTCCCTTCCCATGCTCCCATCCGTGCTCCTGCATACGTGGCTTTATTTGATTGGAAAAAAATAAGGTCTGGCCCCACCCCCTGAAAATCAGGGGGGGGGGGAGATGATTAGATTAGAAAAGAAAAAGGAAAAAGAACAGCCGTAGGATGAAGTGGGAGCGGCAGTCAAGCCGGATCCGGGATTGGGCCCCGGTGCATGCCGACATGTCCAAGCCAATCATTCTGCCGTGTACCCGAGAGAAAAAATGATTCTGCCTACATAGCGTTCCTGCAGTTCCGATTTTTCCGTCATTTTTGGAAGAGTGGTACGTCTTCAATCCACAAAGATTTAATCGGCACTACGTACAGAAATCGCTGTGAAGAACTTTCCAAACCACGAGCTACGTCTACGCCACGTCTGTATTCAGTGGACACGATCAGATCAGCTGCACGTAGGATTGGACTGTCGACATGTAATGGCAGTACGTACTCCGTCAGAAATACTGTAGGAAATACGCGTATCGACATGAAGTTGATTGGAAGTGGGCCGCACTCGCAATCGCAGCACAGTGAACTCCATCGATAAGCGCCAGCGACGGCCGGTGCCCCACGCAGGAAATGTCGATCGATCGACATCGGACAGCCGCTGACCCATCGCGACTTCTGACGCCCAAGTGTCTCCATAAACGCACGCTAAAGCAACAACAGTAGAGCGGGGTAGTAAGAAGCCTAACCATTGTCATATGATCATCACTAATCAATTTCCTCTCAAATATAGCAGCAATGCCATCAGCCTCCACCACCGCCGGATGACCACAATCTATATCCATATTGGCCCCTCACTATTTCAGTCAATTAAGAGTGGATCATCACTAATCAATTCCCCTTGTACGCGATGAGGCAAAAAAGACCGACTCAACGGGTTTTCTTTTTGCCATGGCAGCATTAGTTAGAATTTAAAACGTGTCGTCCACTTTCTAAAAATGTACATAACAGATAACTTTATGTAATCCGACATTGCCCTATGTGGGTAGGGGCAGTGGCGTGTGCTAAGGAAGGACGAGGAGGTTGTGTGGTCACAAACTATAGAGTCCAAGAAAAAGGAAGCTATTCCCTTTACCAAGCAGATTCGACCCTTCCCGTCCCATTCATATAATGTGTTGTAATGCTTAAATTTTTTAAGTAATAAAAACACCCCTTTTCGAAAATCCATATAACGTGTTGTGCACATCGATCATTCCACTCGATTCCAACCCGTCTTAGGGCATCTGGGTCGGCATCGATATGTTATTGTTTTCACGGATCATGCGGCGTGTGGACCGATTATCGTGAGTATGCATGTGTGTACCCGAATACACTAGCAGGTTTGTGCCAACACTTCCTCTGGATACAATCAACGATCTTGCTAAAGTTAGCCATCTATCACTATTGTGCCGAGTAATTAGGCGATGGATAGAAGGTGGACCGATGTATATAGTGTAATTTTCTAATAACGATCAATATTCGGATGAGATTTGACATCATATCTACAATTTTGTTATGGTCGATGCAAGATGATTCAATGTCGTGATGCCGTGTGGTCGATCATCCTACCGAGGTGGGGTCATCGTGGTGGGTTGGGGTGAGGCTTATAGATATGAAAAATACATAGATATAGGAGTCTAATTCTCTTTTCTATTTAGGACTTCAATAGTTGGCGAACGTTTGTCACGGAACAACATTTGTGAATAAATTTCATGACAATTTTAATGATAGGGGGTTACAATTTCTTTAGACTAGCATGACAATTGCTTCTTAGAGAAGGCATTTTTCTAAGAAAAAGTGCCATCGCTTGATGTCGATCAAACGGCTGCGAGGGCATTCGCTGGAAGTTCCTTCCTAGTGAACATTCGCCGGTCAGCATTACCGTCCTATTATTTATTTGGATCTCCGGAGAAGCTGCATGTGTATAATTAGGTAATCTTACCCCTGAACTCTGAGTGTGTACCTATAGGAATGCACCATAGGCCTTTTCTTTAGACAAAACAAACTGAGGGACAGTCTCAACTTGCACTCCTTTCCGACCCACTGTATGCCGACATGTCAAGCCAATCATTCTGCGTATGCACGCCAACAGAAACATTCTGCTTTTACCATCCATACAGATACACTCCAACTCCAGATGCGTAAACGAAACTTCGTCGCTGCTTTACCCTGGACAGGTGCCAGCGACGGCCGGTGTCCCACAGAGCAAGAAAATGTAGATCGATCGAGATCGAACGGGCGCTGGCCCATGGCTAGAATCTCGTGACGCCCCAGCTCTCGATAATTCCATTCGCGGCAAGCATACACAAGGGCACAAGGCGTGCGGTAAGCAACAACAATCTCTTCAGCAACTCCAGCGAGCAGCGACTTGCGTAGCAGTACGCGTCCACGATCGAGAGCGTCCATATAATTGAGTCGATTCCTTCTCATTATGAAACATCTCTCGATCGCCATCGCCAGCCATTATTAATCCGCCCACCCGACATGCCCCTACATAGTTAATGGTCGGTCAGTCAGGCCCGTGGTATTGGTAACCACCAGCAGCTGCAGCGCCACCTCAAGAAACGTTGCCATGGCAGAGGCAGAGGCGGAGGGGTCGGCCATGTAGTGGAGCGGCACCGGCCGACCGGCGGAGGCGGAAGAGTTGTCTGGGGATCGACCGATGGTGGTGCACGTGGTGCTGCTCGCCGCGCCGGCGGTCGGCGGGTTCCTCCTGCACGCGTTCAAGTTCTCCATCCTGCTGTGGCCGTTCAACCTCACGCTGCCGCTGCTGCGCGACCTGCCGCGCGTCTGCGCCACGCTCCGGGGGGCTGCGTCGCTCTACGCCGCCGAGCTGCGCGCGTCCCTCGCCGGCCGCCGGCGGAGGGCGCCGGCGCCGCAGCTCGACCGCCAGTACTTCTCCCTCCGCGGCGTGCGGAGACGGCCGGCGGAACGGCTCGTCGACCACGCCATGCTAGCCCTCGTTGACATCTCCTACTGATGCCGCTGCGTTGCCAAGGTGGTTGCATGCCGGAGCTGTTTAATTCCGGCGGTGCTCGGTTTGGATGGAAACGTTGGTTCAGAATTTTCTTTGGATCATGTACATAGGCGTTCCATTTTTTTATTATCTTTTTTCCTGCATTTGTCGGCTGCACTTGTTGTAACTAGTCCAATGTCCTGCGTAATTACACCGGATCTTTTTTGCTATCTTCAGTATTACTCCCCGTCTCAAAATAAGCGACTCAATTTTGTACTAGCTTTAGTATAAAATTAGTACAAAATCGAGTCATTTATTTTGAAACGGAGGAAGTATATTAGATTATCAAGTGAGTGTTAATAACAATGCTATTTGCATGAATATAATAGTACTGATATATTGATGTGGTGATGAACTAATGATTGCCTTACTTAACTATAGTATGGAGGTTCCACTCAAAAAAAATAGTATGGAGGTTCCCAAAAAAAAACTATGGAAGTTCTTCCTTCTCAAAGAGAGATCATTTACATAAATATATTCCCATTTGTTGGAACAACCTTACTTTAAAAATCAGGTATAGCTAGATCTCAGCCAACTGAGACTTAACGCGGTCGACTTAATGTAGTCTTAGTCAAGTGACAAAACATATAGAAAAGATGAAAGAAAGAAAATATTACACTAATCTTCATGTATGATCGCACAAATCGGCCGAGACTTTGTTAAGTATCAGTCGACTGAGGTTTAGCAATCCTGTTAAAACACTCGCATAGATGTGAGATAATGTCGGAAGGCGAGCTATCTAAAAACTGTTAAACCTTGTTACTTCGATAACCCTTAATGGAGGATTGGGGCAGCTGTTGATATATATTTTTGGCCAATAAGACAAATCCGTGTATTCAGCGGACGCATTCAGCTGCACCTTCGACTTGCCGACGACACGTATGTAACCACAGGAATCCGTCTAAAATACGCGGCGGCAGAGCTCAGCCCGAAGTTGGTTGGGAGTGGGCCGCATGGCTGACGAAAAATTATGACCGCGACAACGATCTGCCTCGCACATGGCAGCACGCCAGCACCGTCCTCACTGCCTACACGGATAATTGCCGGTGACGACCGGCCGGTGGCGGTGCCCCACCACAGGGGTAATGTCGTATCGATCGATCGAGATATGGCGAGAATATTTCGACGCCCCAACTGCCAAGTCTTACGCCAAATCCATTCGTGGCGACCGGCGAGACATACGCTAAGCAACAACAACGTCGCCGGCCGCATGCCCTGAGAAGCACCTGAGCTGTCCAGCAGTATTTGTCCACGATCGAGAGCGTCCATATATGCAACTTATTCGATTCCGCAGAATCTTTCTCGATCGTCGCCATCGCTCGCCGGCCGGTCGGTCGATCGATCAGGTCCGCGGCAGCCACCGGCAGCAGCAACACCACCTCAAGAACGTCGGTACGCACAGGCAGAGGCAGAGGGACCGGCCGGCCATGTAGGAGCAGCACCACGACGGCGGCGGCGACTGGCGGTGGTGGAAGAGTTGTTGTGGGGATCGACGATGGCGGTGCACGTGCTGCTCCTCGCCGGGCCTGCGGTCGTCGGCGGGTTCCTGCACGCGTTCAAGTTCTCCATCCTGCTGTGGCCGTTCAACCTCACGCTGCCGCTGCTGCGCCACCTGCCGCGGGTCTGCGCCACGCTCCGGGCGGCCGCGGCGCAGTTCGACGCCGAGCTGCGCGCGTTGCTGAGTGGCCGACGGCAGAGGGCGCCGGTGCCGCAGCTGGACCACCAGTACTCTGCCCTCCGCCCCGTGCAGAGACGGCCGGCGGGACAGCTCGTCGCGCAGGCCATGCTGGCCCTCGTCGACGTCTCATACTGATTCATGCCTCATGTTGGTTGCATTCTTGAGTTGACAGGCCTCCGCGCTCTGGTCTGGCGGAGCTCCTCTTCCATAGGCTAGGCTAGTGGCTCGCCAGTTTCATTCGAGCTTGCTTGCGCATAGGCACATAGCTGTTCCAAAAAAAAAATTGTACCCTTCTATTCGTCAGCTGCGGCGTTTGACTCCTCCGATCCTGCATTGTGATTTGTGAATTTTGTACTCTTTTGTGAAATATGAACTGCAAGGAATTTGGATCGAACGGGACATTCCCTCCTTGATCAAACATATCGACGAGTCAATACAGATTCATGTTGCATGTCCCTTGCAAATTCAGCAAACTCAAAATCTTCTGATGCACTTTTTAGCTTACACTGGACTCAGGGTAACTATTATAAATCAGTTATAGTTCCCATCAATGTCGGCCCCCAAAGAACTCAGATTCTGGCTAACATTCGGGGTCGTGTTGTGGGCAGTTTTCCATTTATATATCTAGGGCTTCCTCTTGGCACTATGAACATTTCATCCGTATGATGCAAAGAATTGAGAGGAGACTCACTGGTTGTTCTATTTTCTGTCCTATGGGGGAAAACCGACTTTGATCAAAAGTGCCTTCTCAAGCATGCCAACATTCCTTATGAGTTCTCTGGCCCTCCCTATTTCTGTGATTGACAAGTCAACAAATACATCAGACATTGCTTGTGGAGAAAATATGGTATGGAGGAACATGGTCGTGCTTGATTTGGAACACTTACTATCCCAATAGTGCACCCACTGACATGGGTTCACTTGATTTGGAACACTTACTATCCCAATAGTGCACCCACTGACAAACCAATGGGTTCATTCTGGTGGGAAGCAATCTTGAAATTACTCCCTGAGTTCAAATCCATGGCCTCTTGTACTGTGGGACAAGGAAGATCTGTTCTTTTCTGGCATGACAAATGGAACAATACACCTCTTAACATCCAATACACTGAATTATTCTCTTTTGCCATTGATAAATGCATCTCTGTTCGACAAGTGGCTGAGACTGAAAGCTTTGAAGAGATTTTGTACAGGCCACTGTCTATTCGGGCCTTTGATCAGTTCCAAGAAGTGCAATTAACATTGAACCATACCAGATTCTCCAATAGTGATGATACATGGCAGTATACTTGGAACTTTGCTAAATTTTCCGCAGCCAAGTTGTACAAGATTTTAATGCAGGGGGGACGGTTTCTCCCATTTTTAATAAGATTTGTAAATCTTCAGTCGTCCAGAGATACAAAATCTTCTGCTGGTTCCTTGCACTTGACATATTGAATACCAGAAGCCTTCTCCATAGAAAATCCTTCTATCTGCCCTCCTACTTATCTGAACTTTGCAATGAGCATGCGGATGAGACCCCCCTTCGCCTTTTCTGGGATTGTAAGTTTGCTCTCCAATGCTGGGATATGATCACTCCCAACAACAAAAAAAGAGACACTGCTGTTCTCCAGGAAATCAACTTGGCTTTGAACGAACTACCCTCCGGCTTGGCTATGAGCATAGTTATCATGAGTTGCTGGCATATCTAGATGCATTGAAACAACAAAATATTCAGGCATATAAGTCCCAACATCACCTCTTGGAAATTTCAACTCAGAAAAGATCTAGAGCTACTCAAATACAGAGCTAAGCAGCAGCTACATCAAGTTCTTCAAGGATGGATTGAGTCAAGATTAGCCTGATTTATTAATCGTTATCATGTTTCCTAGAACAGGCATTGGATAGAGGGATTCATCCATCCCCTTGTAATTTCTTTTACTTTGTACATAATTGTTTTTGGGTTATATTAATGAAAATATACCGCAAAAAAATTACAAATTCATGAGATGGATCGTTGAGCGCTCTTCCTTTATCTCAAATTAAGTGTTTTATTTTTTACACGGTAATAAGGAGTTTATTCCAAGATTATAAAGTTACAATCCAGAGGCACAGGGTCCTCAATACACACAGAAGTACAAGAGTGTGACATGTCAGTCGATCTGCTGTACTATTCTGACCACGTCTAACTTTCTGAGAAACAAACTCTCTGTCCATAGTGAGTGACTTAATCTCAGCAGTTAAATGCCCATATACAGAGCCGTTCATTTGAAAAGATGGACAGTGCCTCTGCCGAGTCAGAGTGGACAAGGACCGGTTTATCTGTTAGTTGGATGGCCAGAGCCATGGCCAGCATCAAGTCATGTATCTCCACTTCAAGGGCCTCAGTGCAGTGGAAAAGTACCCGATATGCTGCAAAAATCATAAACCCATCCTTCCTCCTGAGAATCATCCCAGCTGCCATTAGAGCATCTCCAACAGACGCGCGCGCGCTAAAAACAGAATATAGCGTCAGGTGAGCCAGCTTTTATGCGCGGCGGTGTGCTGGCTCCAGAGATCGCCGCAAAATAAGCGCCCGAGCCGCTCCAGCAGGCGCGCTATATTTCATCTTTTTTCTTAACTACGATTCGATACACATTTGGGTCCGATAGTATAAATGTGAGATAGTTCGTCACATAGCCTGCTCCTACGATACAAAATAGTGCATAGATAGTTCATAACCTTCTCCTACGATAGATAGATAAAACCAAAAACTACTACTATTCGTCATTCTCCGACTCGGACTCTGCCTCGGTCATGTCCTTCTCCGACGTCTGAGCGTAGGCATCAAGGAACCGCTCGTCGTTGGAGTCCCAGGACGACGCATCTCCTAGCGCGATGTTGAATTTAGCGACCGCCTTTCGCGTTCGCTTGTCCTCGCGATAGGCGGTTCGCTCCTCCCTCCTCTCCTCCCTCTCCGCCCTTCTCTCGGCGAAGAACTGTTGCTCGTTGATGTCGTCTTGCGGGAAGCGTTGGCGCCACAACGCCATGGCTTCCTCGTCCATCTCGGCCAGGCTGAGACGGCGCTCCCGCCTCCGGTTCTCGCGACGATCCTCGTCGGTGATAAGCCGCGGGGGAGGCGCCAACTCCTGCGCCCGCTCCCGCGTCGCCACGTCCGGGAAGTTCATCGGCCACGCCGCGGCGTCGTACGCGCGAGCACCCTCCTGGGCGGTGTCGAAGGTTCCGAGGCCGAGGCGTACGTCGCCGGACCGAATCTCGAAGGAGTAGGTGCCGAACGGATGCACGCGGACGCCGCGGTAGCCCGAAGCTCCCCGGCGGCGTGGCGGCATGATGGCGCGGTGGTGGCGTGTCGGTGGCGAGGAGAGAAAGCGGTAGAGGGAGCGACGAGAGAGCGGCAGAGGGCTGCAATTTTATAGGCGCGCCGGACGCGGTGCGCCAAATCTAGCGCGCGAGCTCCCACTTTTTTCCCATACGCGCTAGTTTCCCGTCTCCGTTGGAGCGCGCGAAAACGTCCCCCGCACGCTAAAATGCTAGTTTACCGCGCGCGTCTTTTGACGCGTCCGTTGGAGATGCTATTAAACCATCATGGACACAAAATGATCCACCCATGGAAAGGGCTGCCGAGTTTGTCGGTGGAGGACTGCAAGGAATTTAGATAGAACGGGGCATCCCACCTTGAACAAACATTTTGATGAGGCAATCCAAATTCATGAGGTCGATAACTGAAGATTTTTGCCTTTATCTGGAATTAAATGCTGATAATCAGATGAGTGCTAACTGGACGATTCATAAATGTGCACATTTTTGTTGGCAGGGCAGTTTTTATTACTAAGCGCCTCACATTTTTATTGGATGCCATTTTTGTCAATAATAGGATGACATTTTATTTATTGAGAGGACAACATTTTTTTATTACAAATAGTGTTAGAATAAATTCGAGGCATATCGTCGATCGTCCGAGGACAATGCAATCACACGAGCACGACTCCGAGATTTGTTAACGAGGTCCGCCGATATGGCTACATCCCGGGGCCTGACTACGGGCGCTCCTCCCCGTGACACCGTCACAATACCGCACACCGGCCACTCGGGCGCCGGCACACGCTGCCGGCTCCCCCTTCCGCGCCTGTGCTATTATGTTGACATAGGTTACATCGTGTGTCTACCCTCCATTATACATGAGAGGCCTAGGATACAGGTGTCCTACTAGGACACCACATCCTATGTAAACACAATACAACTCATAGTCCAACTATAACCTATCTTGTACACAATATTCGACACAACTCTAACAAACTCCACCTTGACGAATATTCTCCACCACCTTAAATTCGTCAATGTGTCAAACTTTCATGTACATTGGACTTGAGCTTCTCTCATTAGTACCGCTGCTACTCCAAAGACTCCATATGACTCCACCTGCAACTTGTAGTCCCTTCTTTTCTTGACCACTGTCAACACTCGAGCAAAATTAAGTCCCTCTTTACTCTAGTGTATGCTCCCAACTTCCAGAGCTCCATTCAATGCCATCACACACTGATCACTTGTTCGCACACGAACACATCACCATGTACCCTCGACGCCGGGGGTGATGCACCGCAGCTCACGTCGAAGGAGACCAGGCCGGAAGCGCGGTACGCAGGTAATCCGGTGGGTGCTTTTGAAGACCCGAAACCCCGCACGCCCGGGAGGGACCCCGTCTGGACGTGCGGCGGCTATGGGCTGCCCTAGGTCGGCCTGACCACCCCTAGGGCCTCGAGGTTCGCCGCCCTGCAACAAAAAGAACAGACGAAGAACGAGGAAGAAGAAGAACTAGGGTTAAGTAGAAAAGATAAAAAATAAAAAGTGGTAAATGATTTGATCGATTATGTGTTGTTCAGTCGGCCGTCACCTCTTAGGTATATAAAAGGCGGCTAGACTTCCCGTGCAAGGAAAAGATTTGGATTCACGTCCAAAACCCTAGTCAAATTCGGATTGGTTTTATCCGAACTTTCCAAAACTGTTCGGTCTAAAACTGGCTGCACCTTGCAGGTCTTTTTTGTGGTGGTAAATGACCTCGGATGGAAACGAGTCCAAAAGCAATCTTGACCGTTTCGACGAGACGAACAACTTTCATGTTGAACGTTTTTTCATCAGAGGTCATCTCGAGGGTCAAACGCTCGCGCAAAACAGCTCATTATTCACGCAGCTCATCAGACATACCCACAGATGTGTCTGGTTCCGGGCGTCATATTTTGCTCACTGGAGGGTCGCGCTGTGCGGGCTCTAACTTTTGCATACGACCTTGGATTGGGATGATCTTTATATGGAAATCAATCGATTTGATGAGACGCACAACTTTTGTGTTGAAACTTTCTCCATTTGAAGCTATCTTAATTGGGTTTCTAACCATTCTTTAATCTGGTGTCGACATGAGCATCTCTGAACTTGTCATAACTTTTACATCCGAGCTCCGTTTTAGACCATCTTCATATTCATCTTGATCTTCTCGAAGAGAGCCATCTCATGGTGACTTTCAATAGTAAGTTTGAATTAATCTTGACATAGCTTCAAGCCACTCTTTATAATTGTGCCACTTTTGAGCGTCAACACATGCCCCCCTGTTTTTAGGTAAAGCTAGCGTGCCAAAAAATAACTTGTACCAAGCTTGTTCTAAGGACGATGTCAACACTCCATCGGCCATTTATATGTTCTTAGGACGATAAGTATATATCGGCCATGTCTTGTGTGAACTTTCTGATGCAAGCTTGGGTGAAACCTTCTCAGCTTCATAACAATCCGATGATAAGGTTTCATAGATATGTATCTCAAAGCCATCCTCCGAACCATATTATTCACCTTTTCGCTAGGATTTTGCAGATAATCAAGAATGAACTTCCTCCAATCCTTGCTTTGCCTTATCTCGCTCTCCAATCGAACTAAGGACGATGTTGGAGTACTACACCGGCCATGCATTGACATAATCTTAGGACGATAGATAAATATCGGCCATTACCATGTAAACTTCATTCAAAGCACATATAGCCAAAATAAACAAATGAAATGACAAATCAAGTATTTCGGCCCTTTGGATCAACAATAAACTTGTAGCTAATCAAATGTATAGTGACTTGGTAATACCCTTTCATGACGTAAGAAATTATATTGCATCCATGGGCCCATTGAGGGTTACCAATCATACCTGATGACGAATTCCATGGCATAGGCGTTAATGACCTAGTTGAAGAATATGGATAATGTGTAGACCGAAGATGCTGAAACCTTCGGCTTGGCCCTTCATAGTTTTCACTCTTTTCCTTCTTCACCTTTACCGCACGTCGTGTAATGGATGCTTTCACATAATTCTTATTTTGAGTACTTCCTTTAGGAACCCATGCCATGTTTCTTTCTTCAAGTTCTTGTGCACTAAGTTTTTGTAATTTCTTCTTTTGCCAATATGATAAGCCGAGTGAGCACCCCGGCTGTGATTTTGTTTGAAGTAATGGCAATTCTTCTTTTACCTTGCCCACTCTCAACTTCTTCTCTTCAGATTTGACACTTGATTGACTTGCCTCATTGCCTTTAGTAGCCAATGTCTACACTTTAATTGGCTCTTTGTTATTTGAGATCAAATCTGAAGTAGCACACTTACGACCATCTCTTTTCATGCGGTAAACTTTCTTGACCACCTCTTTCTTCTTCCATGAGCTCTGGACCAATTCCTTATGATTGAAACGGTCTTTGACGTGTGATTTTTCAAATTTTGATCTTCTCGGAGCTGCATAATATTGGTGAGATGGTCTAAAATAAGATGGAGAATGTGCCCTTGTATCATACCTGTCCCATGATGGATATAGATTTACATGAGCATAAGGAGGCATCCACGGCATTGGCATTGGCGTCCCAAAATAAGGATATGAATATGTTGCATTAAAATTCTCAGTTTGCCAATACCAATCCTCATATTTGCGCCTTGGGGCTGATCTTGGTTTCTTTGCATGCTTTGGCCGATAAGTATTCTTCTCTTCACTCTTCTTTTGATATTTATCCAATGGTTCAGCGAAGGTGATTTTTGATCTCTTACACTTGCGCTTATTTCGGCCTTTGTTTTCTTCTGGTTTTCTTTCGTCGATCATTGGATTTGCTTGCTGCCCCCAGTCCTTGGCGTCTCTATTGTAGCTTCAATGGAATTCTCGCCCTCAAGATTGTGTTCATTATGCTTTTCAACAACTTCTTTACTTGAAAGCTTGATGCCATCACCTGTAGTTTTTACCTTCTCTTTAAATGGATCGACTTGAAGCAACCGATGCAAAAACTTTTTGCCATCGGGACCAATCGGAATAGACTGGTCATCTCTTAGTGTTTCAACAAACTTCAATCGTCCTTTTTCAATGGCTGATTTAACTATTTGACAAAACCTTTGCAGTCCTCAAAATTATGCTTGGACGAATTATGCACTTACAATACATTCGTCCTTGGATTGATGGCTTAACATGGTGATCAAGAATTGTAATGTAATTATTTTTCAGCAACAAATCAAATATTTGATCACACATGCTTGAATTGAAGGTATACTTCTTGTTTTCTAGCCGATCTTGCTGTGTGAACGGCTTTGGAGATAAGCAAACGAATGGTTCAGGTTTGGAATCTCCCCATTCGGCTATGCATTGTGTTTTCCACTCTATATCCGATGTCTTTGGATAAGATATTATATTGGCATCAGTTTTCTCAACAGAATTTAACCTTGGCTTTAAATTTATGAAACGAAGATATTTAGAACATACATGTCTCAGTTGAGACCAAGTGCAAGCCAAGTACGAAATAAGCAAAGCTACCCAACTAGATATGAACTTTAGATAAAGCAACGGGGAAAGCTTTGGCTGTAACAATAAGTCATTATCGGTCTTTATAAATGGCGCAATGGATTGACCGATATGTTCCATAACAATTTTATTGCTAACAAGTAAATTATCCTTTTTCATTGGTCTTTCAAAATTACTTATGAGAATATTTCTTATAGATGCATCAATAATGAAGTTGCAACCAAATCTGAAAATAGGTAAATTACTCGCTATGCATACCTCTTCAAATACGTTGGGAGAGCATGATGGTGGTGTGACTTGAACAATATCTAGCTTCATCTTTGGATGACTCTCCAACACCTTTTCATCATCTTTTTCTTGATTCCATGCAGCATTACTTTGAAGATCCTTGTCAGCCGAACTTTGTTCAGCTACTTGCTCTCGTCCTTGAGGCTTGTCAATTTCTACGGCACGAAACTCATAGGGCAGGAAGTAGATTCCATTAACTTCAGAAAAATCAAGCACCGCTATTTTCCTATGCTTGCCATGCCCTTTCTCAGTGATGCTTGCCTCTTTGGATTTGATTGATTCGAAATATATACTACTTGGTTCGGCTTTTTTCAACCAAATCACTTTTATTTTCCGAATCATCATTCCTTTTATCGGTTATATCAATTGGCAATGCTTCTTTTATTTGACCAATTCTTTTTCTATTTGTTTCTGGCGGCGAGCGGCAAAATTAGCTTTAAGCTTTTTCTCAATTTCAGCCCACTCCGGATATGATTGCCCCCCAATGCTTTTAGATTCTTTCGGCAATGACACAGGGGTGTTGCCGAAATTTTGCAATTGTGTAGGGGGTGTATAATATGATGTAGTACTAGGCGAAGGCATATGCATTGTTGTAAGACCATACTTTTGCTCGCCAATTTTATCAATTGGCAAAGATTCATCTTCTTGCAAAACTCTAGCTTTTATTGCGGCATAATCAGGAAATAGCCCCTTTTCATGTTGTTCAAGTCAAAGAGCACTAATTCTCTTATTTTGGGCTAAACTCTTCAATGCAGCCACCACTATCTCATCTTCTACAATATTGGGCACAACCGCTCCTGTAAAATTTACATTTATTCGGCTATAACCAGGAAGGTGTGAAGCCGAATTATGAGCATCTACAGTTGTGTATGGTGCCGAAAAATTACTAACATGAGGTGTAGCATATGACGGTTGAGAGTAACTAGCCGAATAACTAGTAGTAGCATGGCCAATTCTCCCATCCATCGGCAAGGTTGGATTCACATATTGCAAATTAGTTGCCGATGAATAAAAAGGTGAAACACTTTCTTGTATGCTATTGGAAATTTTAACATGGGGTATTTCAAATTGATTAACCAAACCCATCATGTTGTTCATCGGCATATGGATTTGTAGGGTTGTCGATGCATGAAAGTTTGGATACATATGTTGTACGTTGCTAAAATCATAAGAATTTGAAGCATGAAGATTATTTTGCATCGGCCCATGCGCATAATTAGATGCATGATTGATAAAACTAGGGCTAGCCGATACATTATGCTCATTAGGTGATCCAGCAACAACATATGGATTATTTGCATCTACAAAAGCGAATTGGGTATTCATATTACCTTTGTAAATTGCAGCAACTTGATGACGATCTCTTCGTCGCAAGAACGGTTGGAGACCGTTCAAAGCTTCGTCCCCAGCGGAGTCGCCAAAAAGTGTGTTCGCACACGAACACGTCACCGTGTACCCTCGACGCCGGGGGTGATGCACCGCAGCTCACGTCGAAGGAGACCCGGCCGGAAGCGCGGTACGCAGGCAATCTGGCGGGTTCTTTTGAAGACCCGAAACCCCGCACGCCCGGGAGGGACCCCGTCTGGACGCGCGGCGGCTATGGGCTTCCCTAGGTTGGCCTGACGACCCCTAGGGCCTCGAGGTTCACCACCCTGCAACAAGAAGAACAGACGAAGAACGAGGAAGAAGAAGAATTAGGGTTAAGTAGAAAAGATAAAAGATAAAAAGTGGTAGATGATTTGATTGATTGTGTGTTGTTCAATCGGCCGTCACCCCATAGGTATATAAGAGGCGGCTGGACTTCCCGTGCAAGGAAAAGGTTTGGATTCACGTCCAAAACCCTAGTCAAATTCGGATTGGTTTTATCCGAACTTTCCAAAACTGTTCGGTCTAAAACTGACTGCACCTTGTGGGTCTTTTTTGTGGTGGTAAACGACCTCGGATGGAAATGAGTCCAGAAGCAATCTTGACCGTTTCGACGAGACGAACAACTTTCATGTTGAACGTTTTTTCATCGAGAGGTCATCTCGAGGGTCGAACACTCGCACAAAACAGCTAATTATTCACGCAGCTCATCAGACATACCCACATATGTGTCTGGTTCCGGGCGTCATATTTTGCTCACTGGAGAGTCACGCTGTGCAGGCTCTAACTTTTGCATACGACCTCGGATTGGGATGATCTTTATATATAAATCAATTGATTTGACGAGACGCACAACTTTCGTGTGGAAACTTTCTCCATTTGAAGCTATATTAATTGGGTTTCTAACCATTCTTTAATCTGGTGTTGACATGAGCATCTCTGAACTTGTCATAACTTTTACATCCGAGCTCCGTTTTAGACCATCTTCATATTCATCTTGATCTTCTCGAAGAGAGCCATCTCATGGTGACTTTCAATGTAAGTTTGAATTAATCTTGACATAGCTTCAAGCCACTCTTTATAATTATGCCACTTTTGAGCATCAGCATCACTAACCTGTGTGAAAATGAACAACTCACATATTGGGTGTCACACATAAGAGTTACCTGAACTCAAGTCGCCGCTCCTTTCTTGACCGCCTGTCTGAAACTTGAAGAAATTTCACCGTTGCTTGTAGTCACCCGGAGTCAAATTCGCAGTCGTCTCATCACATGTATGACCACCAGAGCCCTGGCCCATCTCCATGTCCCATGCATACCGCACGTCTCGCCGCTATTACTGCGTCGAGCCTCCGCTGTCCCGATTGAGTCTCAAGGGTCGTGAAACCACACCAATCAACCCCCACTGCAGAGTACCACCGATCATCACCGACCGATGACGAGTTTCACACTTCCATCAGACAACTGGGCTCCAGTCCGAACTACGTGTCCCTCGCTTTTTCCCCGCTGAATAGGCTTCGACTCCGTCGACTTACGCCGTAGCCCTTTAATAAACACCAAGTGAAGTCTTCCGTCAGACTCCAGATCCACCTTCAACATGACTCCATGGTGGTTGTACGTCCCACCCCGCGCCCCGTCGACTTCAAGCTCCGTGTGTACACCACCTTGAATCAACCCCGCGCCATAGTCTTGTCGAAGCCACACAAGCACTCAGGCCTATGCCACGTGTTTCCATGCCCCAGACGTCGGTCACCATCAGCATTGCGCTCCTATGTCGTTGTCGCCGATCCCACCACCGTCTTCTGTACCAACCGACTCACGTCGATCCCGTCAAACTGTCCAGTCCGACCCATCCGATTTATCCGACTGCATGACACGTTCCTGACTCCTCAAGCCGTCACCATGACCATCACCATGTTGGAAATATGCCCTAGAGGCAATAATAAATGGTTATTATTATATTTCTTTGTTCATGGTAATTGTCTATTATTCATGCTATAATTGTGTTATCCGGAAATCGTAATACATGTGTGAATACATAGACCACAACGTGTCCCTAGTAAGCCTCTAGTTGACTAGCTCGTTGATCAACCGATAGTCATGGTTTCCTGACTATGGACATTGGATGTCATTGATAACGGGATCACATCATTAGGAGAATGATGTGATGGACAAGACCCAATCCTAAGCATAGCATAAAGATCGTGTAGTTTCGTTTGCTAGAGCTTTTCCAATGTCAAGTGTCTTTTCCTTAGACCATGAGATCGTGCAACTCCCGGATACCGTAGGAGTGCTTTGGGTGTGCCAAACGTCACAACGTAACTGGGTGACTATAAAGGTGCACCACGGGTATCTCCGAAAGTATCTGTTGGGTTGGCACGGATCGAGACTGGGATTTGTCACTCCGTGTGACGGAGAGGTATCTCTGGGCCCACTCGGTAATGCATCATCATAATGAGCTCAATGTGACTAAGGCGTTAGTCACGGGATCATGCATTGCGGTACGGGTAAAGAGACTTTCCGGTAACGAGATTGAACAAGGTATTGGGATACCGACGATCGAATCTCGGGCAAGTAACATACCGATTGACAAAGGGAATTGTATACGGGATTGACTGAATCCTCGACATCATGGTTCATCCGATGAGATCATCGTGGAACATGTGGGAGCCAACATGGGTATCCAGATCCCGCTGTTGGTTATTGACCGGAGAGGCGTCTCGGTCATGTCTGCATGTCTCCCGAACCCGTAGGGTCTACACACTTAAGGTTCGGTGACGCTAGGGTTGTAGAGATATATGTATGCGGAAACCCGAAAGTTGTTCGGAGTCCCGGATGAGATCCCGGACGTCACGAGGAGTTCCGGAATGGTCCGTAGGTGAAGAATTATATATAGGAAGTCCAGTTTCGGCCACCGGGAAAGTTTCGGGGGTTACCGGTATTGTACCGGGACCATCGGAAGGGTCCCGGGGGTCCACCGGGTGGGGCCACCTGTCCCGGAGGGCCCCATGGGCTGAAAGTGGAAGGGAACCAGCCCTTAGTGGGCTGGGGCGCCCCCCTTGGGCCTCCCCCTACGCCTAGGGTTGGAAACCCTAGGGTTGGGGGGCGCCCCCCCCTTTGGCTTGTGGGGGAAGCCACCCCTTCCCCCCCCCCTTGGCCGCCGCCCCCCTTGGAGATCTGATCTCCCAAGGGCTGGCGCCCCCCCCAGGGGTCCTATAAATAGTGGGGGGGGGAGGGAGGGCAGCAACATAACAGCCCCTGGCGCCTCCCTCTCCCCCTGCTACACCTCTCCTTCTCGCAGAAGCTCAGCGAAGCCCTGCCGAGACCCGCTACATCCACCACCACGCCGTCGTGCTGCTGGATCTCCATCAACCTCTCCTTCCCCCTTGCTGGATCAAGAAGGAGGAGACGTCGCTGCACCGTACGTGTGTTGAACGCGGAGGTGCCGTCCGTTCGGCACTCGGTCATCGGTGATTTGAATCACGACGAGTACGACTCCGTCATCCACGTTCATTGGAACGCTTCCGCTCGCGATCTACAAGGGTATGTAGATGCAACCCTTTCCCCTCGTTGCTAGTATACTCCATAGATGCATCTTGGTGAGCGTAGGAAAATTTTAAAATTATGCTACGATTCCCAACAGTGGTGTGAGAGCCAGGCCTATGCGTAGTTACTATGCACGAGTAGAACACAAAGCAGTTGTGGGCGTTGAGTTTGCCAATTCTTCTTGCCGCTACTAGTCTTTTTTTGTTTCGGCGGTATTGTAGGATGAAGCGGCCCGGACCGACCTTACACGTACGCTTACGTGAGAAAGGTTCCACCGATTGACATGCACTAGTTGCATAAGGTGGCTAGCGGGTGTCTGTCTCTCCTACTTTAGTCGGAACGGATTCGATGAAAAGGGTCCTTATGAAGGGTAAATAGAAATTGGCAAATCACGTTGTGGTCATACGTAGGTAAGAAACGTTCTTGCTAGAAACATACAAACCACGTAAAAAAACTTGCAACAATAATTAGAGGACGTCTAACTTGTTTTTGCAGCATATGCCTTGTGATGTGATATGGCCAAAAGGATGTGATGAATGAAATATATGTGATGTATGAGATTGATCATATTCTTGTAATAGGAATCACGACTTGCATGTCGATGAGTATGACAACCGGCAGGAGCCATAGGAGTTGTCTTTATTATTTTGTATGACCTGTGTGTCATTGAATAACGCCATGTAAATTACTTTACTTTGTTGCTAAACGCGTTAGCCATAGAAGTAGAAGTAATCGTTGGCGTGACGACTTCATGAAGACACAATGATGGAGATCATGATGATGGAGATCATGGTGTCATGCCGGTGACGAAGATGATCATGGTGCCCCGAAGATGGAGATCAAAGGAGCATAATGATATTGGCCATATCATGTCACTATTTGATTGCATGTGATGTTTATCATGTTTTTGCATCTTATTTGCTTAGAACGACGGTAGTAAGTAAGATGATCCCTTATAATAATTTCAAGAAAGTGTTCACCCTAACTGTGCACCGTTGCGAAGGTTCGTTGTTTCGAAGCACCACGTGATGATCGGGTGTGATAGATTCTAACGTTCGAATACAACGGGTGTTGACGAGCCTAGCATGTACAGACATGGCCTCGGATCACACGCAATACACTTAGGTTAACTTGACGAGCCTAGCATGTACAGACATGGCCTCGGAACACGGAGGACCGAAAGGTTGAGCATGAGTCGTATAGAAGATACGATCAACATGGAGATGTTCACCGATCTTGACTAGTCCGTCTCACGTGATGACCGGACACGGCCTAGTTAACTCGGATCATGTTTCACTTAGATGACTAGAGGGATGTCTATCTGAGTGGGAGTTCATTGAATAATTTGATTATATGAACTTAATTATCATGAACTTAGTCTAAAATCTTTATAATATGTCTTGTAGATCAAATGGCCAACGTTGTCCTCAATTTCAACGCGTTCCTAGAGAAAACCAAGCTGAAAGATGATGGCAGCAACTATACGGACTGGGTCCGGAACCTGAGGCTCATCCTCATAGTAGCCAAGAAAGATTATGTCTTAGAAGCACCGCTAGGTGAAGCACCAATCCCAGAGAACCAAGACGTTATGAACGCTTGGCAAACACGTGCTGATGATTACTCCCTCGTTCAGTGCGGCATGCTTTACAGCTTAGAACCGGGTCTCCAAAAGCATTTTGAGAAACATGGAGCATATGAGATGTTCGAGGAGCTGAAATTAGTTTTCCAAGCTCATGCCCGGGTCGAGAGATATGAAGTCTCCGACAAGTTCTTCAGCTGTAAAATGGAGGAGAATAGTTCTGTTAGTGAGCACATACTCAGAATGTCTGGGTTGCACAACCGCTTGACTCAGCTGGGAGTTAATCTCCCGGATGACGCGGTCATTGACAGAATCCTTCAGTCGCTTCCACCAAGCTTCAAGAGCTTTGTGATGAACTACAATATGCAGGGGATGGAAAAGACCATTCCTGAGGTATATTCAATGCTGAAATCAGCGGAGGTAGAAATCAGAAAAGAACATCAAGTGTTGATGGTGAATAAAACCACTAAGTTCAAGAAGGGCAAGGGTAAGAAGAACTTCAAGAAGGACGGCAAGGGAGTTGCCGCACCCGGTAAACCAGTTACTGGGAAGAAGTCAAAGAATGGACCCAAGCCAGAAACTGAGTGCTTTTATTGCAAGGGAAGTGGTCACTGGAAGCGGAACTGCCCCAAATACTTAGCGGACAAGAAGGCCGGCAACACCAAAGGTATATGTGATATACATGTAATTGATGTGTACCTTACCAGTACTCGTAGTAGCTCCTGGGTATTTGATACCGGTGCGGTTGCTCATATTTGTAACTCAAAACAGGAACTACGGAATAAACGGAGACTGGCGAAGGACGAGGTGACGATGCGCGTCGGGAATGGTTCCAAGGTCGATGTGATCGCCGTCGGCACGCTACCTCTGCATCTACCCACGGGATTAGTTTTAAACCTCAATAATTGTTATTTACTGCCAGCTTTGAGCATGAACATTGTATCTGGATCTCGTTTAATTTGAGATGGTTACTCATTTAAATCCGAGAATAATGGTTGTTCTATTTATATGAGAGATATGTTTTATGGTCATGCCCCGCTGGTTAATGGTTTATTCTTGATGAATCTCGAACGTGATGTTACACATGTTCATAGTGTGAATACCAAAAGATGTAAAGTTGATAACGATAGTCCCACATACTTGTGGCACTGCCGCCTTGGTCGCATTGGTGTCAAGCGCATGAAGAAGCTCCATGCAGATGGACTTCTGGAGTCTCTTGATTACGAATCATTTGACACGTGCGAACCATGCCTCATGGGTAAGATGACCAAGACTCCGTTCTCCGGAACAATGGAGCGAGCGACCAACTTATTGGAAATCATACATACCGATGTGTGCGGTCCAATGAGTGTTGAGGCTCGCGGAGGATATCGTTATGTTCTCACTCTCATTGATGATTTAAGTAGATATGGGTATGTCTACCTAATGAAACACAAGTCTGAAACCTTTGAAAAGTTCAAGGAATTTCAGAGTGAAGTTGAGAATCAACGTGACAGGAAAATAAAATTCTTACGATCAGATCGTGGTGGAGAATATTTAAGTCACGAATTTGGTACACACTTAAGGAAATGTGGAATAGTTTCACAACTCACGCCGCCTGGAACACCTCAGAGAAATGGTGTGTCCGAACGTCGTAATCGCACTCTATTGGATATGGTGCGATCTATGATGTCTCTTACCGATTTACCGCTCTCATTTTGGGGTTATGCTTTAGAGACTGCCGCATTCACTTTAAATAGGGCTCCGTCGAAATCCGTTGAGACGACACCGTATGAATTATGGTTTGGGAAGAAACCTAAGCTGTCGTTTCTAAAAGTTTGGGGATGCGATGCTTATGTCAAGAAACTTCAACCTGAAAAGCTCGAACCCAAGTCGGAAAAATGCGTCTTCATAGGATACCCTAAGGAAACTATTGGGTATACCTTCTACCTCAGATCCGAAGGCAAGATCTTCGTTGCCAAGAACGGGTCCTTTCTGGAGAAGGAGTTTCTCTCGAAAGAATTGAGTGGGAGGAAAGTGGAACTTGATGAGGTGATAGTCACCCCTTCCGTACCGGAAAGTAGCGCAGTGCGGGAAAATGTTCCTGAGGTGCCTACACCTACTGGGGAGGAAGTTAATGATGATGATCATGAAGCTTCGGATCAAGTTACTACTGAACCTCGTAGGTCCACAAGGACACGTTCCGCACTAGAGTGGTACGGCAACCCTGTCCTGGAAATCATGTTGTTAGACAACGGTGAACCTTCGAACTATGAAGAAGCGATGGCGGGCCCGGATTCCGACAAATGGCTAGAAGCCATGAAATCCGAGATAGGATCCATGTATGAAAACGAAGTATGGACTTTGACAGACTTGCCCGATGATCGGCGAGCCATAGAAAACAAATGGATCTTTAAGAAGAAGACGGACGCGGATGGTAATGTGACCATCTACAAAGCTCGACTTGTCGCTAAGGGTTATCGACAAGTTCAAGGGGTTGACTACGATGAGACTTTCTCACCCGTAGCGAAGCTGAAGTCCGTCCGAATCATGTTAGCAATTGCCGCATACTATGATTATGAGATATGGCAGATGGACGTCAAAACGGCATTCCTTAACGGCTTCCTTAAGGAAGAGTTGTATATGATGCAGCCGGAAGGTTTTGTCGATCCTAAGAATGCTAAAAAAGTATGCAAGCTCCAGCGCTCAATCTATGGGCTGGTGCAAGCATCTCGGAGTTGGAACATTCGCTTTGATGAGATGATCAAAGCGTTTGGGTTTACACAGACTTATGGAGAAGGCTGTGTTTACAAGAAAGTGAGTGGGAGCTCTGTAGCATTTCTCATATTATATGTGGATGACATACTATTGATGGGAAATGATATAGAATTCTTGGAAAGTATAAAGGCCTATTTGAATAAGTGTTTTTCAATGAAGGACCTTGGAGAAGCTGCTTATATATTAGGCATCAAGATCTATAGAGATAGATCGAGACGCCTCATTGGTCTTTCACAGAGTACATACCTTGACAAGATATTGAAGAAGTTCAATATGGATCAGTCCAAGAAGGGGTTCTTGCCTGTATTGCAAGGTGTGCAATTGAGCACGGCTCAATGCCCGACCACGGCAGAAGATATAGAAAAGATGAGTGTCATCCCCTATGCCTCGGCCATAGGGTCTATTATGTATGCCATGCTATGTACCAGACCTGATGTAAACCTTGCCGTAAGTTTGGTAGGAAGGTACCAAAGTAATCCCGGCATGGAACACTGGACAGCGGTCAAGAATATCCTAAAGTACCTGAAAAGGACTAAGGATATGTTTCTCGTTTATGGAGGTGACGAAGAGCTCGTCGTAAAGGGTTACGTCGACGCTAGCTTCGACACAGATCCGGATGACTCGAAGTCACAAACCGGATACGTGTATATTTTGAATGGAGGAGCAGTAAGCTGGTGCAGTTGCAAGCAAAGCGTCGTGGCGGGATCTACATGTGAAGCGGAGTACATGGCAGCCTCGGAGGCAGCACAGGAAGCAGTCTAGATGAAGGAGTTCATTACCGACCTAGGGGTGATTCCCAATGCGTCGGGCCCGATGACTCTCTTCTGTGACAACACTGGAGCTATTGCCCTTGCGAAGGAGCCCAGGTTTCACAGGAAGACCAGGCATATCAAGCGTCGCTTCAACTCCATTCGTGAAAGTGTTCAAAATGGAGACATAGATATTTGTAAAGTACATACGGACCTGAATGTAGCAGATCCGTTGACTAAACCTCTCCCTAGAGCAAAACATGATCAACACCAGGACGCAATGGGTGTTCGATTCATCACAATGTAACTAGATTATTGACTCTAGTGCAAGTTGGAGACTGTTGGAAATATGCCCTAGAGGCAATAATAAATGGTTATTATTATATTTCTTTGTTCATGGTAATTGTCTATTATTCATGCTATAATTGTGTTATCCGGAAATCGTAATACATGTGTGAATACATAGACCACAACGTGTCCCTAGTAAGCCTCTAGTTGACTAGCTCGTTGATCAACCGATAGTCATGGTTTCCTGACTATGGACATTGGATGTCATTGATAACGGGATCACATCATTAGGAGAATGATGTGATGGACAAGACCCAATCCTAAGCATAGCATAAAGATCGTGTAGTTTCGTTTGCTAGAGCTTTTCCAATGTCAAGTGTCTTTTCCTTAGACCATGAGATCGTGCAACTCTCGGATACCGTAGGAGTGCTTTGGGTGTGCCAAACGTCACAACGTAACTGGGTGACTATAAAGGTGCACCACGGGTATCTCCGAAAGTATCTGTTGGGTTGGCACGGATCGAGACTGGGATTTGTCACTCCGTGTGACGGAGAGGTATCCCTCCCCCCCCCCCTTTGGCTTGTGGGGGAAGCCACCCCTCCCCCCCCCTTGGCCGCCGCCCCCCTTGGAGATCTGATCTCCCAAGGGCTGGCGCCCCCCCAGGGGTCCTATAAATAGCGGGGGGGGGGGGGGCAGCAACATAACAGCCCCTGGCGCCTCCCTCTCCCCCTGCTACACCTCTCCTTCTCGCAGAAGCTCGGCGAAGCCCTGCCGAGACCCGCTACATCCACCACCACGCCGTCGCGCTGCTGGATCTCCATCAACCTCTCCTTCCCCCTTGCTGGATCAAGAAGGAGGAGACGTCGCTGCACCGTATGTGTGTTGAACGCGGAGGTGCCGTCCGTTCGGCACTCGGTCATCGGTGATTTGAATCACGACGAGTACGACTCCGCCATCCACGTTCATTGGAACGCTTCCGCTCGCGATCTACAAGGGTATGTAGATGCAACCCTTTCCCCTCGTTGCTAGTATACTCCATAGATGCATCTTGGTGAGCGTAGGAAAATTTTAAAATTATGCTACGATTCCCAACACACCATCCGTACACATGTGTACCAACAAAGAAAACCAAGGCAAAGTCCACATAGCTTTCCCGTGTCAACATACATGAAACCCGATTCATCACACGTCTGTAGCTTGGCTTTCCTTTTCTTTTCCCATGGTAGCATCACGATCTGACTAAGTCCTTATGTCTTATTTTATTTTATTTTTCAAACAAATCACGTTCCGTTGCATCCCTTTAGCCCTCCTGCGTACATCGCCACGCACCAGCAGCCACTTGCACTGTAGCCCACTTGGATCAATCCCAGTCTCGTGGCTCATAGCCCAGACCATAGATGCCCCTTGGGCCAGCGTTATTGTTGCAATCGAGTGGGCCTCCACGCCATGGCCCATCAGGCGCTCATCCAGCACGTACACGCGCAGCCTGACGCTCGCCCGACCGATCCATGTGATCGATCGCCGCACGTCACGACAATTCTGCCGATTGCTGCCACCTCGGTCATTCGTGCCCTACTGGACCACGCGCTACCGCCAGGTCCTTGGCCACCGTACGCCGAGCGCTCCACACGAAATCAATCCAAGTCGCCGCCCGTTCTGCTAATCTCGCCGAGACGCCACTTGATGCCGCTCTTGCCTCCCGATTGCCCTGCTCTACCGCTGTTCCATCGACGCCTCCCCGCGGCGACCATGTCGACGAACACCGCGATATCCATCATCTAGATCAACAATCTGCAGCCTCCTCGTAGCCTTGCTCTGATACCACTTGTTAGAATAAATCCGAGGCATATCGTCGATCATCCGAGGACAATGCAATCACACGAGCACGACTCCGAGATTTGTTAACGAGGTTCGCCGATATGGCTACATCCCCGGGGCCTGACTACGGGCGTCCTCCCCGTGACACCGTCACAATACCGCACACCGGCCACTCGGGCGCCGGCACACGCCGCCGGCTCCCCCTTGCGCGTCTGTGCTATTATGTTGGCATAGGTTACATCGTGTGTCTACCCCTGCTACCTCTTGAGCACTGCGTTGGTTTTCCCTTGAAGAGGAAAGGGTGATGCAGTAAAGTAGTGTAAGTATTTCCCTCAGTTTTTGAGAACCAAGGTATCAATCCAGTAGGAGACCACGCTCGAGTCCCACGCACCTACACAAACAAATATTAACCTCACAACCAACGCGATAAAGGGGTTGTCAATCCCTTCACGGTCACTTACGAGAGTGAGATCTAATAGAGATGATAAGATAATATTTTTGGTATTTTTATGGTAAAGAGTAAAAGTAAAGAAAGCAAAATAAACGGCGCCAGAAATAGCTAGTTGTTGGGAGATTAATATGATGGAAAACAGACCCGAGGGCCATAGGTTTCACTAGTGGCTTCTCTCAAGATAGCATAAGTATTACGGTGGGTAAACGAATTACTGTCGAGCAATTGATAGAATTGAGCATAGTTATGAGAATATTTAGGTATGATCATGTATATAGGCATCACGTCCGTGAGAAGTAGACCGACTCCTGCCTGCATCTACTACTATTACTCCACACATCGACCGCTATCTAGCATGCATCTAGAGTATTAAGTTCATAAGAACAGAGTAACGCGTTAAGCAAGATGACATGATGTAGAGGGATAAACTCATGCAATATGATATAAACCCCATCTTTTTATCCTCGATGGCAACAATACAATACGTGTCGTTTCCCCTACTGTCACTGGGATCGAGCACCGCAAGATTGAACCAAAAGCTAAGCAATTCTTCCATTGCAAGAAAGATCAATCTAGTAGGCCAAACCAAACTGATAATTCGAAGAGACTTGCAACGATAATCAATCATACATAAAAGAATTCAGAGGAGATTCAAATATTGTTCATAGATAATCTTGATCATAAACCCACAATTCATCGGATCTCGACAAATACACCGCAAAAAGAAGAGTTACATCAAATAGATCTCCAAGAGAATCGAGAAGAACTTTGTATTGAGATGCAAAGAGAGAGAAGAAGCCATCTAGCTAATAACTATGGACCCGAAGGTCTGATGTAAACTACTCACACATCATCGGAGAGGCTATGGTGTTGATGTAGAAGCCCTCCGTGATCGATGCCCCCTCCGGCGGAGCGCCAGAAAAGGCCCCAAGATGGGATCTCACGGGTACAGAAGGTTGCGGTGGTGGAAATAGGGTTTTGGCTCCTCTGCTAATGGTTTGGGGGTACGTAGGTATATATAGGAGGAAGAAGTAGGTCGGTGGAGCTACGAGGGGCCCACGAGGGTGGAGGGCGCGCCCAGGGGGGTAGGCGCGCCCCCCTGCCTCGTGGCCTCCTTGTTGATTGCTTGACATCCACTCCAAGTCCTCTGGATCACGTTTATTCCGAAAATCACGTTCCTGAAGGTTTCATTCTGTTTGGACTCGGTTTGATATTCCTTTCCTTCGAAACACTGAAATAGGCAAAAAGAACAGCAATTTGGGCTGAGCCTCCAGTTAATAGGTTAGTCCCAAAAATAATATAAAAGTGTATAATAAAGCCCATTAAACATCCAAAACGGAATATAATATAGCATGGAACAATAAAAAATTATAGATACGTTGGAGACGTATCAACCCCCACTATATATGAGAGGCCTAGGATACAGGTGTCCTACTAGGACACGACTTCACATCCTATGTAAACACAATACAACTCATAGTCCAACTGTAACCTACCCTGTACACAATATTCAACACAACTCTAACAAATAGGATGAAATTTTTTAATGTTTGAGAGGATGGCATTTTTTATTGGCATTGTAGGTTTTTTTTCATGCTTATCCACATAAAACTTTTTATCTAGAGGATGGTAGTTTTATAAAGTAGCACGACATTTTTTATTCAAAGCATAAAATTTTCTAGAATTATGGACTTTGCGCTTTCTCATGTCCATGGCATTTTTATCCCGGGATGGCAGTTTTAAAGTTTAGAATGATTTTTTAGTTTTGCAGTTCATACAACCATTTTTAATCATACTCATTGTATTTTTTATGAAACTGGGGACATGCAGTTTTTTCATTAGCCGGATCATGACAATTACGTTTTTTTTGTTGATGGCATTTTTCCGAAAAAAGGTAAATTGGGCCTCTGGGCCAAACGTTAGTCGTGCTGGAGGACGCAACCAGCGAACCACTCAAAACGTTCGCTGGAGAGTGCCTCCCCTAGCGAACCAATTGTTCGCCCGCTCTCTAGCTGACGATCACCAGTTATAAAGGGTCCTCAATGCAATATAATAAACTAAATTTCATTATCATTTCTAGAATTTTGCAAATTATTTTTTTGGTTATTGTTTCACATTTTAAATTTTAAATATAGAACTTACCAAAAAAATGAAAGAGAAAACAGATTGACCGAAAACAAATTTTGAGCTAATTTCATCTTGCACAGAGTCCCGAGTAGGAGGACTCATGTTTATTCTAAAAAAATAGGAGACCAACTAATCAAAGGATACCCTCTTGGGGGACCCATCGGTCATTTTTGGTGGGCTAGAAGCACATCACTTGGTTCGCCCCTACCGCCATCATGTGTTACACGATGGGCAGACCCTCGGGTTTTCAGTTTGGGTTTTCTGGTTTTGTTTGGTTGTTTTGGCTTTTCGGCCTTTTCTTGGTCTTCCAAGGTTTTGGTGCAACTTATTTTTAAGGATGCAGTGCTTTTCCGCGAGAAGCACATTTGTGCTGGGAAGACTTTTACTACTACAAGAAGGACAACCTACACTTTCACGAGAAGCACACCTATACTTCCTGAAAAGGAAAGAGCCAGTTGTGCTTCCAGAAAAATGAAAAAAAAACACAGCCCGTGCTTTCAGATAAAAAACATAGCCTATGCTTTCGCAAGAAGCACAACTATGCTTTCCAAGAAGGGAAAAGCACATGTGTGCTTTCCAAAAACAAGTGCAACGCTCAACTGTGCTTTGGTGGTTTTTGACTTAATATTTTTGGTTTTGCTATTTTTTGGTTTTCAAATTTCTTTTGTTTCCAGTTTTGGGACTTTTTTATTTCCCTTTTTTGTTACAAAAGTTTGTCGAAATATATTAACATGGTATCTTTTTCCGAAGATCTGGTCGCCAGAAATGTAATGGTGAAAACGATTCGTGATTTGAACGCACAGTTCAAGAGATAAAATGTTTCAAAATAAATATATGAAAAAAAGACAAAACTTCCAGGTAGTGACAATTGGCGCACATGCAGTATGCTACATGTCACAATCAGAGAAGGTGGGAGTGACCTCTGCACGGGATATCCTCTAATTAGTGATCAAAAGAATCATATTCTGTCGGGCGCGACTATGTCTTGCTCTATGTGAGATAGTACCTTAGCTCGCCTACAGGAAGCTAGTAGTGTGCTGACCCAATAGCCATGTTAGTTCGTAACGGTGATGTCATGTGCATGTTTTTGTTTTTATTTTATTTAGAAAGTACTAAGTAAATTACAAAACATAATATATTTAACTTTTAGAAAAGTGTTCGTACCACATTTAAAAAATGTACCTGCAATGAAAAAAAATGGTCACTTGACTTTTAGAAAATGTTGGTACCATTCAACAAAAGTATCAGACATTCAAAAATGTTCATGCATTCAAAAAAAATATGCAATAGTAAAACAATGTCAGGTAATTAAAAAAATCTTATGAGACTTTCAAAAAAGGTACGCTACATTCTAAATAATGTTCAAGTGTTTCAAAAATATGTTTATGGTTTTTAAAGGATTATAAAACGTAATTAATTTTCGCACAATTTAACAAAATGTATTGTACCATTCATAAAAAATGTTTCATGTGTATTTGGAAAACAAGTTAACCCTTATACACAATTGTTTAAATATTTGTTTTAAAAATGTTAATAATGTTTTTAGAAATTGTTAAATGTGCATAAAAATGATTTAGATGTATAAGAAATCCGTCGCAAAACAGAGAAAAAAAACAGACGTTGCTGCTACATTACTTGGCTGGGCAGTGGCACTGCTGCAGAGGCCAGCCGCTGTTACGTCTCACAGCGAGCGAGAAATAACTACCGCGTGTTATGCCTTTTTTTTTAGACAAACCGTGTGCTGGTGGCGTGCTGCCTGCTACAAGAGCAGTTACCCGGCCCAAGTCAAAGCAGGCTGGTGGATTGTTGCCACTAAATAAGCAATATCAGTTTCCGTCCGGGCTGCGTGCCGTTGCTCCTATCTCTTTTCGATTGGGGCGCCCCTATAGAGAAAATGTTTATCACCTATAGGAAAAAAAATACATAAAATTTGATGTATTTAAAAAATGTTAATCAAGCATCTGAAAAATATTTAAACAAGTATTTAAAAAATGTTGATCAAGCTTTTGAAAAATATTAAATGTGTATAGCAAAAATATTGACCTGAATGTTAGTCAAGCATTTGAAAAAAATTAAACAATTTGAAAAATGTTGATGAATCATTTTTTTTAGGGAAATCATGAGAGCTTTATTCAACAAAGGCACTTCTGTGAGAGTCTACTAGAAGACTGCTCACCAGAAACGAAGGAGTGGAGAACAAAAAATGTTAAATGTGTATAGCAAAAATGTTGACCATGTATTAAAAAATGATAAAAAATATTATCATGTATATAAAAATGGGATCAAGCATTTAAAAAATATTAAATGTGTATACGAAAAATGTTGACCATGTATTAAAAATGATGATTTTTTATCATGTATATAAAAATGTTAATCAAGCATTTGTAAAGATGTTGAACAAGTATTTGAATAATGTTAATCAAGCATTTGAACAATGCTAAATGTGTATAGAAAACTGTTGAGCATGTATAAAAAAATTAAATTTTTTTGTTCATGTATATAAGAAATATTAAAAAACATTTGAAAAAAATAGAGAACAAGTATTTGAAAATTTTTACTCAAGCATTTGGAAAATGTTAAATGTGTATAAAAAATGTGGGCAGCTCTTGGAGGGTTTTTTCCCTTCTAACGGCCATAAAGCGACTACTGCCCTAAAATAGGGCAATTGTTGGAAATGCTCTTAGGGCATCTCAAAAGCATCCCCAGTTTACCCCCATTTTCAAACGGGGCGGTGAGGGGCTAAGCGAAGGGGTTGGGTGGGGTGTCAGTGCGTGTGGCACCCCATTGGGAAACAGAGGGCTCCGGTGTGGGCGGAAGGTAGGGGAGAAACCAACCGCATTGGGTTGCGAAGTGGCACGCAGTTTGGTTTTCTAAGCAAGTAGTGTTTTAGTTTCCCCACTCCTCTCCTTTTATGCTCCTCACATATTCTTCTCTCTTTTGTTCTCTCGGTCTTCCTTGTTGACAGTTTCGTGAGAGCGTTTTCAACGTAGGATTCTCTGATATTTTGATTCTATAATTGTGCATTACTTTCTGTTTGTAAGTGGGACTCAATTTCACTCTTCAATTCTTTTTGTTTCCTTATTATTTTGTTTTTTAATTGAAGTAAACGTGTTGTGTCCATCAAATCTCTGTGGTTCACATTCCAGAATCATGAATCCTAGCAAGACCCTCGGCGAGAGTGAAAATGCTAAGGTAATTTTGTTCATCTTCTGTGCTAGTTTGTACTGTATGGGGCCTTTTTTATTTAGTGGAAAATTAGGGGGAAATCATATTAGTAAGAAAATTTTCCTATGGTGACACTACTCGTCCGCTTGATTCAAAAGAAAGGACTGTAGAAAAATTAGATGAATTTTTCCTTCTGATTGAGTTTTTCTCTCTCAAATAAAATTGAAAGACTTTAGCTTAAATATTTCTTAAAGTGAAAGTCCATGTTCCTTCCACCAAATGTCGTGTCACTATATTTGCATAGTTATGAATTTTTTCCTTAAGATCCATACATATAGTATGTTTCGATGTTGGAGCACAGTGCAACTATGATTTTGTTTTTATAATTCGTTCAACTATCATTTGTTTTCCACATGTCAATTGGGAAAAGGCCTAGAGGTATGACTGGTGATATACCATCTCGAAGCAAGTGCAGTCAGAATGTGGACGGTGAGGTAAATTTGTCTTTTGGTCTCCTGCTTGTGTTTGTGTTTGCTCTGGGACAATTTTATCATTGAGTTTCATTTGATGGTCTCACATGCTCTTAGTTTTCTCTAGCTTAGGTTGGTACTTACAAATATATGTTGTTCTTAGATGAATAGTAATGATGCAAAACATCTGCTCCTAGATTTGGTAATTGCCCATATTTTTTTAGTGTGCTGATGTGGGCATCATATATACTTTAATAATTGATCCGCACTACTTCCATTATCTTTTTTAGGGGTACTAGTTCTGTAGTCTTAAGATGCACCATGCCACCTCATCAAATGCCTGTCACAGCATGCATGGGAAATAGTTTTCCATTATTAGTTGAATATAAATTAACCATTTCTTATCCATGTTTCATACAACCAAATACCATTGAAATATATTGCATCTGATTAGCACAACAACTTGAGGGGTATCATTCAGTTTATCTAATTTATTTATTTTGTTTATTTTCCTTTTTCAGTTGTATGTTCGTCCTCCTGAGGTCATGAATATAGCTTATGCCACAAAGCTTCATCTGTATGTAGAATATGGTGTTGTCGACAATGTTGCCATATTCAAGGTCAGGAGCACCATTTTTTCACCTGCCTGCATTGTTGCCTATGCTCTCCATCACCTTTTAGCTAGGTCATTGGAACTTCAGGGTTGTTGATCATTATGTCAAGGATGTTGTTCTTGTTAAATTCAAGAGTGCATTCTCTACTTCCCGTCTTCGTGGCGCCAACTTGAAGCAAGGCACCATCACCCAACGGCCAACAATTATGATGGAAACCAAGGTTGCATAGCTCAGGACCCATGTTCCAGGATTGTATGGCCTAATGCCGACTGAGATCATGCCTCCTCTTCTAACGAAGAAAGTGATGATTTTGCCGATGGATGAGCCTGTGGTGCTGGAGATGCTGGAGGAGGTGCTAGAGTAGGTGATGCCATTGTTGTTGCTTGAACCCTATGATTATGTTTAGGTGTTGGGATTTGTGATGTTTAGGACTTTACTTTGTTGTGTCTTATAGAACTTGTATCTTGTTGTAAGTGGTATTGTATGTTAACGCATGTGATATTTTATGGAATAGTTTGCTAATTTTTGAATAGTAGTTTATGTGAATTTCTGTTTTGGGGTGGGTCCAAAATGAAATGAAATAGAGAACCCTGAAGATAAAATGGAGACGGCTCTTAAGGGGAAACTGCCTACGTGGCTGAAAACATTAGAAGCGGCTGGTATTTCGCAATCGCTTCTGGAAACTGCCTCCGGTGGACGGAGTATTAGAGACACAAGTTTTGAGGCGGTACAAGGAACCGCCGGTGGGCCATGAACAAAACCACCACCAAAGATTGTTTCTGTACTAGTGCTAGTGTAAAATAAAACAGATAGTGAAAACAACCTCACTAGTAATTTGCATAACATGGCCATCGAACGTCACTTTTTTCTAGGTAACCCAAATCCCCAAGAAAACAACCGAGATACGCAACATATAATATTTCTCTTTTCCAGGAACAAAAGCATAAAAGCCAGACCATCGCTTGCCAGAGAGAGTTGGGACAACATTTCGCCCCAAAGAGCTTCCCAATTGTACCCCAAAAAGAGCGAGCGGCAGCACAAGTGAAAGAAAAATGATTAGTTGATTCAGTCGAATCACACATGGAACAAACAAGATTTCCTGACCATTTCCTTTTTACCGTATTATCCCGCGTTAAGATGGCTTTACGATATGATTGCGACATGAAGATTTTAGTGTTAAGAGGACCATGAGCTTTCCAAATCTACTTATTACTAGCTCCAGCACATCTTTCTCAAGCTATTGGTAACCAGTTTGGTGGAAAACTTGCCGTATTTCGCAACGACCAATTAACACAATCAAAGACATTTGTTAGAGAATTTTCACCTGCCCTATGGAGGATTCCACACCGCTAATTCTGTTGCTCCAGGCTCACTATGCTACGAAAGTTCAGTAAAAAATTCTTACCACCGGCCTCAGCAAAACTACAAGGCGAAGCAAAATGTCATGAAGCTGAGGAACTGATCCACTAGAGGGACCCCCCTAGCCAAGCATCATGCCAAAAATGTATGAGGTTTGCCACTGTTTAATGTCACTTTTCTACCAGACATGTACACATCTTTAACCTTCATAATTGATTTCCAATAAGAAGAATCTGAGAAATCTAGGCTTCACTGAAGCCACCGTTTTATTCCAGAAATATTTGGCTCTAACAATAGACTGGCACAAGACAATATTATTCTCTGATTTCCACCACCAGTTAACTAGTTGGTTGATGTTTTGCTTTCTCAAGACAATAACACGAAGTCCCCCCTTATTCTTAGATTTATAAATCACTTTCCATTTAACCATATGATATATATTTTTCCTTAAACTCCCACCTTCCCAAAAGAATTTCCTCCTAGGTTTGTCCAGTTTCTTTAACGAAGTTTTATTCAGCATGAACATACACATGAAAAAAGAAAGGGATACCAGTCAAGCTAGAATTGATGAGAATAACTCTACCTCCAGAAGAGGAGCCACCTTTTCAAATGTCCAACCTTTTCAACATCTTAGCTAGCAGGAAATGATAGTCAATAGTCTTAAGCTCAGGAAAAAAATAACAGGAACCACTAAATATTTCATAGGCAAGGAACATATCAGCATAAAATTCAGTAACACTATTATCAGCCCCAATAGATAAAAACATCAAAAACATAAAGCAACAACTTAAGGTTTTAAGCTTTCTCAGGGTCATGAATAGTACATAACACGTGTCATCCGCATATTGACAAACATTAACCCCATTATCAATCAAGTCCGGAGCTAAACCCACAAGAAATTTGTTTCTGAAGATGAAAATATGAAGAAAAAATGATAGCAATGGCAGGCATGCTGAGCAATCTTCAAATCATCATTAAGAAAATACATGGTACATGGCCGGTTCGAAGAGCCACCACGTTACCTTCGAGAACGACCATACACGTTGCAACGATCTCCACTGTGCAGCTCTCCAAATTCAGAACAAGACATGTGCATTCTATCCGATCGATTTGGATGTGCAGCTACATTCATGCACCCGTGTCACAATAGTATGATAATATCTACCGGAGCTGATCGGTGCGTGCATGCATGACGCCGGGTCGAACTTCGTTGCGTTTCCTCACCGCTGCGCAAGGTGTCTGCTAGACGTTGATGCATGCCGTCCATCTCCCAACCGGTAACGCGCGCTCTTGCCCCACCAACGGGGCCCTTCGCACGTCCATGTAGTGCACATGTTGCCGACAACCATGCATGGATTCATGGAGGAGAGGAGAGCCGAGAGCGCAGCCTCAACTTGGTCACAGCTCCTCCTATCCTATCCATACCCCCATTGGCCTCTCCCGCGCGCCTATAAATTGGCTTCGTCGTCATGGGTATCTACCTCATCCATCACACAAGCTAGCTACTAGCTACTAGAAAGTACTTACTGCTCAATCGGTCGATGAGGGTGTCAAGCATGGCGTCCAAGGGTCTCGTTGTGTTTGCTGTCCTGCTTGCTGCGGCTTTCCTCGTGGCCACAGCTGAACAAACTCGTGAGCTAGCTAGCAGCGCATCATTAGGCTAAGAAACCTGTTGTCCTACTAATCACATGAATACCGTTTTTGTTCATGCAGAGGCCAAGAAGGAAGAAACTAAGGCCGGTGTTCAGGGTTACCACGGCGGCGGCAGCGGAGGCGGTGGCTACCATGGCGGCGGCGGCGGCGGGGGGTACCCTGGCCACGGAGGCGGCGGCGGCGGCGGGGGGTACCCTGGCCACGGGGGCGGCGGCGGCGGCGGCGGGTACCCTGGCCACGGTGGCGGCGGAGGCGGCGGCGGCTACCCTGGCCACGGTGGCGGCGGCGCCTACCCTGGCCACGGTGGCGGCGGCGGCGGCGGCGGCTGCAGGTACCAGTGCTGTGGGCACGGGCATGGTGGCTGCCGCTGCTGCGCAAGCCCCAACGAGATCCCGGAGCCCATGTATCGGGCGGAGGTCCGCAACTAAGTGCCAGATGCTCCACACGGACGTTGCTACTTGCCTGCACGTAGTAACTACTCGTATATGTGGTCAATAAGAAGGTAGGTGCATGTATGTATGTACGCGTACGTACAGATTGCACAGTTATGTTTATCCAATAATACCAGAACTCTGTTCTGATCGTGTATTCACCCTGTAAGACTTCTCTTTCTTGCACAATATATAATACATGCAACTGTCATGCATGTTATAATAACAAAATATCATGACTCTTGTTCGAAACCGTATACTAACTCGTATACAAATCCGAGGTATAAAATTAACCACATATAGTTTTGAGAGCGCAGCCGTCTGCGACGTGAGGTTATGTCAAAGAACAGTCTTTGATATTGTTTTTTAGGAATATATTTCGAGGTTTAGCTAGGCTTGCCCGAACACACCTCTCCAGCGATGATGTACAGAAAGCAGCACAAAGTGGCAGTAGCGAGCACAAATTCATTCACATCACAAAGATAATACAAAAAAAAAGCATTGAGAACGATTACAAATATTTTTACTGTGCACATAACGCAATCCCGCCAAATGTACTACTCCCACCGATTTAAATTACAAAGTTGTACTAAAACTGTATCAATTAGTTTGAATCGAAGGGAGTATCACAGTTCACCTCCTGGTCTTGCTCATTTTTTATTAATGGAATTCGGCATGTGGTTTGTATGATTTCTCTAAGAAAGAATTCGGCAACATTTTCTTGTAGTACATTATACATTTGTGTCTCATACACACAGAACCACACCAGGTTCTTCCTTCCCTTACTCTGGTCGGAGACAGGTGCTACAACCATGAAAACGTTTCGGGCCATCAGTTAATGTTTTTCTAAAGTTTTCACTGAAGTTTGTACCAATAGGCTTGCCCTAATCATGGATAGGCTTATCTCTAGCTAGTAAGTACTTCCCTCCGTCCCATAATATAAGAGCGTTTTTGACACTACACTAGTGTAAAAAAAGCTCTTATATTATGGGACGGAGGGAGTAGTAAGCAGTCTGCTTCATTAAGGGTGCTATATATTACAGAGAGTGTAACAGCTCATGAAGCCATCCACTCTTTGGCTAAATCCCATGACAAAGGAGTAGTGCTTGAACTAATTACGAGAAAGCTTTTGATAGAGCAAATCTAGATTTCCTTGTTGAGCTGTTGGAACTTATTATAGGCTTTGGCTGTAAATGGCCAGATTGGGTCCATAAAATGACTCATGATGGATCCGTAGGTGTCCGGGCTGAAACTTAATAGTGAAGAAAGTGGCCTTTTTAACTAGAACTAGACAATTGTCCGTGCGTTGCAACAGGAATATAAACATTCTAGTAGATTAGCTGATGACTGCGTGTCTATTATTATATTGATGCGCTAAATCTTAGCAAGTTTTTGTATGCAATCGCCATGATTTACCTGCCATTTTATTGTTAGACACTTATTTGATAAGAATTTAATTACTTACCAAACAAAATGTGGTTTTTTTGGGAAAAAACATGAGACAATAGATTCTATTTTAGGGAGAATGGATGCGAGAAAATCAGAGATGAGAGAAAAAATCAAAGAGGAGAAGGAAAGAGTAGAACATATATAAGGAAGGTTAGACAAAAGAGACGTGAAATGGGAACATTACGTTCTTTTTAAGTAGTAGAGAAAAGTCTAAAACAAGGATACCTCCCCCCCCCCCCCACCCCCCGCTCTTTAATCAGATTGTTGATGTCAGCAACTACTATTTACAAGAGTAACTAAATTGCCACATCATATGTACACGCTTTTTATTCTGTCTTAATGCTTTCTTTCCAAACACTCTAGTCCTCCTTACATGTTGGAGATCGAACTGGATATGTACATAATCTGTAATGGTCCAACAGTTTTCTCCCCTTTCCGGCTAGGGAATAACCCCCCCCCCCTCCCGCCCTCAGGCTTCGCTGGCGAGCCTGTGGATTAGCCTTTCCTCTGGCTGCCCATCCAGCTAGTGGTGGCGGGGAGGGAAATCTCAGTGCCTTTGCTCTGGCTAGTAGTTTTGGTGAGGGTCCTCACAGGTGCAATGCTCGGGTGTATGGCGGCGCTTCTTCTTTGACTTTGTCTTCCAGGCTCCGAACCTCCTTGAGATCGTCCATCTTGACGTAGTCGATCGAGCTTTGGCATAGATTCTCGGGGTCTCCTAGGGGCTGGGAGGTTAGGGTTTACCGTCGTATGTGTGCGACAACAAGATTTGGTGTCAATTGCTTCAGATCTATTCAAGGGTTCACGTGCATGAAGACTTCCTGCCTGTCATCAACAAGGTCAAGCTAGCTCCGGTAGTGAAGCAGTGATAGAAACGTGTGACACCTGACTTAATAGGAATGATAGACTACTCATATCAATAAGGAATTCCTTCTTTCCCGGGTGCTCATTCACAAAGAACTCCAAAGTTAAGTGTGTTTGGATTGGAACGATTTGAGGATGGTGACCGACTGAGAAGTTGATCCCGAGTGCACACGAGTGAGGACGAAGTGCGCAAGAAAGACTAGTGTTGGTCTGTGGGACCAATTTAGATCCCGCCGGGCGTAACAGTCGGGAAACGGTGGTTGTGGTCAGGGCATTATAATTGGTATCAGAGCCGACTCTTGTGGTTACACAGACATGTGCGCGCCAGGTGCATGGACATGTGGCATGTGTGGCCCGTCGTGGCACATGACATGACACATGAGCCGGACTGGACGGACAAACGTGTGCCTAGAGGGAAAGTTCCTGTGGGCCGACAAGGACGACGGTTCTTTTGAGTGAGGGTGTACGTGAGAGCCTGGCGTAATAGGAATGATTGACTACTCATATCAACAACTTCTTTCCTGGGAGCTCATTCACAAAGAACCCCAAAGTGAAGTGTACTTGGTTTCAAGCGATTTGAGAATGGGTGACCGGCTGGGAAGTTGACCCGGTTACGCACGAGTGAGAACAAAGCGTGCAAAAGAGACAAGTGTTAGTCTGTAGGGCCGGTCTAGATCCCGCCGGACGTAACGGCCGGGATCTGATGATTGTGGCCGGGGCGTTAAAAATGGCGGTAAAACTTGGAACAAAGTTATAACTTAGGGTAAAAAATGAAATTAACTCTAACAGAAAATTCAGAAAGTCAAGAAACATACAAGTGTATTATTTCTTGCAACCAGCGAGCGAGCGAGAAACGCAAGTTCAGATAAAAAGTCGTAAGTTTCATCGACTGAAACTTAAAACTTACTGTATTCTCATGCGAGATTAAACTACTTTGCAAATCACGAAACAATCGAGCGACCAGGCAGGTCCGGTAGATGGGGGTGTGTGGTACGTGGCCTTGGATAACGATTTCGTAAGTTCACTGTGCGTACATAAGTGAACGACGGGGAGATGATAGTGGGCTAGTGGCTGCTTCAAAGACTACCCACCACGTACGAACGTTTCAGCGATGCTCCACCTCCGGTAATGTACCGGTTTCCAAATGCAGAAGAAGATATCCGATCCAGAATATGCTCTCGGCTGATTTGGATGTACATGCGTCCGTGTCTAACTTGACCCACAGCTGATTAATGAGATTGACGCGTTGCGTGCATGCAATGGAAGACGCCGGGTACGACTTTGTCGTCGCACGAACGGTGCCCACCTGCACCGCGCATAGTCCAGTTAAGTCAGAGGCTGGCGCCATTGGTAATCCTGCAGATGATGCGAGCTTAGCTTGCTTGGATGCTAGATTGCTGGGATGCATTAATGTGTACCGTCCACCTTCCAACCACCACCGCTCCACGGGGTCCGCGTTGCCGACGACACCCAGAGACCCCAGCGTCAACTGGCTCACCTCACACTCACTGCTCCTCCCTAGCTAGCCATCTTATCCAAGCCCTCCATTGGCCTCTCCCTCCTATAAATTGGTTTGCTCTGCATGCTAATCTATATCCTCCATCACACTAGCCACTAGAAGCACTGAAGAAGCAGAGGGTGTCAAGCATGGCGTCCAAGGGTCTACTTGTGTTTGCTCTCCTGCTTGCTGCTGCTATCCTCGTCGCCTCAACTGAACAAACTCGTGAGCTAACCCGATACTGATCTTGGAGTACTTTTGAACTAGCAGGAGTTAACTGGTCGTCATTAGGCTAGGAATCTTGCTTTGCTGCGTGCTGCTCCTAATTTCAATGCACAATGTTTTTCTGTTCATGTAGAGGCCAAGAAGGAGGAGAAGAAAGCCGGCGTAGAGGGCTACGGCGGCGGCGGCGGCGGCGGCTACCCCGGAGGCGGCGGCGGCGGCTACCCTGGAGGCGGCGGGGGAGGCTACCCAGGCCACGGTGGAGGAGGAGGCGGCGGCTATCCAGGACACGGTGGAGGAGGTGGCGGAGGCTACCCAGGCCACGGTGGAGGAGGCGGCGGCGGCTACCCGGGCCATGGTGGAGGAGGAGGCGGCGGCGGCTACCCGGGCCACGGTGGAGGAGGAGGAGGCGGCGGCTACCCGGGCCACGGTGGAGGAGGAGGCGGCGGCGGCTACCCGGGCCACGGTGGAGGAGGCGGCGGCGGCTACCCGGGCCACGGTGGTGGCGGCGGCGGTGGCTACCCCGGACACGGCGGAGGCGGTGGCGGCAGTGGATGTCAATGGGGCTGCTGCGGTAACGGGTACCATGGCTGCCGCTGCTGTGCGCGCGCGGACGAGGTCCCGGAGCCCATGTACCGCGCGGAGGTCCGCAACTGAGCACACGAGGTGCAGCCATGCATACGTACCTACGCGTGCGTGCAACTCTGCGTGACGTTGCTCTGCGCACGTATAGTAAGTTGCTGGTAAATATGGTCTCTGATAAATAAACTGCGTACGTATACGTACGAGAGCCCGGTTTGCACTTTGCACAGTGGTGATCTTGGAGAACCCACCCCTCTGTGTTCTTGTATGTAATTATGTATAAATACCCCACTTTATATGTGTTCTCCATGTACTGTATGTATCAATTTCCATGTTTACTGTTATGGGAATATGTTATTGTGCAATAAAATCACAGAGGAATATAGCCAAAGTTCTACACGGTGCACTTAATTCCTTCTGTATGCGAGTATTTGACAAAACCCTACCACATTAGGGGTTGCCGTCCCACAAAACTACCACATTCAAAAAAGTGACTGATAACTATCAATTTTTTTAATTTTGTGACAAAAACTACCATTTTTGAAAAATTGTCAGTTTAGACGATTTAAACACGTTTATGACATGCGGGACCCACCTATCAGGGCCGACGTGGCGACAAAGTCAACTCCGTTTATTTTGACCGTTAAGCTGACCGTTATGACAGGTGGGGCCCACACATCATTCTTCTTCTTCCTCTCTCTATCTTTCTTTGGCATTTTACCAAACACGTCTTGTGCATGGGAGGGAAGCAGGTTAACTCCGGTGACGCGCCCGCCGTGAAGATGCCCCCGCTGCTCCTGACTGAGGAAGATGGTCCACAGGACGCCCCATCGCACCCAGGACGACAGCGAGGTGCGCGCCTCACCTGCCGGAGTGCTTCGCCAAGGTGCTCGCGCTGCAAGAGTTGCTCGCGCACTCGGCCGAGCCTCGTGGTAGGTGGGAGCCTCGATGTCGCGTTCCAGCGGAAGGGGAGGAGGGTGTTGCGGAGCTCCGGCTCACAGCGGTCGTGCAGGAGGCGAGAGCGAGGCCGGAGACGGGTGCTGCTGCTTGCTGCCGCTGCTACTGCTCCTATGCTGGAGGATGTCGTGGTGGTCTTTTTGGAGGTGGCAGCGAAGGACACGGCTCTGATGGCCGAAAACACGGCAGTGGCCTGCGGCCTGCGGCTCGGTGGCGTGGGCTCGGAGTTTGAGGAGCGACTCCTGGAATACGCCGTGCGCGTCGGAGAGATGCAGGAAGCCGTCGATGAGGCAGTCGACGGTGTTTGACCCGCTATGTAGTGCGGCGAGGGCTCCGAGATGAGCAGGAGCTCGGCGAGCACGGCGAGGCGGTCGAGGCCCGTGGTGCTGTTGCTTGCAGCCGCTGCTGCTGCTCCTTGCCGCTGACCACGAGCTCTAGCTCGAAGGGAGGGCGGCGGCAGCAGGGCCTAGAGCTTGCATCACCTCGGCTTTGCGTGCAGCTGCGCGGGCTTCTCCTCTGGCACCCTCTGGCATGGAAGGCCACCGGAGTGCAGGGCGACAAAGGCCACCAGAGCATGAGGGGGCGGCTGGGCGCCGGCTGAAAGCTGCACAGGATGATGCATAGGAGGTGTTTGGAAAAATGCCAAAGAAAGATAGACAGAGGAAGAAGAAGAATGACGTGTGGGCCCCACTTGTCATAACGGTCAAAATAAATAGAGTTCGTGGCCCCACGACAACCCCTAATGTGGTAGTTTTTTTGTCAAATACCCTCTGTATGCCGTATTTCAATGCTGCAAAGAAAATAGAGGAAAATAACTGACAAAGAAATAACAACTTGTTATAGAGATCTTTTTTTTTGCGAGAAAATTTTCAATCTATTCATCTTCAAACATGGCAGTACAACGAATACCAGAAATAATAGAAATTACATCCAGATCGGTAGACCACCTAGCGACGACTACCAGCACTGAAGCGAGCCGAAGGCGCGTCGCCGTCATTGCCCCTCCATCGCCGATGTCGGGCACAACTTGTTGTAGTAGACAGTCAGGAAGTCGTCGTGCTACGGTCCCGTAGGACCAGCGCACCAGAACAGCAACCGCCGCAGATGAAGAATAACGTAGATCAAAAAGATCCAATCCGGAGACACACGAACGTAGACGAACAACGACGAGATCCGAGCAAATCCACCAAAAATAGATCCGTCGGAGACACACCTCCACACGGCCACCAACGGTGCTAGACGCACCGCCGAAACGGGGGCTAGACGGGGAGATCTTTATTCCATCTTCAGGGAGCCGCCGCCGTCTCATTTTCCTGAGTAGGACACAAACCCTAGCAAAACTGAAAGAAACGACTAAAAAGGAGCCCTCCCGCCGGCCCTTGCCCAGATCCACGGCGCCCCCATGACCCTGGGGCCACCGGAGAGAAGGTGAACCTGTGGCGGCGCCGGCGGGAGGCAGAAACCCTAGCTTTTTTGTGAGGAAGAGGAGGTGGCGGCTAGAGGGACTCAATCACCCGCCCCATATAGAGATCTTTTATTCAAAGACTTCAACCAGGGGCGTGTCACGTAAGTGAACGAAGACCACTGATCAAGCGCACTGTAGGGACTTCTAAAGTATAACATAACTATTGCAAGAAAATAGTATATCATAAACTAGAGGCGTATTTATTAATGCAGAGGCAGAGGATTTCAACCTCTTTTTCGAAAGGGAAATTGTTGCAGCCGGACGACCGGCTATGTTTTGGGCCGGTCGCGGGCTGACGATGCGCGTCCATGTGGACCCACATCCAAATCAGCCACGCATATCCTTTCAGCTCCCATTCTTATCTCTGTTCGTTCTTATCACTTCATCGTCTTTTCTCTTTTCTCTCTCCCATCGTTCCCATCTCTCTTCTCAAGCGACTGATAGGCACGCCTCTCCTCGATCCGCCAGCTTGCTTCTCCGGCGAGCTCCCCCGCCGCTATAACCTCGTACCCTCCATTCTCCTCCCCCCTCCCACCTCATCGACCCTCTCTTTCCCGCTGAAGGCTGCAAGGGGCGGATGGGTAGATGCTGCGCCCAGCCACCATCCCTGCAAACGGCGAGCTCAAGCGACACAGATGATGCAACTAGCTCCGAGGGTTGCTACAACCGGCATCATGCGGTGCTACAACCAGCACTGCGGGGAGCTGGAACTGGCTGCTCCAGAGCTGCGACGGCACGCCGCCGTTTGCTGAAACCGGCACTGCGGGAAGCTGCAACCAACTTTGTGAATAGCTGCAACCAGTAGTCTGCGGTGCTACGACCAGCAGAGGGCAGCGAGGAGAGAGGTATTTTTTTGCTGGAACCATGTATCGATTTTGCTACAACCTGCAATTTTTTTTGCTGGAACCATCGATGAGAACAACACGACGAGGGAGCTGCATCGTTTGTTTTTGCTGGAACCGTAGTTCATTTTTGCTGGAAGCACTATATTTTTTTGCTGGAACCAGTTTTTGGTTTTGTTGCAACTGACCACCGGAGTTCTTTTTGATTGAGATGTGTTTTTTCGCTGGAATTCGGCGGTGCAGGTCGACCACGGCGGCGAGCTAGGGGCGGCAACGCCGTGCTATGTTGAGCGACGCAAATTACTGACCGCGTTTGACAGAGCTGCATCCGGCAAGGAATGATGCTGGAACCACTGCGAGATGAGGAGGGCGTGCGACGACGGTGGATTCGAGCAGCGGAGAGAGGCGGCGAGCGGTGGAGATCCGGCGGATCATGTCACTCATCCATGGCACTCGTGCCCCATTGCGTGCTCACGTGATTTGCAGGGGAAAAGAAAAAAAGGAAAGTGTATGATAGGGATGAAAGAGTCCTAAATCTGATGGCTAAAAAGTGTTTAATCTGACGTACAGGGTACGACCGGCCCAAATTTAGGCCGGTGCGCCGGCGCCTGGCGCTGCCCTTTTCGAAAGAAGGGGTGTGTAGCACTACTAGTTTGTCTTCATTGGGTCTCTCAAAGAAAATAAAAACGTTGTTGTTGGTCGGACACAAAAGGCATTCACCTACCCATGCATTTTTGCGTCACCACTCTTCCATTGCGCAAAAATAGGCCGCTCGGACTAAAACTCAAAATGGCAATGGAGGAAAACCCGATTGGGTAATGCCTCTTTTTTCTAAGTATCGCCAAACCACAAGCTCGTATGTCACCGTCACTGTCCTCGTCCTTGGTGGCGGATAAATCTTTCATTTGATAATATGGTGCTGAAAATGTAACATATTCAACTCAAGTAGGGAAGGAAAACGGAAATGAATGAAACCGAGTATTTTCATCTTTTCTTACGCTTTGTTTGGATGTCTCCATTGGAGAGCTCCGTATTGAATTGGTCTGAATTCCAAATCAGTGAGGAAACTGAAATGGCACGAATACGAATTCACCTGTCTGGTTGTCCAGTGAATTGGCCCTTGAAATGCCTATGAGATTTCAATACCAAATCCTGTTTGGATGACACGGCGGATCCAGAGAGAGGCACAGCAGATCCAGAGGGGGCACGAACTAGAGGTCCCGGGCCGCCGCAGACCTCCATCTTGGTCGCCGACCGGCGCTGGGATTGGATGCGGTACGGGGATTGGACTCCGTACTGGTATGGGGAAGAGGGAGGGGGAAGAACGACACCTACGCAGCCGCCGGTGCTCGTGGTGGTCGATGTCGCCGAGCTCCTAGGTCACGGCCGACCTTTCTGTTTTCGTGGTCGCGGGAGGATGAAGGGGTACGTTTTGCGGGCGCTCGCGATTTCACCCCAAATCGGAGCGGTACCCCTCCGAAACATGGGAGGAAGCTTTTCGTGGGAGGCAAAATGGTTTGGAATTGCACTTTTGTTTCCAATACGAATTCGTTGTCCATCAAAACGACTGTATTGCTGCTACATCAATACCAAATCCATTTCCTAGGCTCCAATGGAGACATCCAAACACAGTGTTAGTAGAAACGTCTACAACTATATATGGAAATTTAGGAAGCAGATATTGCCGAAAACGAATACTAAGTTAATTATATGTTGCGAACATGCATAAGAAAGTAAAAGGTTGCTTGAACTCAAAAACGTCTAGAGCATACAGACAAAACACAACCTTACCAACAAAGTTGTGCAATTGCACAATGAAGAGAAGGTGCGCCAGTGAGCATGTGTGTGGGATATATAGGACTATGAGGCATGTAGTTAGAGGGGTGAGTATCACGACAGGATGAGGGATTAGGTTTTAACTGGATAGGTTTATGCTGGACTAAAAGTGCAGTTGGCCAAGCCGGGTAGGCCATACAAACAAATGATCTCTAGTCGCCTCACTTTTCACCAACTCTATGTTACGTCTGCGAGCGTCTTATGGATGACCTTTCGCCTAACCGCAATCAATTTGCCCGGCCCATTTAACACGTGCATTAACACAATCAAATTGACACATTTTCAAAACAATGTCATACATTAACTCATTTAAATCAAATTTTAAGAAAACCTCAATCAAATTGACTCTTATAAAACAACGTCATGCATTAACTCATCCAAATCAATCGGCACTTTCCCAAAATAACATCATGCATTAACTCATTCAAAACAAATCTTAACAAAATCGTAATCAAATCGGCACTTAGTGAAAACAATGTCATGTATTAACCCATTGGTATCAAATCTTAAGAAGTCCCAACTAAATCTAAACTTTTTTTGCCTTCCACTACTCATATCCAAACCAAATCAAATATTGCCTTCCTCTAATCAAAGTTGGCCGGCCCATTTGATGCGTGCGCGCGGTTTCATCCTAGTTCGGCCGAACTAGGGAGGGAGGATTCCTCCTCCTAATTCGGCCCATCTCTACCATATATGTGGGGCGCCTTCTTTTGGCCCACTAGGGGCTGCCCCCATGGGCCAACCCAAGAGGGGCTTTTCTCCCAAAATATATTTCATAAGTTTCCGGAACCATCTGAATCCTTTTGAAGTATTCTATATATAGACTCAAAACTTTTTTTGTCATGTTATATCTTTTTAGAATTTCAAAACACGCCTGAGACATCTGGATCCATTAGAAACTCTTTATAGTTCTCATCTTAATTACTACCCGTTAAGCGTGTGACCCCAGAGATTCAGAAATAAGCAGACATGACTCGAAACACTTTCCGGTCAATAGTTAACAGCGGAATCAGGATACCCTTGATAGCTCCCGTATATTCACAAAGTTCTCGAGTGAACCTTTTGTTTATGAATATCATTCTCATTTCTTCGTGATACGTTACATAACTCGATGTGAGATATTATTGGTATCCATGTGATCAACACTTTGATCACTGTAACGGTTATCCTCGTTATCGGTTTTTTTCTCTTTACTCGTTACGTATTCTGATATCCTGTGATTTTAATCACATCCGTCTGGCCAGACGATAATGATACTGTATACCTACTGGGCTCACAGAGTATCTCTCTATCGTTTGGGGAGCAAATCCCGGCATTGAACTATCTATACAGAGACATACGTTTTCGGTATACCCATAAGTTACTTTTATTCACATCCAATTACGGAGTGAAATTTGTTAACCCCAAAGTAATGATCTAACATGTTAGTATACGATATTCTCATGGTCTAAGAAAGTAGGTAAACCTTAACACTTTATATGAAAATACCGATAACATAATCACGATGTAATCTCTAAGTAATTCATAACTTGAGTTTATCCGACAACATTTTTTCGATAACAATGTATTCTCATTATTGATAGCATCTTTGTTACTGTAACAATGCTCATGATCAGGAAAACAAGATCATCATCAATACATGATCTAGTCGTATAGGAATGACTAGGGATCGTATTGGTGTTTACGTTTTTACACATGCAATTGAGTTTTCCTCCGAATCTCATATTCAAGAATCAATTCAATTATAGTAAAGAAATATAAACTTAATTATGAATATAAAAATATAATACCCCCTACGATCCATATTAATCGTCGTTGATTTTGTATAAAGTTGTACTAAATCAACAACAATTAATATGGATCAAAGTGAGTAATACAATTATTATTACCCCTAGAGCATATTTCCAACACATATGCACTTTTCGGGTTGCGAGAGAATGTTGAATCCCATCTATGTGGTGGAACAGTGGATCTTCCCCGTGTAGCTTTTTTTTTGAGCGGTATCTTCCCCGTGTAGCTGGTTGGATGGCTGAGTGATCACCGGACTCGAGGAGGCCCATGACCGGCCACTCTCCCACGCTCATCCGTCTGGCCCCGTGAACCAATGGGACCTCGTGCGCTAGTCCCCGAGGCCTAGCGACTAGCAAGTAGAATGTTCGAGTCCATGCAAACGGGTTCACGCACGCATGAACACGGTCTTGGGGGTTTGTCCATCTCGTCCACGTGATCTCGCGTAAATTGCGAATCCGCTGCCACAGTACTATGACTATGCTTCAGCAATCAGTTTTGCAGTGAGCAGCTGCTCATGGACGTGCTCGGTGTTGTCGTCAACTCTGGCGTCTAGGTGCCCATCATGAAAGTGCCCGCAGGAAGACCATACATTCGTTTGGAAACAATATTGTTCCTATCCGCCATACTGGGCCGTGGCGGAGTTGGTAACAAAAGCAAGTTCGACATATATCTCGCAGCAAGCGAGATATAGCCGTGGAGGACTGGAAGCGCTTCCGAAAAACCGAGCCGGGGGAGATTATGAGCCGGCCCTTAGAAAATCTGGTGTGGGCACCGCGTACTCTTCTAATGAACAAATCACAAGGCCTAGTTTCCTAACAGGGCACAACCTCTGCTCCTTTATTTAGCTGGAGCAGGTTCTTGCATTCTCTCTCTGTCGGGTCCGTCATGAACAAGGGGAATTTAACCGCCTTCCATCCTGGCTGAAGTATTGAGACTTTTTAGTATGCTTTCATTTTGCTGGGAGAGGAACATACGGGGTCAGAGGGCTCAAATCCTGCTTAGGGAGATTTGATTCATTCAGGCCGACACCAATATGCAGGTGCGTGATTGTGTCTCGCCTCAAGGACGCCCAAAATAGGTTGGCCCATAATTACGCAGGTACGCGTACAGTTTTTGTTCAATTTTTTGTTCATTTCTTCTTTTTGTTTACACTTTCAAAAAAAATTGCAAATAAATATATATAAAATACTTGATGTACTTCATTTTTAAAAAATATCATCGTGAATGTAGAAAATGTTAACACAGTGTTAACTTTTTGTTACTATAATTATTAAAATATGTTTGTAACTTTTACAAAATATTCATGTGTTTCAAAAACAATTAGGTGGCATTTACCCCCAAAAAATACAATATACAAACAATGTTCGTGTAACTAATAAAAATGTTTCATACCATTAAAAAATGTATTTTACATTTAAAAAATGTTCGAGTGTTTCAAATATATGTTATGCAATTTTCAAAACATGTTTATAAAATGTAAAAAAATGTTCATATAGTTTAACAAAATGTTGTGTGTCATTCATAAAAATGCTTTTAACATGTATATAATTTTTTTATATGGATATAAAAAATGTAAATGAATATGCAAATTAGACATCAAAAGATATAATTGAAAAAATGTTAATCATATATTTAACAATATTTAAACATGTATAAAAATATTCCCATTGTATACAGAAAGTGTATAAATGTGTATGGAAAATATAGACAAGCATAGAACAACAAGAAAATAGAAAATAAAACATAAAAGAAAATATCCAAGAAAATTGATGAAAACCAAGAAAGAAACAACGAAAATCGAAGAAAGAAAGTTACTGTAAACAAAATGAAAAACCAAATAAAACATAAAAACATGCTGCAAACAGCGGAAAAAGTCAATAAAACACACAGGAAAGAACTCGTGCTACAGTAATGCGCCGGCGCAATAACGCTTTCGCCAGAGACAAGACGAAGCTCGTCTCACAACCGGCGAGATATGCAGGGCCAGCTAGTTGCAGTCGGGTCAAATAGCCTGGTCGTCGCGTGCGCCTACCTGCGGACTGTGACGATGCATGCCGAACCACGTACGTCGAGTCACTAGCTAGGCTGCATGCATGCCTGGTCGCGTGCCGGCGCATGCAGGCAGCACAATCTACCTCTAGGCAACAGTGCATGCACGCGCTGCCACTTCTTAATTAGCTAGTCTCACCGGTGAGTGTGCCAGTTAGCTAGACACAAGGGGCCCGGATGGATTTGCCAATTGAGCAAGGGATCACATATGGTAAGCTCTCGTCGTCTTACTTTATATACCAAAAAAACACCTCGAACTTGTCGACCGATCCTGTGAGTGAGAGTAATATAATTAACCCGAATTGATCAAGTTAGTGTCCGAGGTGACAGGGGCACACGGCGATGATTGCCGCGAGGCTTGCGTGCTGCATGCAGGTATGTAGGTAGGTAAATCAAATCGCCCCCGACAACCGCGTGTTGCGATCTACTCAACGCCCGGAGGCAAGTCCCGACGCCGGGGCATAGGCGCCATGATTGCACCGGCCCATGCACCCCCGGCCGTCCCCGTCCAACCGCCGCGACCTATGCCATGCATGGGGCCATGGCCGGGCCACCCGGCCGGCCGGCGAGCTAGCCGTTCATCCAGGGCATACGTACGTCACACTCACACATCCTAGCATGCATGACCCCTGCCGACAACGCAGAGCCTGGCCCGTCTTGCGCGGCATGGCCAGCCGCGGCTTTGCCATGCATGCACGGATGCATCTTTTCGATCGTCTACCCTCTTTGCTCTCGCAACCGTCGTCCCCACTCCCCAGTATACACCACCACGGCGTCGTTCGCCCGTCCGACCGGCCGGCCCGCCGCTCTGAGGACTACTGAGGTTACATGTAGCTGCCAGTAGCTTTTCCTCTTTTCCGCGGGCTTTTGGCACTTCACAGCTTTATCGGGATTGCCAGAAACGTCTTTCCACTAACACCGGCATGCTTTCTGCATGCATCCGTTAATCCCCACGAATTCCAGCATTGCTAGTCTGCAGTACGCTACTCACTGTTATATCATCGCTGTCTAGCAGGGAGTAAAAGTCCGACCGATTTGACGGCCCCGACATGGCATGGTGTGTGAATTAATTACCTGTGTTATGTGTGGCATGGCTAGGTAGCTGAGTGACACTGATCAGGTTGACCAGTCCATGGGATAAGTTCGTTCCATCCATCCATCCATGTCGATCAGTAGTGATTAGCTCGTAAGACAGCCATGCATGTCCTTTACAGGGCAAGCATGCATGCACCTCGTGTTCCTGGCTGCACCCAGCAACTTTTCCACGAGAATCATGCGCGGTGTGTGCCTACGCGTAGTAACCGCGTATGATTAGCTAGGGATGGGCTTTACTTACCTGCAGGTACAGTTGCAATTCCAGGCCATGCCTAGCCGGAGCCTCTTTTGGCAGGTGTGTTTCAGGAAAGCGATGTGTTTTCATGTAGCATACATAGGCTAGTGGCATGCAGGGGGGGAGGAATATTTTCATTACTGCTGTTTTTGTTCCGTGGGGCTCTGTTCATGTGCAGTGTCATGTTCCGAGTTCGACGGTAGATGGACGGAGGCGCCAACTCCGAGGTCAACCTCAGCATCCATCATCCTGGTGGTTCTCGCTTTCCTCTGCATGCTCCTTTTCCAATCATACATATCGTGTCGACGCTCCATTCATGGCAGATATGCAGGGGTTTTTTATGGTCTACTCACTAGGCCTATGAGGCTATAGCTTGAGAAAAACACAAGGGTAGTAGATAGCAATCCGATCTTAGAGATTGTGACGACGTGTTTTGGTTCTACTTATGGTCAGGGTTTATGTAAAAAGGTGTGCAATCATGTAGACGGGCTGAGAGGAGAAGGCGACATCATGCAGAGATAGATGGAGTAGACAGTAAGTAATCTAGGTTATTTGTGTCTTGAAGATCAACCCAAGTGTGATAGACTGTACTTTGTTCAAACTGGTTGGTGTAACTTGGACCTAGAAGCTTTTGTACTAGATCAACTCAAGCACGGCTATGCATGCGCGGACAGAACTAATGAAATATCCACATCAGGGCAAAGATATCAATACCTATGCATATGGCTTTAATTCTACGTGACCATGCTTGTATAATTAGCTTTGTAGTTGTTCGTTAGCAGTTAGGCATGTTAAAAATAAAGGAATAATAGGATGCCATCTCCCGTACATTCCTACAGGAATTTGAAAACACATGAATTGTACAACATAGTTGTTCGGATGCATGACGAGAATTTCGCAGGAAAATGTTTCTTGAGGAGAGAGAGGAGTTAAACTTCTCAAAAGAAGTGAAAACATGAGGCTTTGGAAAATGTTTAGAATCCTCCAATGTGAACAAAAGGAAGGATTCTTATAGAAAATTTCAAAGTGAATCCTATAAGCCAAAGAGCGCCATAGGGGAAAAAAGTCACATATATAGGATTCCAGGAATGAAATTCCTATTTGTTCATTTACGTTTTTCTCACTTTTATATAAAAAAATCATCCATCAAATCTCTTCCGGTCGTGTGCCGAGGGAGCAAATTTGTTCGGGCTTTCGGAATTTGTGAGTCAAGTTTATCTAGTTTTAGAGTTTAAGAACCAAAGTTAGATTCGTCGAATACTTGAGGAATCAAATATGTAATTTTCCTTTACTTATGAAGAATGCTGTCTTCTTCTTGATCAACTTACCACATGATCTGTTAGGCATATGCTACAACTTGTGTAAAAAGGGAGCACTATGCGTGAGGTTCCACAAAGGTTTGGTTTCATTCAATTTCATGAGCCATACAGTTGAAACCCAAGGTTTCATGGCCATCTTTAGCCTCTAGCTCAATCTATAAATCACCCCCTAACTCCAAACCAGCTAATCCACTTTGTCCCCTTCAGCGGCGAGCCACATTGTCCGCGCCTCCGGTGAGGTCCTGTTGAGACCTTGCCAGTAACGCCGCAGCCGACAATGGTGTCTCTGTCTCAAGGTTGGGTGTTTCTCAATGCAAGAGGGAGTAGAAATGATAAGCCCGCCACCCAAACCCGCGAAGCCCCATCGTCCTTGCCTACCTTGGAAACGGTCGACCGCATCACGCCGTCCTTCTCTCTCCCTCTACCTCTCTCTCTTTCTCTCCCTCTCTCTCATCAAAAGCAAGAGGCATACCAAATAAAGAAAACAACAACATGCAGATGCAAATCTAAGTGCTAGACCAAAAGTGGGCGGGAAGTAAATATATTTCAAGCAACTAATTGTTAGGGCATCTCTAACCGAACTCCTAAATTTTAGCACCTCAAAACTTAACTCAACAAATTCGAGGAGTTAAAGAAACGTGAACCTAACCGAACTCTCAAATTTAACTCCTCAAATGAACTATACCCCACATGTAAGTCTATCTCTATCTTCTTCTTCCTTTCACATCCTTTTTCTATCGTCCTTCCATGTGGCCAACGGTGAATTTTTGCCACTAGATGATGTCCATGAGCTATATAGGACCTGTGAAGATGCTCTGCAAAAGTAATTTGATACACGCTCACCGACGTAAGCATGCGACAAAGTAGTCGAGAAAGTAGACAAAATTCGTTCTCCACGGGTCATGGCTTGGACACTTCTTCGTTTAATGGGTTCATACCCTAATCCTTCTGCCGCTTTTTAATTTTTTTCCTCTATATGTTCCTCCGCTTGCTGCAGCTTTGTTTTGTGCCAGAGGATGATGGGGAGGAGCACCGCCAACCTAGGAGACGATGAGGAGGAGTTGCCGTCTTCAGAGACGAAGGGGAAAAAGTGAAGAAAAAAAGTTTGTCGAATTCTTGCTGGAATTTGGCGGCGGGACGTCGGCAGGGCTGCCGGGTGGTCGCCGGAGGTACGGAATGTTGCGGGGGGCGCGTCGGCGTGCAAGCAACCGAGCAACAGAGGGAGGCAGCCTAGTGAGAGAGAGGGAATCTTTTGCTGAGACTTGCTTTAGCTTCTCATCTTTGAGAGGCGGTCGATACTTCTCCTAAATTTTTTTGAGGAGTTCAAGGTTTTGAGAGTTCGACTAGGCGCAACATTTAACTCCCTAAAAAGGGATCAAAGAAAATCTGTTGAGAATTAAACCCTTTTAGGAGTTTAGCTAGAGATACCCTTGGACAACCTCTATTCTTCTAAGAAGTACTGAGCGCTAGCTCAGTGGTAGGGACACTGTCTTGTGTTCCAGGCCAGCCGGATTCAATCCTCATGTGGAGCGAATATTTCTACCATGTTCGTCGCTCCTTCCATAAAAATATGCCGAGGGGTGCTTGCCCCTCCGGTCCCGTTTTTCTATTCTTCTAAGCATATATACAATGTGCAGCCCTCTCCAAGAGCCGAGCTACAACGTCCAATGCAAATATACATTTAGTTTGGACATGTTGGCTCAGAGTCGCTTTGGTATTAGCTTGTCAATCGAGAGCGTACGTCGTGAATTTGGGCAGGAAAAGGTGAAAAGAGAGCTCCATGCGAGAGTTTTCACCTTTACTAGAGCGCCTGCATTCCGTGTCTCGCATGATTACGAACGCTGACGCCTTTCATCACCAATCTCCACATTCCCTGTCTCGCGCGCACCCTTTCCACTGTTACCTCGATCTCGCACAAGCCAGCACTCAAACCCTCGCCACCTTTACCGCCTGTCTCCCCATATATAACCACGGGAGGACGACGCCCTTCGATCTCGATCTCCACCTAGCCCCCCTAGCCCTGAGCCAAATCTTCGTCCCACTCCCCGTACGAACTTTGCACTAAACTAGTGCGCCAACATGAGGGTTCACCATTTGCATGCGCCGTCCTACCTGGAGAAAGCGGCCTCGGCGTCTTCGTCTCCGGCTACTGCACCGTCCACGTCTCCTCCCTCGGCCCTGTTCCCTTTCGGCGCCTTCCAATGCCTCCGGCCGCTGGCGCCCAAGATCTCCCTCCCGGACCAGCCGAAGAAGCTCGTCGCGCCGCCCGACGTCCTCGGCCGCGTCAGGAACGCCACCAAGCTGCTCAGCTGCACCGTCAGAAACCATACAGTACGCACTTACCTCTAGCTCTGTCTAGTGAAGTGGTAGTTAAGTAGCTAGCTAGCTGTGCATGTCCGTGTGAAATGCCACTGAGAAGTGACATTGAAAATAAATATGCAGGTGCAAGTGCAAGTGCCGGTGGGAGGGACGACGCGGTGGAACCCGTCGGCGGAGCAGATCAAGGTGCTGGAGGCGCTGTACCGCGGCGGGATGCGCACCCCGAACTCGGCCCAGATCGAGCGCATCACGGAGGAGCTCGGCCGGCACGGCCGGATCGAAGGCAAGAACGTCTTCTACTGGTTCCAGAACCACAAGGCACGGGAGCGGCAGAAGCAGAAGCGCGCCGCCCTCCTCACCCTCAGCACCCTCGACTCTTCCTCCCTGCCTGCAACGGCGACCAAGGTACCTAATTAAGCGAGAACTACACGGTGCAACTAATGGTTACTACTAGTTAGTAATTACTACCACCTACACGGAGCTATCTGTCGATATTTACAGCTACAATGTGTTTGTCTCTTTGTAGGATGGAGCCGGTGATAAGAAGGAAGATTGCGATGAGGCGACGAACAGCTGCAAACGGCGGTGCATGACATGGAGTGCCGGCCATGGCGACGCGGCGGCGGAGGTGGCCGCCCCCGACGGCTGCACGGATAACGTCACCCTGGAGCTCTTCCCGTTGCGTCCACAGGGGAAAGCTGCGTAGTTGTTGACTTCGTCGTACGTGCTTGTGCATACACTCCGTCTAACATGCATGCATGGATATGCCTGGATGGAGCCGGTTTTCATTGGGAAAACTTCTGATTTTTGCGTGTGTTTGTACGTTTGGGTTGCCTAATTAAAGCATGCATAGTTGTGGCGTGATCAGTTTCCTACTAGTGGAGTGTGTAGCATTCAGATGGGAGGAACTGGCTTCCGCAAAAAAGAAAAAAGAAAAAAAAGAGGAACTAGCTAGGAGTATCCCCTAGACAAGTTTTTCCTTCACTTGCGTTTATTAGAGTTAAGAGCTTGATCATTATTAGGTTCTTGTCATGATTACTACATCTAATAAAGCCAGTAATCACCATAGAAGACCAAGGCAATATGTAAACTTCAATCAATTAGATTTTCATTATGATTCATGAGCTTTACCAACACGTGGAAGCAAGTGTGTGTAATCAGGTCGCGTGTTACAAGAACAGTCGATGTGGTACGATCTTACTCTTATGTAGTATCTAACTTTTGTGAAGATTTGTTAGGGTTCACATTAGTATGTCTGGTTAGACCGGGTCACATGAGTCATCCTGTCGATAGTAGCATGCTTTCACACTAGTGGAGATAAGAGTTCAAATCTACACCAACCAGAGCTGAAATATCAACAAAGTGGTGGTCTGGGAAATAAATTAAGTGCTTGCTGCAACTAACCATGAATGAAATTATGTACTACTACCACTACATTTATTTACTTCTTATAAGAACGAGGCTGTGTCTGTTACAACTTGTTTTCAGCATAAACTGCAGATAATATATATCACAAAACTGTGAGTTTGGGGCATGCATGATACTATTTTCAGCATCCCAAATCATTCTGTATACATATGCGTGTAGGCTACGGCAGTTCATTCAGGCTTTCTGCGGCAATTATACCGAGACCTGAGCCTCTGAGCAAGGCTTCGGCGCCAGGCTTTATACATTGCTTTGCTTTAAACATCTACGAGAGCACTTGTCGAGTGACATCACGGTCATGATAGCGCGAGAGACATGCTTGGTATGCCAATGATATTGAGTGGAGTTGCATATATGCATGATCAGACCGTACGTAGGCCGGAGCTCTCGCTTTGTATGGCACTGTGCCTGAAAGACATAATACAATGTGTCTATATAGTATACGAAAAGTTTCTCGTACGTTACTGTGGTTACATTATTTCACCTGCAGCTCGGCTACTCTGTACGTGGCCTCCTCCAGCTCCAGGTCCAAGGGACTACTAGGGCATTATGTACAGTGCATTGCAACATTGCAGGTGTTGGTTCGCGCGAGGTACGTACGGTGCGGGGAAAACGATGGGGGCTGATTGACACCGAGAGGCCGACCGTTAAAAGACGCCCTGCACTGCACCGCATGCAGCCTGGCGCGTGAGGCCAAGGCGTTGCACGCTGACGAAAAAAGACGATCGGAAGCGGCGACCGAGGCACCAAAAAGTCCCAGTCGACGCCGCAGGGGTCGCAGCATGCCATGCATGGCCCGGGCCGTCCAATCGGCCGGAGTGGACGCCGGAGGGGCCGGCCGCGGAGGCGTGAGTGAGAGAGCGAGTATACGGTGCATGGCATGCGAATGCGGTGCGTCGCTTTTGTCGCTCTTTTCCGAGACTCGCACAGTCCGGCCAGCCGCGCCCCGCTTTTCCGCGAGCTTTTTTCTCCGACGGAGAAGGGCCCGACCCGGTCTCTCGGCGTGGACGTGCGCCTGGAAAACGACGACGCAGGCCGGGGATTGGGTTGGGTGGGCCGCGCCGGCGCTGTGTGGTGTGCGTGCCCGTCTCGTGGGGTGCCGGCCGCGGGCCACCGCGCAGGCGGCAGGTCCCGTCGTGTCACTGCCTGCCGCCTGCACCGCTGCTCAGGCCACCCTCTGTTGCTCAGGGGCCACCGCGCCGGCTTTCCACTGCCGGGAATGTGGGTAGGTCGGCTTCTCGTCTCGGATCCACTCCAGTCCTGCGTTTCTTGTTGCCTTCTACTCGTCGTAGATGAACTGAAATGGCGCCTCCAAAGTCCAAAATGCAGTCAAGGTTCAAGCGTCTTCGGCACAAAACAAAGTGCTCGATGCCCACTGTCAAGTGTCAACCGCCCTCGCGCGCCCATTTGGGCCGGCCCATGAGCGGCGGGGCGCCCCCTATTTTCTTTTTCTTCTCCCGACTTAGTTTTTTCTTATTTAAATAATTCGAGATTTCGAACTAGATCGAAAAATTCACGAACAATTAGAATTTTGAATAAATTTCATGAAGCCAAAAAATGACACTGAATTTCAATAATTTGTACGAACATGAAAAATGTTCATTATTTCAAAAAAATCTTGGTGAATTTGGATATTGATGAACATTTTTTTGAATTTGGTGAACATTTTTTAACGTTATGGTGAACAATTTTTGAATAGGATCAACATTTTTTCAGTTAGATGAACAATGTTTTTGAAAAAACAGGGATGATTTTTTTTTAATTTGATGACCATTTTTCGAAATTGATAAAAAAAGAATTTGATGAACTTTTTTGAAAATGATGAACAAATTTTGATTACGATGAATAAATTTTGAATTTTGATGAATATTTTTTAAATCCCGATGAACAAAATTTGAATTTGATGAACATGGATTTGAAAAGAAAATTCGCAGAAAATGTGAAAAAGTAGGGAAGAAAAAAGGAAAATAAAAGAGGAAAGGAAAACATAAAATGAAAAATGAAAAAAAAATGAAGAAGAAAATGAAAGAAAAAACAGGGAAATGGGCCGGCCCATACGACAACCGTGCTGCGAGGGGGGTACGCGCTACCTCGATCGCGAGCGCCCTACGCGCCGTATAGGATTCCCCTTCCACGTGTAGAATGGGGAATAGGAGGCCCACTGCAGAACGCCTCCATGGGCTTTACCTTTAGTTAGTTGCTCCCTTGCAAACTAGGTCTATTTTTAGTTTTTTACTAGGCTAGCTTGAACTAGGACTCGCCATCTAAAAGACTGAAATCACTAATTAGGAGTACCCTGTAAAGTTCCCTCCAACATTCTCCGGTGCTGACAAATGGCGTACTACATGTGCGTCACTTGTCGTATTTCCTTTTTCAGATTCAATTTTTCGATTCAATTTTTCAATTCATTTATTGAACGTGTGTCCAAATCATGAAACCGCTTTCATCATTGGATTTTCCGCTTTGAGATCTTTGAAACTAGATTCCATGTCAGTAGGTTTTGACGAACTTATATCATGAAAAACCTAGAAAAAAAGTCGAGAGTAGAAAAATCAGAAACCAATAAACAAAAACCAAAAAACAAAATGAAAAAGAAGACCTAAAACGGGGGGAGGGGCTGGGTCTCGAAAGCACAATTGTGCTTTTTCATATAAAAAATGGAAGCACGACTGTGCTTCTCACGAAAGCACAAACTATAATTTTTTTTCATTTCAGAAAACACAACTATGCTTCTCGTGGAAGTACAGTGAGGCCTCTTGCTAAAGCACATTGTCTTTTGTTTTCGCTTTTCAGGAAGCACGGTTATGCTTCTCGTGAAAACATAGAATGTGCTTTTTTTTTTCCTTTTCAGAAAGCATGGTTATGCTTCTTGTGGTAAAGCTCTGCTTTAAAAAAATTCAAAACTTAGAGAAAACCAAGCAAAAATCAAAAAACCAAAAAAATCAAATAAAACCCAAAAATGTGTGCAAAAAAAATTTGATACCCCGAAGATGCACCAGCGTGCGACACATGGTAACGGTTAGACACACCACGTGGAGCACTTCCAAGCCCAAGAAAATGACCTTTGCGAAAGCCCTACAAAAAATACCCACTAATTAGATGTTTTTTTCAACACATACCCCCTAATTAGTTGTTCCCCCGGGCTTACTTGTCGCGGGTCGGTCAAAATTCTAGCCGATGAAAAAGCATTGCAGAGGCTGAGCTCCATAGAGCTCTTTACTTCAGCAAAATTACTATTTTCTCATATTGAAAAAAATCTTTTAAAAAAGTATATACATAGATATATATTTGTAGTATACACATGTAAAAATTCATGGACATATATGTTCACATGTAATGTATACAAAAAAGATAAATACACACATTAAAACGGGCTGATCTTTGTTGTTTTTGAGCCAGATATTTATCTTTTTTGTGTAGCATGCAAATAATCTAATTACCTGATGTAAATTTTTACATACTTGACGGACATCCATATGTATTTGTATTAAAAATGATATTTTTTGAAACTTTTGAGTATATTTTGAATTATTACCATTTTTGGCAAAACGGGCTCCATGGAGCCTGGCCTCTGCAACGCCGCACTCCTCTAGCCGAATCTTGCTTAAAAGAAAGAAAAAAGACTCTCACACGGCCGCACGGGGCCGTCTCTCTCGGGCTCTCCTCGTTGCTGCCGATTCACCATCCACAAAAAAAGAAAAAGAAAAAAGCTCAAAAAAAAAAAACACGCACCCCCACCGTCGTCGCCGGAGTTCCACGGCCCTCGCGCACGCCTCACCCGCCTCCCCTCTCCCCTTCTCACCGTAAACCGTTTCTCCTCCGTTCTCGCCCGTCCTCTCTCGCCACCCCGGCCGGACACGCTCGTCATCGAAGGCACGCGCGAGCGGCCGTCCACGATGGCTGAAGCTGAACTCGCCGCGCCGGAGCGCTTGGCCGTGTCAGCGGCTGGCTCCATCTCCACCACTCCTCGCGGAAGGGCTCCCGAGGAAGCAATCGCGGCGGCGCGCACCGGTCTGGTGAATCCGAGTTTGTGCTGAAGGAGGTCAGTCTGCATTCTCACACTCCCGTCGGACTGAACATACTAATTTCACTTGGCATGCTGCGTCCATTTGACTCCAATTTTGTGATGCTGCTCACACCTACTACCATGTTAAGTCTGAAACCCATAATTCCTGCCCCGACACACCGAGTATATGTACTACTACTACATGAGATCTGGCCACTTCGCCAGTTTCAGGGACAAAATCACACAGGAGGCAGCAACCTTGTTAGTGTCAAGACATTCAGAACACGGGGGTCAATCTAGCCCCCTAGCCAGTTTCAGGAACAAATTCACACAGGAGGCATCAGCCTTGTCGGTGTCAAGGCATTCAGAACAAGAATCCTTCCTCGAAAGGACGCACATAATAGCATGCTACTCATAAATTAGCCACATCCAAGAGCAAACACAAGTTCATACACCTAAGCAACAGGGCAATGATGGCCACAACGCTACAAAGCACACTAATACTGCAATACATACACGGCATCCACACTCCATGCTTCTTCCTAAACCTGACAAGAAACACAGCTCAACAGGCAACCGACACACGCTTAATTTACACATGGAAATGGAATTTATCATGGATAGAGTTACCCCTTGGTCTCTGTCAGCTAAGCACTCAGGACCACCTTTGGCTTGATTATGGCATCCCTCCTCCTTCCTGTCAGGATCCTCTTGAGCAAGTTGGGGTTCCCCTTATGCTTGCTTGGGACAACGGCTAGTGATACGGCCTTGGCAGCAGCTTCTTTCTTGCAGCTTCCGCTCACACCGGAAGGTTTGGCGGGTGGAACCACCGGTGTTGGGTGAGAATAGCACGGTTCTGAATCGTCTCCTCCCTCGTCAGCAGAAATTTTTCTTTCATGTGGTGGCCTTATTTCTGAGCATATAATCTCCTTAGTCTTCGGGGAGCTGAGGTCATCGAATCCCCCATCCTCGACGGCTAGCATCTCATTCAGTGACTTAGACCGAGGTTTTCGCTCTGGACGAACCGAGGTGGCATCCTTTGGCGATGAAAGTGCTTTCAGTTGCTTTCCCAGGTTTAGGATTGTCTCCTGACACTCGATGAGCTTCTCTGATGCTGTCGAGATCTCCAGCTGCTGTGTGAACAGGGGGGTTAAATGTTAACTTAAAAAACTTATTTACTGGTAAACTGTCCAAATGAAGGTGATAACTCATGGACTAAAGAGCCCTTCAAAGCAGGGTGTACTAAAGAAACAAGTAAATTTATTGAATGGATCTGAAAACATGTTCAATTCTTTCCAGTGGTCTCACAACAAGGGCAGTCAAGGTGGTATTTTGCAATCATATATGATCACAAATTTGTAATATAAATAATGGACACAAAATTACTTATTTCCTATTTTTAAAATTAGTTTGCTTTTCTTTTTACCGAAGTTACATTTCAGGATGTATGCAACTCGGGTTGCTACAAGAATAGAAAGAATGCTATATGGCTTCGCAAATGGAAAAACTGATACATGTATACATAATGGAGAAAGGACAGCATCAATATGGAGCAAATTTCTTGCTTAAGACTGTAAATTCGAATGTGTATTTTCTTTCTCCTAAAAAAGAGCTAACCAATCTTTAAAACCACAGAATTCAACAAATTATATAGCGTGGATCTTACCGTGTTTAGATTTTTATCTTTATTCCCAGAAACACATTTTGGGTCTTCTTCAGTAGAGTGACTGCTTCCCTGTAGACTGCCCTTGTTTACCTCAGAGTTAGCGATGGATTTGTGTTTGTCAAGTTCACTCACTGTTGATTTACCATCAACACCATGTGTTACCAGATTTCCTGTTTCTTTCAATGCATTAAGTTCTGCTCGCAAACTTGAAGATTTTACTTCCGGTGCATGGAAAGAGAATGAGACTCCATTCCTTATACTGTCTGTGTCATTATCAGCTTTAAGTCCAATATCCATGGGGCTTGATGCAGAAACTAGTGACATCTGCACGCTGTTTGGAGTGCCGGGTTCATCTATGCCATTTGTGGCTTGGACTCCTATTTGTTTGGCTGCAACAGCTTCATGCACATCAGTGCTATCTAAATGCAAATGCTTTATGATAGTTTCCCTCATCTCTGATACATCTTGCAGTGAAAAGCAGTGGTTCAGTATCCAGTCTAGTGTGAGGCTCACTTCAAGAACAAATCTTTCGACATCAGTATTCCCATACAGAAGCTCATTGCATACAACAATGAAGTGTCGCAGTACACAAGTGAGTTCTGATGTTTTCCATAAGAATGCATGAGCAAAATAACCAGTTATCAGCGTAGATTGATCACCCATGTTGCCACCAGATTGCACAAGGTTGCTACTGTAATCCTTTGACGATCTCTGGATAACTCCCTCGACAAGTTCAATTAACTTCAGGAGTCCCTTCTCAGTCTTGTGCGGGTGAACTTGATTAGTTGTTTCACTGAGACCATCAACTGGAACCAGCTCTTTACCTGCTGATTCTGTTGCCTCTCTCTTTACATCATATGATTTTGAAGGCTTATCATCACATACCATTGCTAGCCTTTCTATTTCTTCAAAGTCATCCATGAAACTTAAGTCTGACATTCTTGTGCTCTTACAAGAAGGTGTAGTCAGCTTCCCATTCTTGAAATGTTCAAGTTCAGAAATCAAGGCTGACGCCCATGAACCTGAACAGCTGACATTATCTTCATTGCGACCACCCTTGGAGATAGATGAAAGAGGATTTTCAATCACTGTAGGACTTCTTTTTGCCAGTTCTGTGGTAGCTCGATCACCTGATAAGTCTTCGAGTTGAGCTTCAACTTGGGAAAGCTTAGAGGTTGTGCGAGCAAGCATAGTACGGGAAAGCTGAAGTTCACCATCCTTTCTAGAAAGAGATTCCTTCATGGCCTTATTTTCATCTTCCGTCACGTGTAGCCTTGCAAGCAATGAAGGACTTACATGCGATGCATTGGAAGAGTTCTGTATCTGATCATATGAATTGAAGGATGGCGAAGAATTCAACTTTCCCGTCCTTATGTGTGTTGTACTGCTGCCCAGTGTTTCAACTTCACTTCTCATTCTAGCAACGGCAGCTGGTCCTGGTAGCCTTTTACGTACCATTGAGCGCAATCTCTTGCATTCTTCTTCTAGCTTAGTAATCTTCCTTACGTTTTCAAGATGCTGTTTGTGTGAAGCATCAGCAGATTTGAGGTTACACTTCCTTTCCTCACTACGAATATCAAGTTGCTTCTGCAGCATGCAAACCTCATATCTAAGAGAAGAATTTGATCTCTCTGTCGACTCTAGTTTTGCCGCAAGGTCCTTCAAGTCTGACTCTTTGACTGCATTTGATTCAGTTAGATCTAAGATGATTTTCTCTTTTACTGAGAGGATTTCAGATAGTCTGCTGTACTCATCGTCCAAGCTAGCAATTATGTTCTCCTTCTCCGCGACATTTTGTTCTAGATTCCAAACTTTATCCTTCTCACAAGAAATTATTTGAGCAGTGTCCTTTATCAATAACTCCCTCTCTTCCGCTGCAACATTTAGAGCCTCATCAAGCTGACAAATCCTTTGCTCAACCATGGCTTTCTGATGCAGAGTATCATCAAGTTCTGTCTTGATAGCTATAGCTTCAGCCTCTGCTTTCTCCCAGCCTGGAACATTCGTAGTCACAAAGGGGTTGGTCAGAAAATAATAGCCGACATATATGCATACGTGCATGTGGCATTTATACTTCTAGGATGAGATAAATCATATGTCCAACTACTTATGACCAGGAACTTGTACTGGAATGAGAGTGATGAATGGAGTGGTACCTAGTATGGCTTCTTCAGCTACTTTTGCTTGCTTGGATAAAATAGCATCCTTCTCGAAGCATTCAGCATGAGCAAATGAAAGTTGTTCATTTAAGCCTTGCAGTGATCTCTCTAGCCGCGCAATCTTCTCCTTGAGCATTTATGAGTTAATTAGCAAGTACTGAATAAACATAAAAAAAAATGTGTAGAGCTGTAGATGATATACCTCATGTTCCTTATCTGATATATTGGGTTTATTCTTTACCAAAACAGTCCTTTCTGATGCCTTCTTTCTCCAAAGCCATGTTTTATGATCCATAGATAGATGCTCTCACTTTTTACCAGTAATCAATGATACACAAGATTCCCTAGAGATTAGAAGTAGATGCAACATTAGTGGTGCATTTTTATATTAATATTCATACAATATACTTTGGGGAAAAGAATCATAAAATGTATATTTGGTTCAACTTTGCAAAGTTGTTCCTAGAAACTGTACAATATGATACCAAGTTTTGTTCCCCCCAGCAAATTCCCATTCTTCAGCACTTTGTTAGCAATTGATCCTTTCAACAAATCAAGTAAACATCTCAGTATCATGTTGGTGTCTACAAAGTTGGCAATTGCGGGCACCTAATCCACTGGGCACGATTAACAATTTCTACTTCTGCCAGCTGCAATGTCCTTTACTTTTAGTAGCGCAGAAAGCGACACATAACTAAAAAGCAACCAGAGGGTATATTGAGGTGTTTGCTCAGTTCTAACCCCAGTGCACCTACCACTTGCTCCAAAAGGTTATATCGTTAACCAAATGTACTATATTTCCTTCCAAAAGAGAGAGAGTACAAAATTAGCCATCATATGGTAAGCTTCTTCCAGAAGCCAAGTGGGTGACCTTCCACTAGCATTGCATCGATCCACAACTGTGAGAGCAACCCACCAGTGAAGCCGTTTAACACTGGTAGGTACATAGAACATCTATCAAATTAAGTAAGCTAATTATGCCGTCCCGGAAGTCAAAATTGGTAAAAGTATTGCAAAAATAGCATACAGAGAAAGAGAAGTGCCTCTCCTCTGTCTCAACAACATTACTAGTGGCACTGAGGAGTGCTTCTCCCCTGTCTCGACAGAATTACTGGTAGTACTGCACAACACAGGCGCATCCATTGATAAGGATGGCGCCTAACGCAAGTACTCTTTTCAGCAACCACAACCAAGCCTTTTATAACCAATTAATGAAGCTGCTATGCAAACTGTGAATCAGGACCAAACTGACACTCTCTTTGTGCACCTCCTTCTGCAGATTGGCTACACCAAATCGAGGAGCCCCCAGACAAAGAACAGCCTGGGAAGGATGAGAAAGAAAGAATCTTCACTAGAAATATCCACACAAGAATTGCTTGTGCTTGGAAGCAGGAGAGGAATCGGCGCAGCAGCCAGCCAGAAAACCTCTGCGCATGCAAGCAACTAGCTATAATTGGCTGCAGTGAAGCAGCGGAGCCAAACCCATCGCCATCGATCCCCCCGGTACCTCCAAACCACCATAACCCCCTAGCTAGCTCCGCTCCAGATAGATCAATATCCCCATCGTTTTCCCAACTACCAAACATGGATTGAGAAACACATACACCCAAAGGACAAGGGCGGCATGGATAGATAGAACCGATAATAAAAGAGAAAGAGAGAGAGATTGCAAGAACTGAGAACTGACCTTCGTTCCAGTGAGTGAGTGGCAGTGGCTCTGCCGCCGCTTACCAAGAAGGGACTGTTGTGCTGCTGGCTGTGTCACCTGTGACTCTGTGGAGGCATCCTATGGTATGGATGGAGGGAGGAAGGGGGTGGTGAGTCAGGTGACTGTGTGAGGACAAGGACACAAAGCTATCGTCTTCAGCTTTTTCTGTGGGGGCAGAGGCTGGGTGTCCCTAGCAAAAAGGAAAAGGGGTTCGTGGCTGGGCCCTTGAGATGACAAAATTGCTACAGGATGCCCAAAAAAGCTGCCTCATCAGAGATTGTAGAAAGATCGCCGTGAGGCCGTGATCGACGGTGGGTTTAAGTGTCGGCGGTGGCGGTGGATACATACCAGAGTTGCGTACGTGCGACGGCGTTCAGCTCTCCATTGATTATGTCGTTTGGGTCATGGTGTCGATTTGGTCCTAGCACATCTGTTTTGTTACGCTCCAACGCCGACTCCCAATCCGGACATCGTATCTGTCTGCGGATCGATGAAATCCGTCTCCGGGGACTGATAGTCTGATATGGGAGTCGGCTATTCAATCGTATCTGCATACATTTCAACACTAATTTAAATAAACCCGATGAATTTCAGCAAACATGACTGAATTGATTAATGTTCGGACATAATTTATATAAAACATGTGATTATTTGTCAGTTTAACTTGAACTAAAAAATCTAGGACGCTAAGTGAGCATGCCCCTGCCGGCACTGGCAGAGGTGTCGCTAAAGCGACCATTCTTCGCCGACCTTGGTGAGATTCCCGTCAAGGCATGGGCGGCGCCTTGTGGTCATCTCTGCGTTGGTGACAGAGCGGTCAAGGACCCAGGCCGCAGCTAGGTTGGGGTTGTTGAAGACACAGGCCGGTGCCATGTCCGACTTGGCGAACGCGGAGTGGCAGGCCACGTTGCGCCACTCCTAACGTGATGCCTACCTTACCGTCTTCTCCTTGGTCGAAACAATTGGCCTGCGAAGACATGGAGCTGCCACCGCCGCCTCGTCCGAGGTAGTGGAGGATGCGCCCGCATGCCTTTGCGATCGCGGGCAGCGGTTCCTCCTTGCCGATGTGGCCGCGCCAGTTGCGGCGGGGCGGCGACGCCGACCTGTCGATCCGGACGTACCGTTTGTGTGGTGGCAAGGAGTGCGGCTCCTCCTTCATGTGCGCCCGATTTGGATGCCGCGGTTGCATGGGGGAGGCCGGCTCTGCCTTAACACCGCAGTGACGAGGCGTCGCTGCCTCCTGCTTGACACGGTAGCGTGACTGGGAGGGCGGCTCCTCCTTCGCGATGGCCGCTGGCGGTGAGGGCGGCGCTGGACCATAGTAGCGCAGGGACCGCTCAATCATTAGGTCCATCTGCCGATGGAACTCCTTGTTTGTTGTCACCGCCTCCGTGAGGAGGAGTGGCTTCCGCAGCAGCGCCCGCTACTCCTCGTCACTGGAGGAGATTGTCCTTGTCGGAGGAGCCGACAGCCATGGAGCCCGAAGGCCACACAGAGCGAGGGCAGCGGCGCCATGATCCCGATGGAGATTCGGAGCCGCTGTTGCCGCCTGCTGTCACGGAGAATTAGGACATCAACATGATGGGAAAGGTAGAGCCGTCGCCGGCACCAAGGCAGAGAGGATCGAAGAGGTTTGGAGCGGAGAGGATTGCAGAGTGATGTGGACGACACTGGAGGGCTGCTTAAATAGGCGAAGCAGCACGACGGACCGAGTAAGGTTTCTCATTTATCACATCTGCAATAAAGTGGCGCTGACTGATTGCCCCGTTGTGTCGGTCTGATCGGCATCAATGTCGGTTCTCTCTGGAGAGGTGCTAATCGATAGTGATTGTGCGACAACCGCTTCCCATAGGACGGTTTTTCTGGCGAGAGCATTTTTGGGTGGGTCGGGGGTTTCAAATGCGTGCGTGGTAGCGGTCCGGACACCCGCAAGCCCCCTTCCCGGTTTAATCCCGATTGACGGGAAAATTGGCATCCGGACCGGCCAGCGGGCGAATACATGACCGCGTTCGATGGCAAAACACGTTCGAAACACACGGTCCCGACCGATGGGACGGTTTGAGGGTCCGTGTTGAAGATGCCCTTAGAGTAACTATAGGATATCCACTAAAATCCCGCCTCGCAAATATGATACAAGGGTCGCCCGCAAAAAAAAATATGGTACCACTAGGCCTCCGTCCGAACATATGTTGTAAACTCGTCTCGCAATTTTTTTTGCGGGACGAGTTTACAGGATCTGGTCCGCGCCAGAGGCCTCCAGTACCGCAAATTTCCCAGAGCTTTGCAATTCCTGATTTTCAGCAATATTGACATATAGATGAATGAAATTTATATAAACATAGTCATGTCGCACTAGCTCACATCCAAAATCATGCGCAACCTACGACGCAGCAAGTTCGATCATACGATTGCGCAATCAAACAAAATAAAACATGATCAAATCACCGCCGGACATAAAATAAATCTAGCAACATCATCATTGTTATAAGATCGTCGCCTCCACCACTGGCCATAGCACTGTGATCATCATCTTCATCCACATTGACCGAAGAATGAGCAACATCATCATCATTGGCCAAAGCATAAACATGATATCTATTTGCCGAAGCATCACCATCATCATTGCCGAAAGCTTCACCACCTCCCCCTCCCCCTCCATTGCCGAAAGCTTCACCACCTCCACCAGAAACACCATCATCACCACGACCACCAATATCGAAGCCACCACCAACTCCAAACCCACCATCACCATTGTTGAAGCCAACCCCACCTCCAAACCCACGACCACCAACATTGCTGAAAGCAAAACCACCTCCAAAACCACCACCACCAACATTGTCGAAAGCAAAACCACCTCCAAAACCCCCACCACCAACTCCATTGCCGTACCCAGCACCATATACGAAACCTACACCACCAACATTGCTGAAACCACCACCAGCCATAAGATTTTGAAGCTCCATCTTCCTCCGACACATGGTATCCATTCTCATTCTCTCCCAAAAATCTCTTATCGTTGCATCAATGCCCTCTGGATTCATCATCATGAACCGGTCCTCTCGTCCCTCCTCTCTTACTCCTCTAGGGCGATCTTGCGCTCCTCGAAGGCACACCTTCTCTTCCACTTTGCCACCTTGTGTTTTTCTTTCTTCTCGGCCATGGTCACTTTAGTATCCAAATTCTTGGTCATCATAGTTTCTTTCATCTTCACCGTCTCACTAATTTTATCCCTCAAAGTGGATTCCTCGGCCAATCTCTTCACCCTCGCTTTCTCCTTCGTGTTATCATCCTACTTGCCCTTATTTTTCCTTCCCATGGTACATCATCACTATCATCATCGTCTTCCAAGTTGACAAGAGAACCTTACTTTGGTGAAGCTTCCTTGTCTCTCACCCTCCAATTCTCACTATCCTTGAGCAAGCGCCAACAATGGTGAAGTGTGAACGGCCGCTGGTTGAAACCCGTTGTTTGCTTGAAATATTTGTTGGCAATGTGATCCTGCAATTAGACATAGAGGCAACAAATTTTCATCACGCGAACAATGTCACAAATAGATTCAACAAAATGAAGAAACATTCATATAATCATCAATCGTGACACCACTTGGAGGTGCATTCCGCACTTGCTCCAAGCGCCCACTCCTACGACAACAAGTTTTCTTGATCACGTTCCAACGGCCTTGGATTGACTTAAATGACTGGTCGGAGGCGAAAGACAAGATCCGGTGGTACTTGTCCTCGATCGATTGCTAATACTTAATTGCGCTTTGATCTTTGCTGGTCACCGCATCAAGTGACACACTCTCACATGCTCGAACCAAGCAAACATCCTCCATCACCGTGTAGTTGTCGGTCATTTTCCCTATTTTGTCTTGGCTAGCATCAAAATTGGCCTCTTCAAGCTCCTCCACTTCATCACCGCCGTCTTTCCCTTGTTCCACCTCGGCTTCGACCTCCACTTGATTTGCCGAATCGAATTCGTCAAGTGGATCACATATGAAGAGTGAATGTTTTGGCTAAAAAAATTCAACGATCAGATCATAAGAAACAGTCCAAAGTCGAACCAAAGATCACCGGAGCAAAGGAACTTTTTTTACCTCTCGGTTGTTTCTGCGAACATGTTGTAGGCGTGGCAGTGGAGTGGACGGGATTAGGGAGGACGTGGCCAGCCGGAGGCGGAGGAGGAGCCTGACATCGAGCCGCAACCGCCTTCTTCGTCGGGGCCTTCGCCCGCGCACCGGCCGGACCAGAGGAGGCGGTCTTCTTCCTCGAGCCGGTGACCGTGACTGGAGGAAGCACATCAACGTTGGAAGAAAGTGGTGCTGCGTCGGGCACGCCTCCTTGCATGAGGTGATTCTGCCACCGCTTTTGCTTGGAGCCGACGGCGGAAGGTGTTGGCGCGGCAGCGGCGTGCACGGCTGCGGGAGGCGCGGAAGGCCGGAGGAGCATCGTTGGGGGGGGGGGGCGCCCGGTGGCTGCGGGTACTCCATAGCGGCGGTTGGTGACACGGTGACGCAAGACGGCGAGGGACCATTGAGATCGGCGGCGGCGGCGAGCGAGAGCGGGAATGAAAGGGGTGGATGTTCCCTTCGCGCCAATGAGTGGGTGGGATAGAGGAACCAACGAAAAGAGGGGCGGAAACCGTAGATATGGCGGACGTATGCCGAAATTTCCAGGATCCCACAAAAAAATTAGCGAACGGCCAAATATAACGAATTTGTTCCGCGCCGAAAAATGGTCCCGGCCTTCTATATCAGCAGTTATTATAGCGGTCGGACTATTTTAGGGGATCTGCTAGAGTTGCTCTTACTGCGCATATCTTCGGAGGAAAGCCACAATGTTGTATTAACCCCCAAAACAACTTTGCGTTTAGTACATTATTAGACCACAAAAGATGCCGAATGAACTTACGGCCACACTGACACGATTTTACGAGCTATGGCGGCTCTTCATCAAGTGTAATTGTGGGGTGATTCACATAGGAGTACTTAAAGTTTCAGATATAAGCTACGGACAGATATATTCCGGCGAAGTTAAGAGACCACTGAAAATAGGGGAATGTGGGGCACAATTTATTGTATGGTACCGCTGCTTTTACGATGGAAGCGTACAACTGAAGCGAGTACAAATGCCATCGGCGCATCAAACCCTTCTGTCGGCTTGTCTCGCGCACCGCCAGCTTGCCTATGGCCCCTCCCTCTTCATTAGCAACAACAAGCCCATCACGAATTCTTGGGTGAAACATCACGTGGATTTGCCATGTTGCTGGCATGCCGTCAAAATCTAAAGGATAGCTTCTGAATTCTGATGGATCTTCTTCCTGTGGTGGATTTCTATGGGTTACTGCAATTTCATGTTTACTGCCACGATCTCTTTTAGATCACTGCAACCAAAAGAGCAGAGCAGAACTAGAACGGAAAGGCAGAACATTCTCTTTTTACAGTGCCTAGTAAAGAAGGGCGGCCAATGGGCCTAGCTGGTTTTGATCAGTCCACTGATTACCCCAACCAAGATAAATTCGCCGGTTGTATCATGGCCCGCCCAAAGAATATTCTAAATTGGTCTGTTTGAAGTAGGAGGCAACACCGCAACGGAGAATACATCTCCAAGAAATATCTTCGTAATTCTTAATAATAGGAGTTGTTCTGTGATTCTTGGATCTATGATCCAAAGCATAGTACATGTCTTGGTTGTCGAGTTTGGATAAAATTAGAGGTAATTTCTGAAACAAACAAAAAAATTGACTATGATACCTACTATAGCCTCGCCTACATGGGGCATCGTGAAGTGCTGAAGTGGAACCGTTTTGGCAAGGTTCTATGCGCGGGTTTTTCCCGTGTTTTCTATATCGATTTTCAACAGCAAAAAATTGATTTTAAATTTTAGGTTCTTTGCTTCTTCTTTCTTTAATTTTCTTTTCCTTATCTTTAGTTCTCATTTCAAAATACATGTAGCTTCTTTTGAATACACATTGAGTATTTTTCATATACAAACCAAACATTTTTTCAGATACCACATTTAATAAATGTTGAACATTATCCGAATACATGTTGAACATTTATAAAATGTCCACTCAACATTTTATAAATACAGAGTGTACATTTTTAAAGACACGCCAAACATTTTTTAAATATATATCATGAATTTTTTTCCAAACATGGAACATTTTTAAACTGTTAAAACATTTTTTTTAATGTTACGAACATCTTCAATACGTTATGAAAAATTTCTAAAATTGCATGAAGAATTATTACGTTTTACGAATTTTTTAAAATGTTGCAAAACATATTTTTAAATAACATGAAAAAATTAATGTCATTAGAAATTTTTTGAATGATACAAACATGTTTTTAGAAATTATTTGAATTTTAAAATTTTATGAACAAAATATTAAACATGTGAACCTTTTTAAAATGTCGCAAACATATTTTGAATGGAACCAAGATTTTTCAAATTGCAGGAACAAGGTTTTTATACAATATTAATTTTTTAGAATGTGCACTGAACGTTTTTGAGAATTTAGTTAATAATATTTGATAATAAAATTAAAAAAACAAAATAACAAACGAAGGAGTGTGCTATTAGGCCAGCGCATCACTTGAGGTGAGCCCACGCCCGATCATGCGTGGAGCAAGATTTACACGTGCCATAAGAAGCTCTGGGTGACGCAAGGGTGTTTAGCCCTCGAACCTTCCAGGTTTACAACACTTCTCTCTCAAAACTTCTTTTTATAAGCACTTTATAACATCACTAAACATGATGATTAACCTCCTAATCTCATTTCTTAAGTTGTTTCACCTTACATATCACTAGCCCGGGTGTTTACATTTTACAACACAAGGTGCCACAGATAAATAGTGAGGGTCTATTTGATTCGTAGGATTCTGAAAATGTCGGAATAGAAAAAGGCAAAGGATTCTGATGTCATGCTGATTAGTACCCTTCATGATTTTAGTTTGTTTGATTGCAAGAAAAATGAAGGATTTTTTTTCAAGAGGTTTTATTAATTGCTCATTTTTATGGGATGTATTATAAAGGAGTCCTTAGGAAAATATCATGTAGAATTCAATCTTATGAATCAAACTATGGATGAAGCAAAAAAAATGTAAAAGATTCTAATCCATGAGAATTCTTAGAATCAAACAAGCCCTGAACGACAACTAGGATTTTTATCAAATTCTTAATTTTCTTTATGTTTTTTTGTCTTCACAAAAGGTTGGTCTCCATTTACTGTTTCCATCTGCTAGTGCTTCACTGTGTTTCTTTTCTTTTTTGGTGAAGCCATGTTTATAGAAGATAAAATTGATTAAAAGATATGCATATGTCGTCACATCTTCTAAGACAACATGACGACCTCACAACTCTGTAGGGACCATCTATCAACTTATATAATTATGAAATTAATTAATTAAATAACTTTCTTGTAGATATATAGGATGTAGAGCCAACAAGTTAGTAATGGGTCCTAGTTATTAACAAGCAGCATCAACAGAAACTACAACAAGAAAAACTAGGGTTTCTCTGCCATGTTGAATTGATCTCTCCATGGATTTGATCCACTTTTTCCCCATGCTCATCGGTTGCCTTCTTGACATCCTATTGATGACAATGTCCTCATTGTTGTCATGTTGTCGCTCTCATTCACCCAAGTATTCACCAGCACAACACTGCAGCCAATGTTTGAGATCGACCAAAGTCGAAGCTCAAAATCCTACGTTGAGTGTCAACTACAACTAAGAAACACACAAGTTTGGGAACAAAGCTGCCTAATGAAATAAATGCAAACAACAATATCACTCATCGCGCTTGACTCTATTTACTGTTGATGATAATCGTTACCGCTATGATGACATAGTCGCCTCCGTTGACACCTCAACAATGATCAAGACATAATTGGTCATCTAATAGAACAAGAGATTAGAGGTCGTATACTAGGGCACATCTGTGTAACAAAACAACTAAAGCGATGCCATGTAAGCCAAAATGACTGACAAAACTGGTGTTAGGGAGATCAATAATCTGGTATGTTAGGTTGCGATGTGAATTTTACCAAACGATATGTCAGGAAAAAGTGTTGCAGTCCTAATAGTTCAATACGAGGGTCAAATAAAAATGTACACTTGTTAGTCGGATAAAAAGACATATCCTATTTGTGGCCCGCTGCAAAACATAGGAGGAGCATCGTGGCCACTAAAGATCATATGCGGATCATTTAGTTTTTCGAAACAAAATCCTTTGTTTTCTTTTTTATTTTTGTTTTCTCTTTTAAATATTTTTCCTTTATGTTTTCTAATTAACTAAAAAAATCAGTTGTTCACATTTTTTTACTTTTGTGTTACCTTTTGACTTTATTTATTCTTTCCATTTTTCAAAATACATCAATATTTTTTTGAGGTACACGAACATATAACATATATTTTGACATCCATGAACACCACTTTTAAATAAGTTGAACTCATTTTCATGACATAAATATTATTTGAAATGCATGAATATTTTTTTGTGTGTGCATGATTTCTTTTTAGAAACACCTGTAACTTTATTCATACTCGCAACCATTACAGGCACAGTGCTTTGGAGCTACAGTCCAAGAAATTGCAGAATTTTTTAATAGGGAAATTGTAGAGTAACTCGTACAATTAAGAATTACAATGAAGTCTCTTGGAGACATTTTCTCTGTAGTATCACTCTTTGCAAGATGAAAAACTACCAAGACTTGTGTAAAAATACTATAGTTGGATTGAAGCAGCGATACTACCACTCGTTCATCAGCAGATAAATGTTTCTGAAAGCCCATTGAGTCCCCCATCTAAAAGGATGGGAAGCCGTGAGCAATGAATGTACTTGAGCCTAAGATGATCCCCTAGAAGTACATGTTGTCGAACTACAAAATCTTCACGATAACATCTCGGAAAATTTCAACTCCAAAAAGAATCAAACTAACAAGAGCAACATGACACATAGACTCATCAAATCCGAATAATTAAATCTGCGAGGACACATACCTATCTAGTGCCATGACAGTACCACAACCAGAGTGATTTTATTCGTAAAACACCACGACTATCACTAGATGTTGATAAAGACTACATTTCTTGAAGATCTGAGATCCCCACACCTCTCCACGACTATCACTAGAGGCGTGGGGACGATAAATTTCTCTCCGTCGGTGGCTAGAAAATGTGTAAACATTACTTTCCGATGATACAAACATTTTATATTTGGGAAAAGTATGAGATTGTAATTATGGAAATATATGAATATTTTCAACTATTAAACGATTTTAAAATATTATGTTTCAGACAATATTTACATTTTGAGGTATATCTCCTACATAATAATGAACGTGGTAATTGGTCGTCGAATAAGTGAGCAACCCATATTATGTTACGTCGGTAAGTCCAAGAAGATACACGGGTTTGCACAAGTACTTGCCTGGCCCAGCCGTCCAAGTCGCTTACTCGTGCATGACAGGGAACCCTATTTGGCGCATAGGCTGCTAGTTAGCGACCGAGCGCGTAACTCCCCCTCTTTCCGTTTTTGAGAGGTTCTCGAACCTTCCTAAAATAGGTTTTCTATTTTTAGTTTTTTCTTTCGGCTTTTCCCAGCGTTTTCTATTTTATTTCTTTCCATGTTGTCATTATCACCTTTTATTTATTTATTTATTTTATGTTCATTATTTATTTACTTTCATTTTTTGTTTTCCTTATTATTATTATTTCCAACATTCTTATTTTTAAAATAATGAATATATTTTTATTCGTGGACATCTTCTAGATTTGCGAACATATTTTCTAAAAATTTGTGAATATTTATATATTGTGAACATGTTTTAAGTTTGTAGACATTTTCCTACTTATCAACATATTTGTTGAAACTTGTAGATTATTTTAATAGGAGAACATTTGTTGAAATTTATGAAGAAATTTTGTTGACAGACAATATGAATATTCTTTTAATCGGTGAATGTTTTTTGTCCTTCACAAACTTTATCTTAATTTTTAACCTATTTTAAAAAATGATGAACATATTTTGAGTTCGCAATTTTTTTTAAAAAAATTAAAAACATTTTATTAGAAATGATGTACATTTTTACTTCTTGAAAATTTATTCCAAAATTGTGAAAATTTATTTAATATGCGAATATTTTGTAAAAATCATGAACTTTTTTAATCCATGAATATGTTATTATTTCTTGCACATTTAGTTTCCCAAAATGCAGAAATTTTAAAAATTAGAAACTTTTTGAAATCCTGAATTAGTTAAAAAACAATAAGGAAGAACAGAAAAATAAAATGAATAAGACAGGGCGCCCCGTACATGGGTCCGCCCAAAAGTGCGCACGGGGCTTGTTCACTAGCACCTAGCGCGCCAAATAGGAGGTCCCGTGCGTGACCGCAACGGGTGACAGAGTGTGCGAGCCTTTTTTCTGCTTTTACTATTTATCGGATACCTGACTTGTTTTTTTCATGCATCACTCACCTTCTTCCTTCCTTCCTTACAACCTCACTAGAGAAGAAGAAAACGCGCCAGAGAAGCCATTGCCCCAGCATCT